>NW_027529424.1:4030696-4069610 GCF_008692635.1 Crocuta crocuta | reverse complement strand
CCTGGTGGCTGCCATCTTGGGCCTGTCTGGAGCCAGCTGGCTTCTTAGGAGCGCTGCCGCTGCCGGACAAGCCCCTGGCTTCCTCTACCACTGGCCACCGCTTCCTCCAAGCTGGCCTCCAGGGAGCCCGTTAGGAACCGCCTACTCTATAACAAGAGGTTTGCATGTATGAGCAAAAACTATAGAACTACTAGAAGAAAATATAGGAGCCCAAAATGAAAACATGTTCATAAAGATTTTTATGTGAATGTTAATATAAGTATTGCTCATAATGGACAAGAAAAAACCTAAATGGCCATAAACTGGCAAATAAATTATATTTAATCTTTATGTCGAATAGCATTCAACAGCACAAAGGAACAAATTTATGAATACATGCAGCAACATAAATAAAATACAAAAAGCCTCCCAATGCATAATTCCATTCATATCAAATTGTAGAAAACACAAAATTACAGTGACAGAAAACAGATTAGGGGCTGCTGAGGCTGGTGGCCAGGACAAAGAGACACAAGAAAACAAGAAGTTTCAGGATTCTTGATGAAACTTTTCTATATCAAGATGTGGTGGTGATGATGTGACTTCATAAAATTATCAAAATTCATCAAGCTCAATGCTTCAAATGGATGAATTTCACTGTGTGCAAGTTATACCTCAATAAATGTTTATTTTTTTAAGTTTACTTATTTATTTTGAGAAGGAGATGGGGTGGGAGCGAGGGAGAGGCGGAGAGAGAGGGACAGCGTCCCAGCAGGCTTCGTGCTGTCAGCGCAGAGGCCGACGTGGTGCTTGAAATCACAAACTGTGAGGTTACGACGTGAGCCAACGCCAAGAGCTGAACTGAGCCACACAGGCGCCCCTTCAATAAATCTTTTTTTAAAAGATTTCATAGTCTCATGTTTTTAACAATCACTAACCACTTTATATTTTTATTATTGAAATGGTTTGCTGTCTTTGGAGAATCTCTAAAGTTACACCCAATTTGCCACTTCAAGGCTGTTACAAAAATCAAATAACCAAACTCTCGTGAATATGAAAAATAATCACCAACAGGCTCTGAGTGAGGGCCTAATGGTCTCTCTAAACACCAAACACAGGTTTCAATGCACTGACTTTGTTGCATCTACTTTGGAAGCTATTTGCTTCCTTCAAGTTGTTAAATGACCTCTAAATAAAGTAAGAAATGATTATAATTGTAAGAATGGTAACAGCTAACATCAGTCGAGTACCATGTCTAGGCACGGCACGGATCACAAAGAACTATTTATTCTTCTCTTCACCGTTTGCAAACACTACTCCAACCACACAGGCCTTATTTACAGTTCTTAACAGCACTGCATCCCCTGCTCTCCTTCTGTTTCAGGGCCACCCCACATTCTATTCCTTCTGTCTGGAATTCTCTCCACTCTTTAAATGGCTGACTCCTACACTCTTCCCATCTCGACCTGAGAGTTACCTCTTCGGGGTGGAAGATCTTCCTTTGGTTGTTCTCTTCATGGTACCTTGGTATCTTCTTCACAAAAAATACCACAATTTGTAATATTTTATTTGTTTGCTTCCTGTCTTCTCTACTGGACCCACAGATCAGTCTGGATCATATTATTTACCACTCTAAGCCAGTGTCTAGTACAGTGCCTGACACATAATGGCGGTTCAATAAACTTACTGTATGATGACATGAATGGATAAGAATTTTCTAATCTAATCCCAATCACAATTCTCGTGACACAGTACCTTTGTGGAGCTGAGAAAACTACAACTTGGAGGGGTTAATCTCAGAGCATGATTATATAGCCATTAAGCAGTGGTACCACAACAGGCATCTATGTCTCCAAATCTCATGCATGTAACCAAGTGGTAATGTGTATATGCAGTCTTGCAAAACTCACTGAATTTCCGCAGTGGACAGTTTAGGTCTGTTCACTTAGTACCAAGTTATTAGGTGGATCTTATCATAAACTCTAAGGACTATTCAAATCATTTGCCTGGAATTGTTTGATCAAATGTTTTTTTTTCAACAATTGGGCCAGCTCAATTATGAAGCAGAAATATTTACTGAGCTTGATGGTACTTTATGGAATAGGCTCTAATTGAGTACAACTAAATTTATAATACATTCCTAAATGATAGATGCATACTTTTCACTAAAGTAAATTACATAGTATTTATACATTCGTTCTATTAACAAGTGAGCGTGTTGTCTCCCTATTCTTCCACACTACTAGCTCTCACTATACTATACTTCCTGCCAAGACTCAACAGCAAAATGCCAGCTGTCATAAGTAAAAGCTTTGAATACGCCTAGAGGCGTGGCACATATGCACCAATTAAGAAAAAACAAAGGTTATATTCAGCAATGTGAGACTTACTACAATAATTCTATTCATTGGAGAAAAAAGAAAAGCCAGAAAAAGAAAAGCAGAATGAAAGAGCTTTTGAATGACAGTGAACTTCAACAAGTGAGTCAGGGCAGTGAGTCATTCTTAAGTGTGTACCTCAAAAACGCGAACAGATACTACCCTAAGTCCCAAGATGCTAATTATAATCTCTGTCAAAATAAGGAAATAATGCTGCTCTATGCTGAATCCCTGTTTTCAAGGGAGTCATCGCTCTGCCCCTTACGCTGGTCAGACTGTAAATGGCTGTAAGACTCGTTCCTGAAATACGGTCTATGGACTGAAGCAGTTCTGGAACATATGAGCGCACAGCTACAACCGGAGGTTAGGTAAAGTCCTGCAGTGTCCCTCAGGGTGGAAATACGGTACAGAAAATCCTTTTATGTTGGCTTAATACAGTCCACATGATGCGAAGAATTCACATATACCAAGAGGAAGAACTGTTTCTTAAATTAAACATACTCTTAACTTTAAGTAATGAAACATTTATTTCCTTTCAAGGAACCTCCCCCCACCCCCCATCTGCCTATTTCTACCAATGGCATTACTTTGCCAGATTTTAAGTTCAAGAGCTTAGCATCATTTTTAACACCTTTTTCTTTGACCCCTCTACATGTAATTTCTCACTAATTTCTGAATTTTTTTTCCAATCATCCCCCTCCCCTTGCTTCATTTCCCTCACTGCCACTCTAGTCTACAACCATATTGTAGAAAACACTGTTTCACTAGAGTGTACTGTACTGTAATCCCTGTGTGTGGCCTACTGGGATACGTGCTAGGTATGGCACAGGTCACCTGCCAATAACAATAACTAACAACACCTGAATTTGTCAAGTCTTTCTCTGTAGTAACATTCCTCCCACTAACTTGAACTTTCATGTTTCCTGCTGTAGGAATTAAAGTGATAGACAGCATTGGGCAAGTATGACAGATATATTAAAGAACCTGTCCATAAGAGTATTCACTCAGGTACATGGCACTTGTTATATACGTCACAACTAAATAAAAGGCTGAAAACTGGTGACCCTTAGCATGTTATGTGAACATATACTTATATTGATTCAAGAAACCCTCACTCTATTATTTGGTATTAGATTTACCTGGGTATAACACAAAACTTAAAATCGCAAGGCTAAATCAAGAGATGTTGATTTCTTTCCTGATGTCTAGGAAATTTAGGACTAAGTCACTGGGTTTGATATGAGGATGTTATATAGAGTCAGCAGGAATTCAGGCTCCTCAATCTTTCTTCTCCATATCCTCTTTAAGGCTTATATCCTCAAAGTCACCTCATGGTGCAAAGATGGCTGCTAGATCTCCAGCCATCATATTTGTATTACAGAGAGCAAGAATGAAGGAAGATGGGGGGCTGGGTGCCTGTAGCTGGGGGAGGGTGCACCAGAGGAAGGGAGTAAAAATCCTGCCTGCCCCAAATAAAAACTGCTAATAGGCAGAAAGTCAGCATTTCTCAGTCTCACACTGGAGTTCAGGGTACTAAGGACAGTCAGGGCCTGAGGGCCAAGATCCTACAAAGAAAACAAAGGGAAGTCAACCTAAAATCTCAGCTGCTTCATTCCTCAATGCATTTGCCCATTCATAAGCAACAAAGACTGTGAGAAGCCAAGCAGAGAATAACAAGAGCAGGTAAAAAGCTAAACAGAGTCATTGTCAGTCTCAAAGTCTTAAGAAGACAAAACTGGAGTTCAGGACCCATCAATGAGGCAAGAACCTGGTAGGCACCCCAGACTTCTAAATGAGGTCCCTGAATGACTATACTCTAGGATTCATGAAGAACTAGAAACAAACAAGGCCTCATAAATCCTAAAATTCAGACTTACAACATCTCGAATATGATGGACTAAGTTGCTCTACCTCTTCTCTAATAGCCTGTCAGGAGCTACAAGTTTACCCAAAATCTTTACAAATTTTTCATATATAATAGCTACCACTTAACAAAAATTTATCAGGCATCTGAATGGTATCCCCCCTAAAAGGGGAGAGGGAGATCTAAAAGATAAGGCAGATACTGCAGTATCAGACATATGTATTTTTCTTAATTTTGTAATTAATATGTTCAGTAAGACTGGTAACAAATTGGAGAATTTCACCAAAGACTTAGAACCTTTTCCTTTTTTTTAAGAATCATATGAAAATTCTAAGCCTGAAAAATACAATCACTGAAATTAAAACTGACGACAGGCTTAACAGTAGATTAGACACAGCTAAAGAGAACATTAATCATCTAGAAGACAAATTAGTAGAAAATATATAGACTGAAACAAAAAGAGAAAAAAGAATGGAAACTACATGAAAGAGCAAAAGAAACAATGGAGACAAGAGGAAATGGTCTAACATACGTGTAATCGGGGTCCCAAAAGAGATGACAGAGACAGCTTTAAAGAGCTAATAAGCAAGAATGGTAACCCACAGATTCAAAAGGCAACATGAACTCCAAGCAAAATGCAGACAAAGGAAAAAACACCTGGACACATCAGAGTAAAACCTGTGAAATCTAAAGACAAAAAAGAACTCTTCAAAACAGCAAGACAGAATAAGAAACAAACAGGTAAACTTCAAAGAAAGGAGTAGCAATAATTTAAAATTCAGCAAATTTCTAAATCGAAACTCTGAAAGAAAATAACCAGCAACTTAGAACTTCAAGAAATTTTAAGAACGTTCTTCAAAACTGAATCCCAAAATAAAGACATTTAGAGACAAACAACAACTGACATACTTAATGATCAGCATACATACACTAAAATCATAAAGGGAGTTTTGCAAGTGGAAGAATATGAGCCCTGGTGGAAGAGCAGACATGAAGAAGAAATAAAGAGCAATAGAAAAGGTAAACACATAGACATTAAGAACATAGGGCTTAAATATATACAGACAGAATTAAAATATACATGAATAATGACTAAAGGCAGATAAGACATAAATGAACTTATTTCAAGGTTTTTAGATTTTTCTAGGAATTGGGGAAGAGAAGTAATTGATTATATATTCTAGAAACCAAGGATGAATAATACAATCTAGAATAACACCAAAGAGCAGCAAAAGAATTTATAAATAACAAATTAACAGGTGTGAGACTGGATAATAAAATTTATTTGAATAATGTAAAATATGGTAAGAAATGACAGAAAAATAATTTAAAATAGGTGGAAAGAAAGTCAGATTTAGACCCAAACGTGACAGTAATATATGTAAACAGACTGAGCCACTCCAATTAAAAGATTAAAATAATCACTTTTTTTAAAAATATAGATATATACTACTTAGGAGAAACACATCTTAAATATAAAGACAGAAAGTTTGAAAGTAAAAAGAATGGGGAGAGAAATACCATGCAAACACAAATCAAAAGAAAATTGATATCCACTGTATGCAAACAACAAAGCAGACATAGGCAAGAATCATTACTAGAGATAAAAAGGAACATTTCAAAGCAACAAAAGAATCCGTCCATGAGGAAGACATAAGTATGAACCTTAATAACATTAAGTTCAAAATATATAGCAAAAATTGGCAGAATTAAAAGGAAAAACAGGGGCACCTGGGTGGCTCAGTCAGTTAAGCATCCAACTTCAGCTCAGGTCATGATCTCACGGTTCGTGGGTTCAAGCCCAGCATCGGGCTCTGTGCTGACAGCTCAGAGCCTGGAGCCTGCTTCAGATTCTGTGTCTCCCTCTCTCTCTCTGACCCTCCCCTGCTCGCTTGCTCTCTCTCTCTCTCTCTCTCTCTCTCCCCCTCCCTCTCAGAAATAAATAAAAACCATTAAAAAAAAAAAAAGGAAAAACAGACCAATTCACAAGTGGGAGATTTTAATCTCCCTCCTTTGGTCCAGAAAGGTCACCTGGAAAAGTCTTAGATCTCTCTAGATCTTTCCTTAATAATAAATCAATTACACTCAATACTTTTCAGCCAATTAATCTTGCTCTCAACTTCAGGGGCACCACCAAGTGAGAACCTGGATATTTTATATTCCTTTTGTGAAAGAAAAAAGCCCACTGACTACTTCCTTTCAGGTCATAACCAGAGAATTTTAGAAGAATTCTAAAACAACTCCATATCCTCAAAAGAATTTTTAACGATGACTAAAAGCCAAACCATACAACTCATTATCAGTTATGGATATCATTAATTATGCATCAGATTAACTTTGCTGAATATTTTGCTTTCTTTTCGCACTAAACCTCCTTCATGTTAATTATTTTCGTGCTCACTCAGCTAAGTTATTCCTTCACAACTTCATTCAACATATTAAAGAGAAACCTAAAACTATCTGCTTGGTCAAAGCTAGATAACTTCTTAGTAGTAGGAAGAATTAAGGAATAGTCACAAGAGACATATGGAGTCCAACAGCACAAAGCCAACAGTATGATGCCCAGTACGATACAACAGCAATGAAAATGTGTTTGCACTTTCCCTCTTTATGATACAACTATAGCAATTATAGATGGATGGTAAAGTCTACACATCTCCCTAAATTTATTCTACTTAACAAAGGAATTTAAACTGGTGTGAATAACATACTCTAGTTCAAAGAAGACTTATGATTTTAAAAGCAAAATTTAAAGTGGATTATCACCAAGGTAAAGTTGGAGTCATGGAGCTGAAAGTCTGGCTAAAGTGGATTTAAAAGAAAATGGAAGAGGAGAAAACTGAGTACAAAGAACTCCTCGGAGGAGCTGTACTGCAAAGGGAAACAAAGAAATGGAAGAGCTGTTGACAAGGGAGGCAAAGTCACATGAAGTCATTTTTCAGTGGATGAGAGAAGTAACAGTGCGTGGCGCAATGACCGCAATGACCCATCAGAGGAGGGACACTGATGACACAGGGAAAGAAGAGAGAGCTGAAGGAGCTTCGTGCCAGACCCACGAGAGGACAGAGAATTCAGCGCAGGAGAGGGGCCGCATTACAAAGGGGCAGAGCTAAGCACTGAGTGTTATGTGGAAACTAATTTGACAATAAACTATTAAAAAAAAAAAACAAAAAAAACAAAAAAAAAACAAAGGGGCAGAGCTAGTTCACCTACAGTAGGAACAGGCACAGCCCAGGGTTTCAGCGGATGGGACGTGGGTGACCCTGACCGTGCTAGTCCGCTAGTCCTCTGAAGCAGTTTGCTTCAACTTTCTCAGTAAAGAAGGACAATAACCAGCTGAGAACTGGGTCCCGGGAAGAGATGCTGCAGGTCTGGGAAAAGGGGAAACAGATAACCGCTGTTGGATAATACAGTATGGCTGCTAGGCAGCATGGAAAGCCCACCCAAAGTTCATGATAATGAATTTAAAGTACAACCAGTCAGAATGCTGTGGTGTACCCTCCAGCCACGCCCAGCTGCACAGGTACACAGTGGAGGTAATGCTGGCAAGAGCCTACTGTAAAGCAACCAGTCAGTTTCACTGCCAAAAACACTCTGAAGCCTTGCCCTCGTTCCCCACATCCCTGCCCTGACTCAATGCCCCTTCTGCACGTATACACACCAACGTCCCTGCACAGGAGAACGTCATCATCCCGGGGATCCGTGCCCTCTGGTTCTCTCACCGCGTCTTCTTCCCGTGAGTGAGTCCCAACAGGATGAATCCCATCTCCACGTCCCTCTACCGGATACCACCTGAACGCTAACCTCATCCTGCCGGCTGTCAGGATGTCTACACCTGGGTATCTAGAGGAAAAATCCCCGTTTGTTGCACATAACCCTTGGCAGTCTTTTCCCAGTTTGTGGTTGTGGCATTCCCAACACACCTCCCATGCTCCCCGTCCACGGAACCCATAACCGAGACACAAACACTTTCCCAAACACACCCAGACCTTTAACAACCTCACACCTCTACAGACTATCACATCTAATTCACTTCACTAATTTCATATAAACTATACCCACTAACTCCTAATCATATTGAAAGTCACATCAAACTGAAGTTTCTAAAGAACTCAAACAGATCCAGCCCTCCTCTGCTACACTCACAGGACAAATACAGTAATTTTGTTCAGAGTTTTTGTGACAGTATCTAAGTTCAAAGTAGAATTTCTACAACCAATCATAACTTATTTTGTTTAATATCAGTTCATGTTTTTTAATTGCCTAGATGAACACATTCCAATCAACATTTTTTTTAAAAACCTACTTCTGAATATAAAAGTCATAAAAAAAAATGCAAGCCATGAAGTCAAACTTGGTTACACACTTCTATAATAATGACAGTACAATCTTCAAACTACTGGAAATAAGAGACTGCCAAATTGTCTAAGCTAAAGGTCCGAGCTCAGCAATGAAGGGAAGTCCCCATAAAGAAAACAGATTTGTGTGTGTATGAGTGTGTATAGCTCAAGTACCATCCATGCCGGCAGTACATATAATCTAGTATACTAACTAGCGGGGGTCTGTATTATAAATGTACAAATGCTTTAGGCTGCTTAAATTAAAGGCAATATTTACTGGTCCAAATAACAATCTCTAGCCTTCTAACAATTTCTTACCTTGAAGACACGTGAACAGGAAAATCAGAAATTCAAAAAAATCATAAAAATAAGAATACAGCTTACTTAATCATTTTCTGAGTACAATAAAACATCAATTTTAAAATCATTTTTGAAGGGCACCTGGGGGGCTCATTTGGTTAAAAGTCCAACTCTTGATTTCGGCTCAGGTCATGATCTCATGGTTTGTGAAATTAAGCCCCAAGCTGGGTTCCAAGGTGACAGCACAGAGCCTACTTGGGATTCTTTCTCTCTCTCTCTCTACTCCTCCTCCACTCTCACGTGCTCTCTCTCTCAAAATAAATAAACTTTAAAAAATAAATTTAAAAAATAGAATCATTTTCCAAACCATTCAGTAACTCAACATCTAAAGTGTATACACAGTGCATCCCAAGCACGAGGTATAAGACTTTCTACAGCCTAGAGAGTTGTAATCACTTTGGAGTAGTACAAAGTCTCCTTTTTATCTCCATTACTACAGTTTAACATTTATGGAGCTCTAAATAAGCATATCCTCTAAGCAACATTACAATAAAATATAGAAAAACAATACATTAAGCCCAAAGCTACTCTGATTTCTTGAGCAATCATAAAGTACATCCTAAACATCTTATAAACACAAACCAATGTAAACTGATTACAGAGAGTGATAACGGCCTCCAGCCAGGTGGGGAGGAGAGCCTTGTGTCCTTCCAGTGACGAATTCTTGATTGGGAACACTAGCTCTACCTCTTACCAGCAATTTGATCTTAACCTCTCTCGGCCTCATTTCCCTTATTCGTAAAATTGAGATACCACCATACCATGCAAGGATTTCGGATCTAGTCTATAAAGCAAGTAGTAGTTGCACGTGGAAAAAGGCCAGAATGGTAGACAATAAAATATTGAGAGATCTTTCCTAAGGAAATTAGAGAATCTCCAAAAAAACTTTCCCTGCGTGTTCTGTGTCATTCAAGTTTTCTGCACTAAGGATAACAATTCTATAAAAATAAAATGAAAAAAAAAAAGTCTTGTTTTGTTACCAAAAAGCACAATTATGCAAATCTTAAATGTCCTATTATCCCACCGAAGTAGTCACTATTTGAATTCTCACTGTGTCAGATACATCCCATAAACCATCTCCACTTAATGTTCACAGAGATCTCCCAGTGTGTCATCCAGGCAATTGCAAATATGTACTAATATTAAGTAAAATAGGCTTTTAAATGTAAGAAAACTGAGGATCAGAAAAGTCACTTAGCTAGTACATGACAGTGCCAGGATTCAAACCCCAGTCCCACTTACAGGCTCTAGACATTATAAAGGTTAATCGTGAACTTGGCAACAAAAGCAAGAACTATCTTATCATCAAAGAACAAAAAGCAAATGCAAATATTTGAAGGTTCAGGGTTTTTTTTTGTTTTTGTTTTTGTTTTTTCTTACACAACCCTGCCCTAAAACACCCTGTGTCCTTTCCTCACCTCTGTAATAAATTTCTCTAAAAGAGAGAGGACACTATCAGCTTATCTAGATCCCTAGAGGTTTAGCAAACTTCACATACCAAGCCCCAGCGAATAACTGAAATACAGCTAACCACATAAGAGGAAACAACCTCTAAAAAAATCAGTGTGCAAACAACAATAAAGTGCACATACATTCTTAAAACATCTCTTACAACTTTCATTCAGAACTAATTTATCCTGACTATTCAGAACTACTTTGAGATGCAGTTAAAAAACCAGGTTGTTGGTTGATTCACTCCCAAGTCAAAGAATATTAAAGCAAAAAATGCGAATAGGAAAGACTATTAGAAGCCGATACACTGATAACGTACAAGTAACTGTCTGCCTAAGGAATCAGAAAGTTAAGAAATTCATAAGGAAGATTTAAACAGCATTTAATCTAAATCTATCTGGAGTATATTCAGCAGCCCTAAATGCCTCATTAGGCCTTGAGTTACTAAGAAAAAAATATTTAGTATACTCTATGGCATAAATTGACAAATAAAATTTTAAGTAGTTTCATCCAGAAAGTTCAAATATCAAAGTCTGTGCTTCAAGCATCCAAAAAAATTACATTATAGAATACTTCATTTCCTAACTGAACAGTTATTACATACTTGTAAACTTGTAAACTATTCCAATAATAGAGATGTGTATAAAGAAAGTGAAATCTCTTTCCCCCATCCTGCCTTCCCAAACCCATTTCCCAGTGTTAACTGGTTTTTGACTTTTTCTTCTGCATATTCCAAAACAGCTAAAATCATGCCCAGCACATACACACATGCACTCATGCAGAAGAGCACATGTATGCACACGCACGCACGTACGCACGCACGCATGCACAAGAGGCAGGCAGGAGAACCGAACGAGGCGTACTGCTCTGCAATGTTCTTCTCACATAGATCTCACGGCTATGTTCCAGATCTGTTCTTTTAGATCAAGCTTATTACTTTCAGTGGCCGGCTGGACTGCACTCCACTGAATGGGTACATCATTGTGTATGAATCTCACTCCTACAGACAGTTACGCAGGTGATTTCAGGTGGCTTCCTATCACGTGAACGATGCTGCAGGACACCTTCACGCACATCTGCCGGAACAGTGCGTTCTACAAAACAATCACAGATTTGAAATGATGGGACAGATGAAACGCAATTTTTAATCTGGATAAAGAATACCAAAACTGCCCACCAAAAACATACCAAACAATGTGTCAGTAGCTCTTTCATCACACTGAACATTATTCATACTCTTAAATTTGAGCCAGTCTTAGGCACACATATTTCATTACTCTTTATACCTGCATTCTCCCACAAACACCGCCAGCTGTGTGTCCAATATTCCTACATCTCCCTTACTGCTAGAACCCCAAATTTTTTCAGCAAGAATGTTTCAAGTTAAAAAGTACTTGCTGCTTAGGCCACCCTGCAGCCATGTGACACAGTTCTGGCTGATGGCTTAAGGAAACGTTTACGCTTTCTTTACACAGGTGACACCCATTCTGCATTTCCCCTTTTCCTTCTTCTGGCCTGGCTCTTGGACCTGATGATGGAGATGCAGCAGCTATCTTGAAAACATCAGGATGAAGACTGAGTGTGACTGAGGAGAAAAATGCAAAGTGCTGGGTAACTTAAGGCATGTGATACATGCATAAACTACACACACACACACACACACACACACACACACACAAATGCATATAAAACTGGTGAAATCTGAATAAGGTCTGTAAGTTACAATAATGTCAATATGCTGGTTTCCATATTTAACTGTAACATGTTGCCTTGGGAGGAAACCGGGTGAAGGGTACATGGGACCTCTCAGTACTATGTTTTGCAACTTGCTGTGACTTTGTAATTATTTCAATTTTATATGCCAAAGTGAGTGCTGTAATTGTTTCACAATTTTAAAAATTCTTGGTCCTATTTTCGAAAACCCATAATCAATATACTTTCTCACTCTTCAAATTTCTCCCAGCAGAATGTGAATGAACTTTTTCTTTCCTTTAAACTCCACTCCAAACCCCACCTTTCCAATCAAGGTTTCAGATAGTCAATGCATGAGAAAGTCTCTGCTTAGGGCACCTGGGTGGCTCAGTCGGTTAAGCATCCGACTTCAGTTCAGGTGATGATCTACGGTTCGTGTGTTCAAGCCCCACACTGGGCTCTGTGCTGACAGCTCAGAGCTTGGAGCCTGCTTCAGATTCTGTGTCTCCCTCCCTCTCTGCCTCTCCCCTGCTCATGCTCTGTCTCTCTCTAAAAAATGAGTAAATGTTTAAAAAAAATGGAAAAAACAGAAAGTCTCTGCTTCCCCCCACCCAATTCTGCACAGACAATTCCTAGACCACAGAGAAACAGCCCACATATGCCAAGATTATCAAGTATAACCATTCCAAAAGTTTTTGTTCACATGTCTGACTGTTTACAGAAAGATAGGGCTTTCCCACAATTATTTAAAATTTAAAGGAATATTATAATGTTCTTAAATAGCAATTTAGATGAGTCCAAGTCAGATTTCCAAATACAGCATCTATATTGTATTAGATGCTTTTGGTAACCACAGTGATGAAACTAGCAGATGTTCAGGTAATAGTCATTAAAAGCTCGCCATGACCAAGTAGCAAAATGACCTTTTAATTACCGCATCTGGTATCTGCCAAATGGAAGAGAAACAATACTCAAGTAGCCTGTTTTTTAAAGGGTAACAAGTTCTCTGTACACAGACACTGCACTACTTTTAAATTACACTTTGATTATATCAAGATAGTGGGTACAAATAAACATTCAATTCCAAGTACCATTCTAAGTAAAATAACCCACTGCAAACCTAATTGTTCTCTAGAGAATGTTTATAAAATCTACTGGGTAGTCTGTTTCAGTAATAAAATAAAGTGAGAATCAAATCCTCTCAGTCATTAGGTAACTGATTAAATATACTAATTATCTATTATCCATGTGCATTCATCTTTGCTGATAAGCTATAGAGAAGCAAATACCAGGAAAGATCACGAACCACTGCGTTCTTCAGAATTAATTTTTCTTCAAAAAAAATTAACTTTTCTTCCAAATAATGAAAAAACTACGGACCTCAAGAAGGTCACAGCTTAATAAAGGAACAGCACTTGTAAAAGGTAAGCATAAGCACCTATGTTATAGGAGAAGAGGCAGGATACATGCACAGGGTTACTCTAAATCACTGTCAGGTAGAACTTAGTACCTCTGTCTGACCAGTTCCCAACTATCTTCCAGGCCATCTCTAATCTACTAAGAAAGCAAGAAAGGCTATTGAATCAATGTGTTAAAGAGGATGTCTGAGAATCTCTAATTACACCACAAGACCATATATAAATTTGACTCATATTACCGGCTTTATAATATCCACTCTTTACTCCATCATATAATATATAACACAAGGTAACTTGCACGACATATATTTGTGAGAGGACACGCAATCCCAAACGCAGCTGTCCACAAGATAATTATGGCTCTGCCACTGCTATTCTTTTCCATTAAGCAAAACGTAGTAACAGAGATTCTGTATGATCTTACACCACAGACACACATCATCTGCAGAAGTTGACACTCAAGTTTTTACACGTTTTTCTTCATATGGAGATAATAACCTGTTTAAAGTAAAAAGTAACCTAAATTATACCTAGATGTCATTACTACAAAAAAATAAAAACTACATTTTGCTTGCTTTTTATTTTTTTTAATGTTTATTTATTTTTGAGAGAGACACAAAGTACAAGTGGAGGAGGGGCAGAGAGCAGGAGAGACACCGAATCCAAAGCAGGCTCCAGGCTCTGAGCTGTCAGCACAGAGCCCGACACAGGGCTTGAACCCACAAACCGCAAGATCATGACTTGAGCCAAAGTTGAACACTTAGCCAACTGAGCCACCCAGGTGACCCTACTTATTATATTAGATGGTATTTTTTTTCCTTTTGATTTGAAAATTTTTTCCCTTTGTTATATCCATGTAATAAACCCTTGAGTATAATCAGGAAAAACAAAGAAAGAGGCAACAAACAGCAGACCAAAGAGTGTGCAAGGTAATTTAAAGCAGTAAGGAAACCAAGATAAAATCAGCATCCTTTAAGAATCTATCATCCAGGAACTCCTGGCTGGTTCAGTCAGTTAAGTGTCTGACTCTTGATTTTGGCTCAGGTCGTGATCTCAGGGTCGTGAGACGCAGCCTGGCTGGGATTCCCTCTCTCTCTCTCTCCTCCACCCCCACAAAACACTCACTCAGTCTCACTCTCTCGAAGAAGAAGGAAGGAAGGAAGGAAGGAAGGAAGGAAGGAAGGAAGGAAGGAAGGAAGGAAGGAAGGAAGGAAGGAGGAAAGAAGAAAGAAAAGAATGTATTGCTCAGGAAATCACCAAATGTTTCACCAAAAGGTGCCTTACATGTCACCATGTTGTAGGGTCATGACCTACAATGACAAGAACTATTACCCAGATCCACCCCACTGAGACAAATATAGACAAGTAGAGTCCTGAGAGATGGGACACATTTCCGATACTGACATCACAGATGGTAGAATGGGTTTTGAATTCCCTTTACTTCAGAAATTACTTGAACAAATGTGTTTTGATATTAATAGAAATACTGATTGCATTTCAAAATCTGAACATTTTTTTATTCATCAAGCATACTCTGAGCATTGACTAAATGCACACATCCTAACTCTACACATTCCAGGAGAACTTACACACCGTTTCAAGGATGAAACTGTTAAAGACTGTTAACAACTAAGGCAGTGATGTAAAAACAATGGAGTGAGAACTGAGCAGTGGAAAGTGAGCTGGGACGGGGAGCACGGAACCCCCACAGTGCCTAACAAAGGAGCCCATGCTTCACCCTGAGACCAGTGAGGACTCAATGCATTTTTATTTTTAAGCTAAACTGTGTGACAGAAACCTTGCTCTAAGAGGTGATCCAATATAAAAATGAAAAATGCACCCAAAACAGGTTGGTATACATAAATTTTTTCTCAGATGGGAAATGAAAACTACACAAAGGCAAAAATATAATCATTACACATTACTAACTATAAAGTGTAATAAATCTGAACACACAATGCACATCTGTTTACTGAACAAACACACAGTTACTATGTGCCAGGTGCTGTTCTAAGCACTTTACAAACGTTGATTTAGTCCCCATTAACAACCTTATGAGAACTTCTGTGTGCTGTTATTAATCCAAATTTACATAGGAGGAGACTGAGGCACAAAGAAATTAAATAACTTGCCCAAGGTCACATGACTAGATGGTAGTGGATTCAAGATATGAACCCAGGCAATCTGGCAAGACAATCTGCCCAGTTGGGTCCTAGAGAACTTTCTGGAACATGGTTACTGGGCCACTTATGAGGTGGTTAATATGACTGAGGAACTGAATTTTTTATTTTTTAATGTTTATTTATTTTTGAGAGAGGGAGAGAGAGAGCGAGCACGAGTGGAGCAGAGAGAGAGGGAGACACAGAATCTGAAGCAGGCTCCAGGCTCCAAGCTGTCAACACAGAGCCTGACACGAACTCAACAAGATAATGACCTGGGCCAAAGTCGGGCACTTAGCCAACTGAGTCACCCAGGTGCCCCGGAACTGAATTTTTTATTTTCCTTAATATTATTTATTCAAGTTATTAAGTTAAGATTATTTTTTTAAGTTTAAATAACCAGGCGTTAGTGGCTAGTGTACCATGTTGGACAGAGTTAAGACAATGCCCTTAATTACCTTAAAGCAGGAAAAGAAGACTGCTCAGGATGTCCACCGCATTCAATTTTACATTTACACAATGCAAAGAAAGTTTTTCAAATAATTTAGACTTTCAAGCAATGTGATTGCAAAATTTACAGACTTACTTCCATAATTCTTTATCATAGTTGAGACAATGACACACTGGACCAATGAGCTAAATAAAATGAACACATTTTTCTCTAAAACAATGTATTTTGAAACAGGTTACTAATTAAAATCTGTACACAGAATATACTTTCCTAACACAAAGTTTTGATACAACTTTTATCAATTATCTTTGCCCACACACACAATTTCAAATTCTGCATTTCTAACTTTAAAGAATAAATTCACTGCTTAAGGTTTTCCAAGTGTAAGTGGAAATGAAACTGTTTACACATCACTATACTGAGTCTGACCACTGTGCACAGAGAGCCCTGTCTTCTGTCCTGGACACAAACACCTATCAGCAAGTTAGTAGCCTTCGAACATGGCAGGAGTGCAAGATCAATGGCAAAAACAACAACAATAACAGAACCAAAGAAAAACATTAACCGCAGCTAAAACTGAGCCCGTACTACCTGCCAGCCACTGTGCAGGCCCTGTATATGCCTGATCTCAATCCTCACGACACTCCTGTGAAGTACGTCCAATTCTATCCCTAAGAATCTGATGCACAGATATGTTAAGTAACTTGCCAAAGGTCACAGAGCTAATAAGTGAGATGCACATACAGGGGTGAGACCCCAATCTACCTGAATATAGTCCATGATCTCAATTAGCCTCTTCTGCGCTGCCTTTCTCTTCATTAAATCACATTACTGTGTTATCAGCATAGCAGTATATTGTGAAAAATCTCTGAAAGCTTTTTATACTTAAGCCAATTACACAACTTTCTAAGACTTCTGCAACCCAATTTACTATGTATGCCTGTTAGAAAGAGTGAAGATAGCCAGGTGAGCATTATGAATCTGGTTACCACAGAAAAACAAAAACCATTTTAAGTAACAGAATTTGATTGTCAGTGCTCTCTGAGATCTTAGAGAACACCTGGTCATAGAACAAATGGAAAACACCATGACACAGAGAGAGTTACTGACTTGCCTAGGTCTTCCGATTCCCTAAACCATCAATGTCCCTCCCAACATATTACAATGGCCACATTGTGTGTTTTAACTCAGCATAAATGCTATTCCTCATTAAGACCCAACAGCAGCAGCAGCAGCAGCAAAATACACTATAACAGGGCTTGAATTGCATGCAGAGAGATTCTGCTGTTTAAAAGATATGCTTTTGCCTCGTGTTTTTATCACATTGGATACATACTGGTGAGCTTGCTTCGACTCTAAGTGATAACCCAAGAAGTCTAGAGGTAAGCGAGGGCGGTGCAAATGCTCACTGGCCCCACTGGTTTCACCAAAAACAAGACTTGTACATTTCTCTGCCACTGCATTGCTTTGGTCCTCACGGTCACATTATGGCTGCTACAACTTCAGGAATTAACGTTCGTGTTCCAGGTAGGGGAAAAAAAGATGTAACAAGGAAGCCGAAATGACCAACTAGCTCAGAAAGCAAAACTTTCCCAGAAATCTCCAGCAGCCTTTTACTTCCATCGCAGAAAATACAGTTTAATTGGTGTGTCTTAACAAACAACATCACTCCAAACAAAATCAAAATCCTGTTATTAGTAAAGACTTGAGGGAGATAGGATATTGGGTGGGCAATGAACAGTGTTTACCACAAGTAGTTATTTCTCAACTTCTCATTCATGCTTTTTTTGGTCAAGAGCTTGAAACATTTTGTAAATCATAAACAAACTTCAAACAAACAAGGAAATCAAGACTACTACCCACTGTAACTTCAGTTTCTCAAGCTTAGTCGATGTGTGCAGAATACATCTGCTTTAAATAGAAGCTGAAAACCATGATGTATGAGACACTACAAAATATCTCAAAAGGAATGCCACCTTTCTCTGTCCATTGTTATGTTATTAGCTATAATATTTCATTTATCTAAAGATCAGGTTCTGACCATCTTAACTCTTTTCCAAAGCACAACTAAAACACAGAATGGAAGCAAACTTGGTCGGAGCTAAAACATTTACAGTTGACCCTGAACGATGCAGGTTTGAGCTATACAGGTCCCACTCAGATTTTTTTCAGTAAACACAGTGGAAAACTTTTTGGAGATTCAAGATAATCTGGAAAAACTCACAGATGAACGCATAGCCTAGAAATATCAAAAACATTAAGAAAAAGGTCTGTCATGAATATATAAAATATATGTAGATACTAGTCTC
This sequence comes from Crocuta crocuta, assembly GCF_008692635.1. Classification (NCBI taxonomy): domain Eukaryota; kingdom Metazoa; phylum Chordata; class Mammalia; order Carnivora; family Hyaenidae; genus Crocuta; species Crocuta crocuta. Next base: position 4,051,208 of record NW_027529424.1, on the reverse strand, counting down.
TTTTATCACTTGCTACCCTAAAATACATGCGAATCTATTATAAAAAGTTAAAATGTATCAACACATATGCACACACTTACAGACCACGCATGGCACCACTCACAACCAAAGATGCAGTATTAAATCTTAAGTGTATAAAATTAACCGTAGTACATACTGTAATTCTGTAATAATTTCATAGCCACCTCCTGCTGCTATTGTGATGAATTCGAGTGCTGCAAGTAGCCACATAAAATGCCAACCATGTGACAATGCTAATCACTTCCACATGAGCAGCTGCCTCTCCTGTAAATTGCACATGGCAGTAAAAAGTCATCTCTGGTGGTTCTCACGTACTTTCCATCGTGTTTAGTACCATACCGTAAACCTCGAGTAAGACCATGGGACCTACAGCAAGTGCCACTAGTGACGCTGGAAGTGTTGCCCACGAGCAGAGAAAAGTCAGGACATTTCCAGGAAAAGCTCAACTGCTCGGTAGGTACCATAGATGGAGGTCTGCAGCTGTGGCTGTCCAGCATGTCAACATAAATGGGTCAGCATACGGACCACTGCAAAAGGAAGAGAGGGAAGGAAGGAGGAGGGAGGAGGGAGAAGGGAGGGAGGAAGGACGGACGGACGGACAAAGGCAATCTGTGAAGCCACTGACACAGCTATGCCAGCAGATGTGAAAACCTTGCACTTTCCATTAAATACCTTTTACCTGGTGGTGAAAACGAGCGCTGGTGCGGGAGCAGGGCTGCTGTGAAAGGCGTACGTACAGAGCCTAGTATGACTGGAGAAAAAACGAAGTCATGATGTGACAACTTAAAGCAGAAAGAGGATGAAGGATCTAAAGCCGGAGAATTTAATGCCAGCACAGGATGGTTTGATAATTCTAGAAAGAGATTTGGCTTAAAAAACATCAAGATAACGGGAGAGGCAGCTTTTCCCAGCCAAGAGGCAGCAACGAGTTCCCAGATGCCATTAAGAAAATCACTAAAATAGGGTATCTGCCTGAACAGGTTTTTAATGCAGATGAAGTAAGTGCTCTATCCTGGAGGGGAAAAAAGAATGGCACGAAGGACATTTATTAGTGAGGAAGAGAAATGAGCATGAGGATCTAAGGCAAGAAGGGATAGGCTAGCTTCCCTGTTGTGTGCAAACGGAGTCAGGTTTATGACCAGGCTGTCCTTCTCTAGAAAACCTCAGCTTTGAAGGGACAAGATAAACACTAGCTGCCAGCCTTCCGGTTGCCCAAGAAGAAGGGCTGCACAACCAGGACCCTTTTCCTGGACTGGCTGCATCCATGCAAGTGGCCCACTTGCCCCCAAATACAAAGTCTCTAACTGAGCCTTAGATAGGGCTCATAAGGACCTGCCTGTAAGGCTCATCACACGGCCCTCTACAGAAAGGACCATTAGCGCTATGGAAGAGAACTCTTAACAGTGAGAACGTTCTGACAGTCTGAAAATATTACACTATTGACGATGCTGTGTTACTGTAGAAAAAAGCCATGAAAGCCACCGAGGCCAAAACAATAAACTCCTGCTGGAGAAAAGTGTGTCCAGATGTTGTGCCTGACTTCACAGGATTTACAACAGAGCCAACCAAGGAAACTAGGAAAGAGACAGTGGGTATGGCAAAGAAAAGATGGGGGGCATGGGGGGGTTGAAGGGTTTCAAGATATGGACCTTAGAGAAATTCAAGAGATAATAGAACCCACATGAGAGGAGTTAACAGATGACCTGATGGAGGTGAATGCTTCCGAACCAGTGCCAGACGATGAGGAAGACGTAGGAGCAGCAGAGCCAGAAAAAAAATTGAAGTCAGATAAACCGGCGGAAGGGGTCCAATTATTCAAAACTGCTTTTGACTTCTTTTATAACATGGACCCTTCTATGGTACAGGCACTGAAACTAAAGCAAATGGTGGAAGGATTGGTAAAGTACAGGAACATTTTTAGAAAAATGAAAAAAACACAAGAGTCAGAAATCAGGATGTATTTCCATAGAATTTCACCGACTGAGCCCACCTCATGTGCCTCTCCTTTCTCCTCCTCCACATCCGTTCCCCAAGAAGGCAAGACCGCCCCTGCTCCCCCTCCTCCACAGCCTATGCAACGCGAAGACAATGAGGATGGGGATCCAATTTCCACTTAACAGACAATGACCAATCAGCATGCCGCACAGTTCATACATTTCGGTTGTGTACGTGCATGTCTTTGTGCAAACATGGAGTAACTGCAGGCATGAACCGTAGCAGATGCCTTTGCATCATCATCGTCGCTTAAGCACTCGTCATGGTCGACATCATGTGCAAGACTTACAAGGAAGCGGACAGCCCATTATAGATAAGCATAAGGTGAGTGATATTTAATTTAAAATTAATAATGTGTTAGTTTTCTTACTGTTTATAACTTCGCTTCTGAAGAATTACATTACTGTACAGTATGCTTGGAGGAAGTGTGTATCAGCCTATCATCACAGGTGTTTTTTCTAAAAAGAAGTGTAAGAGTGCTTCCTATACGCTATCATGAATATGACTGTGACACTGTATGTCATAAAAATTTTATATGGTTTACTCATTAGTGTACAGGCTAGGCTCCCACAAAGCAATCGAACTGATGAGACTAGGCTACCATAGGCAACCTTACTGCTGCTTTCTCATTATCAATGCATGAATCATTATACCTGATACGAATTTCTTTTTTACATTACCTTCTCACTTTTGAGGTCCAGTGTTAGTAAGACATATGACAGCTACAATGTTCTGTATCATATAAGACAATACTGATACTGGTACTGACAGACTATTCGTCTTGTAAACTGATGACTTAGACTTACCGTATTGATACCATGCTATACTGTTAAATGTATTTTCTCTTCCTTATGATTTTCTTAATATCATTTTTTCTCTAGCTTACCTAAGGTAAGAACACAGCATATAATATATACAACACATAAAACATGCATCAATCGACAGTTTATGTTATCAGTAAGGCTTCCGCTCAACAGTAGGCTGTTATTAGTAAAGTCTGGGGGAGTCGAAAATTATACACAGACTTTAAACTGTGTGGGGATTGGCACCCTTAACCCCCACATTATTCAAGAGTCAACTGTCAGTTAACATTTATTGACCAATTTAACAAACATAACCATAACAAACAGAACATTAAAGGTGTAATAACAGGGGCGCCTGGGTGGCTTAGTCGGTTGAGCGTCCGACTTTCACTTGGGTCATGATCTCGCGGTTCGTGGGTTCCAGCCCCGCGTCGGGCTCTGTGCTGACTGCCAGCTCAGATCCTGGAGCCTGTTTCAGTCTGTGACTCCCTCTCTCTCTGACCCTCCCCTGCTCACGCTGTCTCTCTCTCTCCTAGAAATAAATAAAAACATTTAAAAAATAAATAAATAAATAAATAAAAAAATAAAGGTGTAATAACAGGCAACAGGAAAACGCTACAAGAATACAAAGGAATAACCAATTCTGCTCTAGAAGGGTGACGGGAGAAAATGAGGGAATGCTCTCTGGAAAAGGACGGTAATTGTCAGAGGAGAGGCAGGGCATGCCATCCCGACGGGGCAGCATGTGTGAGACGCAGCAAGCATTCTGCTGAACCAGCACAGACAGCGCACAGAGGGTAACGCCGCTGGAAACACAGGTAAGGCCCAGGTTCAGGGTGCCAGTTCCGGGATGCCTGACAAACTGTTTCAGAAAGTGATCTCAGAGAGCAACGGAAGGATGGAATACACTTAAATACACAGGACTGGTCTTCTAACCTTCTGCCACTATCATCTAAAGGTTTCTAAACTTCTTCCCATGGGATGGAAGTCTCTTCGTGTCTGGGTACCTGGCTCCCCTCCACTATTTATTTTGCTTAGGATGCTTTTACACACTCTCCCCTGACACCCCAGCCAGCCAGTTTTTTATGCATCCTCTGATAACCTAGCTCAAATGAAAGCATCTGTCACTGTACCAAAGAGTCTAATTCCTTTGCTCTCCTTATTACCAAACGAGGGCCAGTTCCCCATGGGGTTGCCACGACACCCTGTCTACTACAACACCTACCACCCTCTTGTAACTATTAACTTAGCCTCTTACCACCTGCATCTGTGTTCCCTGAGGAACCCTGCATCTAAGAAGTCACAAGTGTGCAGGGAATGTTTATCAAATAAAATGAATGAGGAAGCTACTTTAATAATCTAGAGGAGAGGTGTTAAGGCATAAAAGTGGGAATGAAAAGGTCAGGACAGATACCAAAACTCATATGCTTTACTAACAGGGGAGATTTTGAAGGGATCACTCTAAATCTACTCTTTCTCTAAGAATAATTTTAATGGGGTGCCTGAGTGGCTCCGTCGGTTGGGCGTCCAACTTCAGCTCAGGTCATGATCTCACGGATTGTGAGTTCAAGCCCCACGTCGGGCCCTGTGCCGACAGCTCAGAGCCTGGAGCCTGATCCCAATTCTGTGTTACCCTCTCTCTCTCTGTCTCTCTCTCTCTCTCTGTCTCTCTCTCTCTCTCTGCCCCTTCCCCACTCATCCTCTGTCTCTTTCTCTCTCTCTCCTTCAAAAATAAACATAAAAAAATTTTAAAGAATAATTTTAATAAACATCATCATCAGGTTTTGCAACCTACAAAAAATATTTTTAAGAGAACCTGAATCATCTTTATATTTATCAGACTTCTGTTTAACAAGATAGGGAAACATGTACTATTTTTTAAATATTGTTATCCAAACAGACATGAAGCTTTTAAAGGAGAAACGTAGGCCCCTCAAGAACGCACAGCCACAACGAAGACATGTGTGCCTTATGGACATCTGAACAGATTGTACAGTTTTACTTCCAGTCTGCTCGATGGTGTTTAGCCTCCTCAATCTACTTGGCCCTGGAGATGGAGGCTCACCAAGATATTCAAGAGGAAAACTGTGACAGTTTCTGTTTCCACTTAGGATAAATCACTCATTCCATCCCTTTCCTTGGTCTACAAGATCACATTGCTCTCTTAGACTAGTTTATCTTGACAAATGTATACTTTCTTTTGTTCATTCATTCATTCTTTCATTCACTCAATAAATAGCTGAGTGTCTGCTATATCCCAGACATGGGCAAGGATCACACCTTATTCTGTATCCTCAGTGACTAACATAGCAACCTGCATATACTGGGCACTTGATAAGGGCCTTATGTATAAATAAATGGGAGAATGATGAGCAGACAAATGAACATATACATGTGTCTCTTTCTCAGATGACAAGGATACTTTTCCAAAGACCAGTTATCCTTGCCTAGTCTTTATTTTCCCCAACGTTGTAGTACAAAACATCTATGCCTATTCATTTCAACCATCTTACAAATGTCAATCATTTCCATCAGCTCCCCACTGCATTATTAAAATATAAAATACAGATCCACTAAAATCATCAATAACACTAGTTCTCTCCCTTTCTTATAATGCTAACTGCTGCAAAATCCTAAGTTCCGTGAAGAACATGAACATGAACTCTTAGTAATGTATTTCACTAAGTGCTAGGTAGGTTGGGAGACTTGATTAATACTTCAACTGAATGACAAAGTAGTGATTTGGCAGATATTTTGAAATCTTTAAAGAAAATATTGATGAATATTGCATAATTTCCCTCCTTCCTCAAGATAATCCTTCACCATACCCTTGAGTCGTACCTATAATAAGATATATTAAGTTTGTTTACTGCCTCATACCAAGGAAAACTAATTTATGAAAATCTCTCAAACCACTTATCATATTGGTTTCATCCTCAACTTTGATACTTCCCTTCACAGGTCAATTTTTCCATACTATTTACTAATATGAGTGTGAACCTAATACTTTGAAATGTGGCTCTCTCTACGTTCATCCAAATTCATACTATATTTTAAAGAACTGAGTTTTAAAATTCTTTTTATAGGTCATTGTTTTATATTTATCTGTAGAACTTTTTCTCATTTTATCAGTATTATAAATTGGTAAAATGTAACAATATTTTACAAAAGGATAAAACTAATAATAAATATATTAGCTACATGATTGGGAACACAATTAGATAAGGTATGAAAAAAAGACGTGCCTATAAAAAATGTGCATACAAGATGCCTCTGTTTTTCCTGGTCACAGAAAATTCTGCCTGAAAATAATAAGAATCTAAGAACAAAAGCTGTTCTACTACTTTAGTACATGGCACTTCTTAATACTATTTTTTCTATATTCAGATGGCATTTCCTGTCAAATATGATTAGGCTGTGTACGTGTATGCATTTTGAAAAACAAGAATATTACTACTCCTTTCCCTGGGTGTATTCCAAGTAATTATGATTGTGACTGAAAACATATAAACTAGAAGAAACATTCCAATAAAAAAGTTCCATCTGTAAAGGTTAAACTGTATGAATCTGACATTTTCAAACAGATTGAGATTAAATTAACTAATTTAACTAATTTATATTCTCCTGAAATAGTAAAAGCAGTAAGCTTTTTGTTTTTTTCTTAGTGCCTAATTGTTAGTATCCTGCTCTTCAGAGACAGGAATCCAGTCCTTATTATTACAGAAGAAAAAGAAAAAATAAAGTAGCAAAACAGAGGTAAGTAAAGTATCCTGAATACTTCATTTTCAAAGGTAAATGACAACAGTTTCTCTGCTTTTTGACATGCATTTTTGCCCATTTAAATACCATGGTATTCCATAAAATGAGAATAGACAAGATAATCTAAGGTTTCTTTCAGCTGAAATATTCTATATGTGGCTGATTAAACTATGTCTCAATACTACTTCATATCATCACCCTAAATAATTTTGCACAGAACCTAAGGAATCTTATAAGCTTTAAAGAGATCATATCAAGTTTTTTTAAAAATCCGAAGTAATCTATATTTTATATCATCTGAGGTATATTTATGCTATTCAAATCATACAAAGATGAATGCTGTAAGATATCTTACATGTGAAAAGACTGATATACAAATTTTATCAACTGATTTTAAACCACAGATTAATTAAAATGCCAGCATTATAAACTAAATTCATAATCTTATATTTTTTAAATCAATTCCTTAATGTCATTTTGGAGATTTACTATTTCAAATATTTAAAAAATCAAAACACACAAATATTTCTTCAAAAGTGTATCTGTATTAGTTCATTTTAAGATCTGTAAGTCAGGAATGTAATTTAGAAAGATTTCAAAAATGTATTTCAATATATCTGAAATTGACACAGGCTATAAAGGACTATTTTAAATAGAAACAGCAGTGATTAAGCACATAATAACAAACAGAAAAAAGTAATTGTTCCCTGAAAAAGGCAGGATAACTACCATTCAGCTGCTGAATTCACATCTATAACTATGAATTGATCAGCTGGCTGTACAAACAAGAACCATCAAGCTCCTTGCCCTGGTACAGGCAGAATCCTAGCTTGTTCCTTTCTGATTTCTGCCAGGAAGATTTGTATTTTAAAAGTAAAAGAGGATTATATAAATTATTCTTCTACCTCCAAAACGCATGACACAAGAGGATCTTTCCAGGGTGAAAGATACTGTTGCAGCAGCTATGTCATAACCTCTCTTTACTCTTCATGCCTTTTCATAAGACGCTATGCTTCTAATTTGTCATTTAAAAACAATAATAATAAGGCGTGTTAACCATTATGCCATTACCTGATCCTTCTCAGTTACCAGAATATATCAGAAGAGCAAAAGCATACATGATAACTCAAAACTCCTTTTTTAGAGCTGTTCTTTTAGGTGGAGATTTGTAAAAACCTCTGCGTGCTCCAATTGTTCATTCTGACGATGTTCCTACCTTCCTTGACTTTGGCTGCTTTTTGCCTCGATGGTGTCACCAGCTCCTTTACAATCTGCAAGACCTGAATCATTGCTAGTTAGCGAGCCAGAGACTACGCTGCTTCCTCCAGAAATCCAACAGGTTTCATCGCCGAGAGCTCACTGCTGTTTCTGCTTTCGGGAAGCTCGGGCACGAACACAGTTCAACTTGAGAGCGATACATGCTTTGCTTAGCTATCAGTGGAAGCTCTGAAGCAGTTAATAAGAAACAACGAAAGGATAGGCTGTATCTTCTTGATACAAAGTGACTTCAGCACATGGGAAAACCACCATCCTCAAGGTCCAAACGTATCACTTTCCAAGGCATTAACTAGTTATAAACAAAACAAAACAAAATGTGGGCAATCTTCTGCAAATCACTACGCACAGTGAAAACATTTTCTCACAAAAGTCATGACAGGAAAAATAAAGTGCTATGCTATAAATTCTCATATAGCGGATCACAGATGCTATGTGCAAGTTTTTAAAAACACTCAGAAGTAGTCAACCAAAATACCCTGCACTGCAAAGGCTTAATACTTTTTTTTTCCAATTTCTCAAAAATCTCATATTTGAAACACAGAAAATAAAATGTGGATAAAAATAACTCTCGCTAACTCCAGGCTCCCAGGTCTGCATAACAGACAGGATCCTTCAAAAACAATCCTATAAATTCCTTGCTCTCCTCCTCACATAGACACCTCTGACATCCTAGTACATAAAATGAAGTCTAAATTCACACTTCTCACTAGAAATCCCTAAAGGATTTGTAAATTTGTTGGCCTCACCATTAGGGGCAGGGGCCAGAGATTTTTCAAATCAAGTATAACCACCATTTTTGCAACACAGTTTTCAACAGCTAAGTTGCAACAATGCCCAATTAATACTGAAAGTCTTTGTTACATATTCTATTTACCACACAGCATCCCTTTTCAAGGGGCTACAGAGTTCACTGAAAGAGAAAACTGACGTTGGGGGCTAATGTGGTTAAATGACGTATTTACTGAAGTGATTCCCCACCAGCAATGTGTCCCCTTATCGCACCTGCCAACTGTCCCCCTGGGTTTTCTGCTTTCCCATTCATTGCTCTGATATCCTCCATGTATCATTAAATAATGGATCTCAGAGCAAATCAAAGGCAGCACCTTTGTCCTCACACTTAAAGGCTGGTCATTTTCCCATTTTTCAACTGGACAACCGAGGCACACAATCAATCAACCAGGGTTGGAAGTAAAACACAGGATACAAAACTCAAAGGCTTCTGCTTTCTCTGACATCACGCCTTTTCTGTAAAAATGTATAGTTTTAAAATTCAGGGTGAAGTTTTCAGCTCTTCAGAGAAGAGGTGCTATAACATGTGCATATATATCCACCCATAATGTATTCTCCATATGGGTGGTAATTTAAGACATTAGTGCTACAAATCCATGACAGCGAGAAACTACTTGCAAATGGAGGACAAAACAGAACAATTATCCTAACTACCTGTTATCTTTAAAGAGAATATCTATACTTGCAAACTAAATCAAAAAGTTCAGATGAGTGAAAGACTAAGTTTTCAACCTCAAATCAAAACTGTGCCCTTTAACAATTCCCTCTGAAGACCTGACATAGATAAATCAATAGCTAAATCAAACTCCTTAAATCAAGTTTCCCCAGTTCTTTTTAACCCTGGCCCCATTTCCTAGGGCAGTTCAGAATATGAAATAGGTACTAGGTATATAGTGAATTTATTTCCAGTTCTTTGTATTTCCAGCTCCTGAAAAATTACTTCCACTCTTCTAGAAAAAAAATTATGTTTTTGAAAAGTACTTGCTATTAGCTTTGCTCTCCCCCAATATTTTTTTCTTTCCATGCAAGGAAGGGGATCTACAGGGCATTATCTTCAGTCAACTATATCTTCCATATCTGATCAGTGAAGAAAGGACTTTCTTTATTCATGTTTCCATAAAATTCAACTATCATCATCCTCCATCTCACTGGTAACAGTATTGGTTTTGAAAATGAAAATCACATAGCAATCAGTTTGACTCACTACTGTCAGTATTTACTTCTGCTAAGCATCCAACAGCTTTTTCTTGTTTCTCTCATTCTCTTTGTCATTTTTTTAATCATCTCAGTAACCCTATCTGACCACATACTCCAATATAGTAATATGTATGTGTGGTGTCCTCTAAAATGTCAAGATCATGAAAGACAGAGTAACCATTACAGATCAGAGGAGAGTCCAGAGTCAGGTTAACTAGAATGTAACACATGATGCCTGGTTAGATATGGACACGAAAGGAATGAGGGAAAATACACTGCATTCAGAACAACACCATCTACAGGTTGTCTGGGTTAACTTCCTAATTATGACCATTATACTGTAGTTACTTAATAGAACATCCTGGATTTTAGTAATATACCCTGAAGTATTTAGGGGTAAATACTTCCATTTATCCTTTACTGGTCCAGAAAAAAAAAAAAAAATATTAATACAGAATGAGAAACTAAATGTGGTAAAACATTAGCATTTGGGAAATCCAGGTAGAAAAATAAGAGAACTGTTTGTGTTGTTCTTGCAACATTTTCCTAAGTCTGAAATTACTTCAAAATAAACTTAAATTCTGACTACTACACAGGGGCGCCTGCAGGGTTCAGTTGGTTAAGCGTCTGACTCTTGATTTCGGCTCAGGTCATGATCTCACAGTTCATGATTTCAAGCCCCCCACTCCTCACCGCCGCTGAGAGTGGAGCCTGCCTGGAATTCTCTCTCCCCCTCTCTACCTCTCCCCCCCCACACACAAACACACACAGTCTCTCTCCCTCCCTCTCTCAAATGAATAAACTTTTTTTAAAAATCTGACTACATAGCCCCAATATATGTGTATTTGTTTATAAAGGATATATATGTATTCATACTTAATGTTCTTTACATCATACAAAGCAAAGGATTTTAAAGGACCAGACTAACAACATAAAAAAGAATTCCACATTTGTGAATATGCTGTGTTCCAGTTAAGTCTGTGTACACATATACGTACATTTATGTGCATTCTCATATCTGCTTCCTTTGCCCCAAAGATCACTCTGAATTCTGGAATGAAATTTTGAAAGTACACACACGTCTGGGGTAACTCTGGCATGAGCAGTCTTAAAAGAATTAATTTCCAGATCCTTAACTTCCGTACGTACTGGTCACTAAAGCCGACCTGCTTGGGAAGATGCCTGAAGCAGGGGCCCTCCGTTTGCACCTCCCTTTGCTCCATCACCTCTACCCACTTCACAGTAAGAAAGGCGCACCCTCACCCATCTGACCACAGCACAGGGCTCAAGGGGTAAAGCGTGGGAGATGACAAAGAGGAGTAATCCAACAGCTCCTTTAATCAAGGCAAAGTAACATCAGTCCGTTCCACTTATTAAGATAGGGGTTTCTAACAAAATATTCACTTAAAGTGAATATTCACCACAATTTATCATATAGCTGTTGTTTTGACAAACTGCACAGGATAAACCTCTGTGAGGAAAATGGAGTAGATACAGGATTTCAGAAAAACAAGTATATAAAATCTCTGGCTACTAAGGAATAGCCTGTTCATTTTTTCAATAGATGACATTGGCTATCAAACCACTGTGTCATTCAAACCTCACTAGATATAATTGTAAGAGGGATGTAATAGTTTTCTTTATTGAATATTTTTTCCTCACTGGGCCTCTGGCACAAAGAATTAATAGGTTTAATCACAGTCCTTCGTTCTTATCGTTGGTCCATGCATGGCCCAGTTTTATTTATTCACTCAGTATTTATTTTTAATAATAAACACCACAAAGCAACCACTCAAACAAAAACTAGGGCCTTAACAATAACCTACATTTAACTACAGTATCCCTAACCTCCAACCCATCTCTCTGCTTCACCCTAAGCTACCAAACATCCTGAATCGAGGAGTTCTTACTCCCTTGACTTCCTTTATGTGCCCGTCTATCATTACCGCCCTCCCTCTCTCTCTTTCTCACACACATCCTGTGCTGCTGTTTGGTTGTCACTAACTTTATAAAAAGGGTATCACATATTTTATGTTATCTTTGAGGAATCATATTTTTTCTTAAATGCTGAGACCAATGGTTCTCAATCTTCAGTATACACTGAAATCAAAAGTTTTTAAAAGTTTTGAACCGTATGACGCCTGAGTCCATCTGTAGGGATTTGGACTTGACCGTACAAGGGTGCAGCACACGCATCACAAATTTTAAAGGTTCCCTCAAATGATCGCAACATTCAAGGACCACTGTTCTAGAAGAATGTTGTAGGAAAAGTCAACTCAGTGTGTACAAGTACACATGAAAGGTACAAAAATTATTATTCCACTATTTCAGTGTGTTTTATCTCTCTCTCTCTCTCTCTCTCTCTCTCTCTCTCTCTCTCTCACATACACACACACACACAGACTATGCACAAAGAAAATAACATCAAAATGTTACCAGCAATTTTCCCTCTGAATGGTGACATTATACATTAATTTTTACTGCCTTCTTTTTGCTATACTTTTCTGAGAATACATTCAACTACTTGAAGAAACAAATTAGGGAACCTGGGTGGCTCAGCAGCTTGAGTGTCTGACTCTTAATTTTGGCTCAGATCATGGTCCCAGGGTTGTGGGACCACGCCCCACATCCGGGTTCATGCTGGACATGGAGCCTTCTTAGGATTCTCTCTCTCTCCCCTCTCTCTGCTCCTTCCCAATGCACTTGTGCACACACATGCATGCGTACTCTCACTCCAATAAAAAAGAAGTACATTTTGGTTTTTAAATATTCCCCATCACCTAACCAAAAAGGGTACACAGATGGCAAGTTAGCACATGAAAAGAACTTCAACATCATATGTCATTAGGAAATTTCAAATTAAGGCAACAACGAGACACCCCTACATGCCTATTAGAATGGCTAAAATGCAGAACGCTGACAACACCAGATGCAGGTGAGGATGTGGACAGAGCAACAGCAAGCCTCTCATTAACCGCCAGTGGGGGCACAAAGTGGGAATGCAAAATGGTACAGCCACCTTGGAAAACAATTTGGTGGTTTCTTACAAAACTAAACAAGCCCTTTCTATCTTATGCTGCAACTGTATTCCTTGTCATTCACCCAAATGAGTTCAAAACGCACGTCCACACAAAAACCTGTACATGTTTAGTTTTATTTGCAAATGCCAAATTCTGGATGCAATCACTTGTTTTTCATCGCATGGATAGACAAACTGCTCCAATCCAGGTTATGGAATACTGTTCAGCAATAAAAAGAAATGAGCTATCAAGCCATAAAAAGAAGTGTTAAATAAACGAACACTTATATGTTAAGTAAAGGAAGCCAATCTGAAAAGGCTACATCATGTAAGATTCCAATTATATGCCATTCTGGAAAAGGCAAACCTATAGAGACAGGAAGGTGATCGGTAGTTGCCAGCGATTTGAGAAGAAGGGGGGAAGGGCGAAATGGGGGGGAGCACAGGGGACTCTACGGCAGGGAAACTACTCTATGGGCTGCTCTAACGGTTCATACATGTCATTATAAATTTGTCAAGACCCGTAATATGTACAACACGAACAGTGACCCTTAATGTAAACTATGGACTTCAGTCAACAATAATGCATCGATACTGGCTCATCAATTGCGGTGAATGAATCACAAAAATGCAAGAGGTTAACAACAAGGGAAACTGGGAAGGTGGGAGTATTATGAAGGGGCTTAAGGGAATTCCCAGCACTTTCCTCTCAATTTTTCTGTAAACCTAAGAGAGTTCTAAAAGAGAGTCTTTTCAGAAAGCCTAGTGGCTCAGCCGGTTGAACATCCAACTCTTGATTTTGGCACAGGTCATGATCCTGGGGTCATGGGACTGAGCCCCCTGAGTGTGGAACCTGTTTAAGAGTCTATCTCCCATGCTCGCTTCGGCAGCGCATATACTAAAATTGGAACGATACACAGAAGATTAGCATGGCCCCTGCGTGAGGATGACATGCAAATTCATGAAGCATTCCATATTTTGTTTTTAGATTTCACATATAAATGAAATCATATGGAAAAAAAAAAAAAAAAAGAGTCTATCTCCCCATCTGCCCCTCTCACCCACTCATCCTCGCTCTCTCGCTCTCTCTAAAAAAATAAATAGAAGATAGGTTTATAAAATAACAAAGAAAATCTATATTTAATGTATACCTAATCTATATCTGAAAAAATACAAAAATAAATCCAAAAAGTACAAAGTTTAACTGGAGAGAGTGCTTACAACAAAAACAGTCATTGCCTATATATGAGAGATCCAACGTGGCGTGGTAGACAAGAAACGGATCAGGTGCCCTTACAACGGACTGTCTGTATAAGGAAGGATGCAGAGAAAGAGCATCGCTTTTGCACGGCTGGTAGGAATGCAAATTGCTGCAGCCACTCTGGAAAACGGTATAGAGTTTCCTCAGAAAGTTAAAAGTCGAACTACCCTACAACCTAGCAATAGCACTACTAGGTATTTACCCAAAGAATACAAATATAAAGATTCGAAGGGGCACATGTACCCCAACGTTTATAGCAGCATTATCAACAACAGGTAAACTATGGCCAAATGACCATCCACTGATGAATGGATATAAATGATATGTGTGTGTACGTATACATACACATACAGATATATGTATGAGTATTACTCAGCAATCAGAAAGAATGAAATCTTGCCATTTGCAACTATATGGATGGAACTAGAGGGTATTTTGCTAAGCGAAATTAGTCAGAGAAAGACAAATATCATATGACTTCACCCATATAAGTACTTTAAGATACAAACAGATTAACATAAGGGAAGGGAAGCAAAATAATATAAAAACAGGGAGGGGAACAAAACATAAAAGACTCTTAAATATAGAGAAGGAACAGAGGGTTGCAAGAGGAGTTATGGGAGGGGGGGATGGGATACATGGGTGAGGGGCATTAAGGAATCTACTCCTGAAATCATTCACTGTTGTACTATGTGCTAACTTGGATGTAAATTAAAAAATAATTTTAAAAAATAAACGTAAAAAAAAACAATGGACTGCCTGCAAACAGCTGTGTGCTAGTTCATTTCAACAGAAAAATTCTTGCTTCAATCTTACTTCCTATGTTTGTATTTTTGTTCTACATGGCCACCCCCCAAATCCACAGCTCTTGGCTGACTCACTAAGCTCCCTTTTCTTCCCCATTACTTCCCAATCCAGCGTTCCCAGAGTGGGGCACAGGGAGGAAGTGTGGGGAGAAACAGAGCAAGATAAGAAGGGAGAGAGAAGTGCGCCAGGCTGTAGGCTAAACTAGGGCAGCACACCGGCTGAGATGCTCCAGCTGCATCACTGTCCTTTCTCATGAAAATACCAAGTGAGGGGCGCCTGGGGGGCTCAGTCAGTTTAGCATCCAACTCTTGACCTGGGCTCGGGTCATGATCTCACGATTCGTGAGTGTGAACCCCACATCAGGCACTGCGCTGACAGTGTGGAGCCTGCTTGGGATTCTCTCTCTCTGCCCCTCCCAACTGCTCACGTGTATGTTTGTTCTCTCTCTCTCTCTCCCTCTCTCTGTCTCAAAACTAAATTAATATTTTAAAAAATAAAGAAAAATAAACTTTTTAAAGTCTCTATTTTCTTCTCTTTGTCAACATACATCTTTAATAGTTTTCTTAATACAAAAATAACACACGCTCACTGTAGAGGAGGAGTCTATGAGAAGAAGCCAACAGAAAATAAACCCTTAGGCCTACTACACAGAGATAAGCACTGCTGACAACCTTTTAGACTTACCCATGTACTTTTTTGTTGATTTTACAAAACTGAGGTAATATTATACATACGTTTTTGGAACTGAGATGTTTTCACACTTTAAAATACTTCATCAACATCTTTTTTATAAAATAAACACAGACAGGAATATTTGTACAGTGCTTTGTCCAAAAAATTTTTTGATCATATGAATAACAGCCCAGCATCTTTTCATTCCTGGCAATGATTTAGATTTTTTCTACGCACTTTTCAGAAAACTGTTTTGGCTTTCCTGGAAATATATTTTAGAATAAAACTACTGTCAGTTTTTTCAGAACATGTAGATAAATGAGAAAAAAAAATGTGAGAGGCCACACTTGCTGTGACAAAAACAATCTGTAAATATCCAAGATGTCAACTGGCCAGCAAATAGAAAACAGCTTTTGATTATTAAACTATAAACCCATTTCTGACGGGTCTCCTCTTGGGTTAATAAATCAACATAATATACTTCACTTCTTTGTTATTCTACTAAGATTTTATGGGGGGAGGGGCGGGATATAAACACTGTTCTACAATTTTGAAAAGCAAGCTCAACAAACTCATCAATATGGAATAAAATGTATGTTGTTTATCAAAATAAAACTTGCTGGCTTTTGTCTCTATACTTTTCCTGTATCTATATAGGATAATATTTTCTGTCCAAATAGCGCTCAGGTGTTTATGGTAATTCCTCATCATCCATACGGGGTACTTAAAAATGAACACTGTCGAGCTAATCAACAATCTTTGCAGATTTTTTTCACAGAAAAAAGTAAGACAAAAAAAGTAAGACAGAAAGGAAAAATGTCCAGAACTGGCAGAAGTGGGAAGAGCCACAGAATATGGATAACAGCACTGTCATTCTTTCACATAACTCAGAGCATAGTAGATGGTAGTAATTGTTTACAAACAGAAATACCTGTGGTGGCGTAATTAAGTTAGCAGTTCTTTTGAAACCAGTGTTTAAAGATATTTTATCAAAAGGCAATTCATTTTGCTTGTAACAAGCAGCCAATAAACTTCCATAGCTTGGTGGAAGCTTCTGTACTTTCCATGGCTCAGCAGAAACTGCCATAAATAAGTGCAAAGTACAATTCACAAACACGGGGAATGAAAATATATTAGCCCAGTTTATCTTCACAACACCTAGAAATTCTTAATGTATTGACTTCTATCATAAGTTTAGGGTTAAGGCAGTAAAATTTTCCTCATCCATACAAAAAGTATTAAGCATCTAGTGGGTACAATGCCAGTTGCTGGTATTATAAGAGTGACCAACCTTCTTCTGTTCTACCAAAAGATATTAACATGAAATACATAATTACATAATTAATTACTGAATTACAATTGAAATAACCCCTGCAAGTAATTACAAGATGACAGGAGAGTGTCCTTAAGTGAAAATAGTAGGAATTAATGGCTATAACATGGCACATTCTAATTGAACGTTGTGTTCAAATTTCTCAATTACATTTTGAAGTTTTATTTTTTTTAATGTTTTATTTTATTTTATTTTTTTGAGAGAGTATGAGCGGAGGAGGGGCGGGGGTGGGGGCGACAGGGGATCCAAAGCTGGCTCTGTGCTAACAGCAGCAAGACAGAGGCAGGGATTGAACCCACGAACCGTGAGATCATGACCTGAGGCAAAGGTGGACACTCAACCAACCAATGTTGGTGCCCCAATATTTTGATTTTTAAAGAAAGCTTCCCTTTATGTAAAAATGACTCTTCTGACTTTCCAAAGCCACATGCAGATGGACACACAGAGACAGCAAAAATACTTTCTAGTCACGAGGAAATTTAAATATGACTCTATTTCTAAAATCAAGGACTCCAAGAAAATATAGCATCCAAGCAATCTGACCTACTCCAGATTCTAACGAAGCTGTCAAATAACACTATGAGTTTTTAAGAATTCATTACCATAAAAAATATATTAAAAAGCAGTTAAGTCCTGGAATAAATCAGAATTCAATTTGGATGAATCATCATTTTAATAGAACATCACATTTAAGATCAAATGTCCATATGCACAAATACATATACATATAAAATATAAAGATATAGGTATTTCCATAGAATTCACAAAAGTGCTTATGCATATAAACACAGAAGTTCCTCTAACATTCAAAAAGAGTTTTCTGGAGTTTCCAGAATACAAAATCGGTAATTCACCGTAACACATTAATTTTAACAGGAAGTAAGACCACCAGAGTCCCTGACAGAATAACATATCAGACAAAATCGATCTTTGATACCTATTATTCTCCACTCTTCCTCCCTTGCTGAAACCCTTTTCCTCCCTCTGTCTTTCATGTATGCATGATCTCTCTGCTAACCGTAACAAAATGACCCATGTTCCAAAAGAAACATATAAAATTTCAGTACGTATTAAAAAAAAAAAAAACTACACTGCTTCATAATAAAACTTTTGGAGACACAAAAGCATCATCCAAAGTTGAAGTCTGACGTTTCCCAATAAGCTATTTGGAAGAAAGGACTATTTTAAAAAGGATATGATACAAGAAAAAATGTAAACAGTAAACACATGAAGAAAGCTATCCTAACAATGAGCTAGCACCTCAACACCCATTAGGATGGCTTGGCTGCTATCAAAAACACAAAACAGAAAATGGCAAGTGCTGGCCAGGATGTGGGGAGACAGTGAAGCCCTCAAGCAATGTAAAATGGTGCAGCTGCTGTGGAAAACCCGACGCAGGTCCTCAAAACATTAAGCACAGAATTACCACATAATCCAGCAATTCCAGGTCTGGGTATATACTCAAAACCACTGACAGGGGAGTCTCAGAGAGAGAGCTGAACACCTGTGTTCACAGCAGCACTGTTACCACAGCCAAAAGGTGGAAGGAACCCAAGCTGTCCATTAGCAACATGAGGCAATCCCAACAGTGAAACAGTACTCAGTCTTTTAAAGGAAGGAAATTCTGGGGCACCTGCATGGCTCAGTCAGTTGAGCATCCAGCTCTAGCTCAGGTCCTGATCTCACAGTCGTGGGTTTGAGCCCCGCATTGGGCTCATTGCTGTCAGCACAGAGCCTGCTTCAGATCCTCTGTCCCTCTCTCTCTACCCATCCACGGCTCGCATGCACGCTCTCATGTGCTCTCTTTCTCGCTCTCTCCTTCTCTCTCCTCTCTCAAAACTAAATAAATGTCAAAACATATATATAATATATTATCATATGTTATATATTATCATATATATTATATGTTATAGTATATTATACAGAACATATATATTATTATATGTTACCATATATTATGTTATTTATATGATATACATTATTTTATTTATATATATTTAAAAGCATATATATGTATTATATATATATAATATACATGTATTTTTTTTAAAGGAAGGAAATTCTGGCGCCTACTGCACCATGGGTGAACTGTGACAACATTATGCTGAGTGAAATGAACCAGTCACAAATCGACAAATACTGTATGATGCCATTTACATAAGGCACCTAGAGAAGTCAAATTCATAGAGGCAGAAAGCAGAGAGGTGGGTGCCCGAGGCTGGAGGAAGGGAAATGGGAAGTTGCTTATTAAGTACAGAGTGTCAGCTTTTCAACATAAAGGTTCTGGAGACTGGTTGCACAACAACGAAAATACACTTAAAGCTACTGAACTGTACACTCAAAAATGGTTAGGATGGTAAATTTTATGTTATCTGTATCTGACCACATTCTGGGGAAAAAAAGCTATCCTGTCTAAAAATTAAATACGTGCAACTAAAAGTAACGTGTTTTTTTTTTAATGTTTATTTATTTTTGAGAGAGAGAGAGAGACAGAGCATGAGCAGGGGAGGGGCAGAGAGAGAGAGACGTAGACACAGAATCTGAAGCAGGCTCCAGGCCCTGAGCTGTCAGCACAGAGCCGGACACAGGGCTAGAACCCACGAACCGTTAGATCATGACCAGAGCCAGTTGGATGCTTAACCGACTGAGCCCACCCAGGTGCCCCTAAAAGCAATTTTTAATGCCATTTTGAGCCTACTAAACTGGTCATGGCAAAATATATTCTAGTATACCAATTACCAGAGTAACTGTAAATTAGTAAGTAGTCTTTTAACAAAGACAGGCAGACATAGGAAAAAAGTTTCACTATGAATCTAGCCTAGGAATTCATTCTAGCCCACATTATTAAAGAAAAGGGGTAAATTCATCAGTGATATTCATTCTGCAAACATTTTTAAGAAACTGAACCATCCTAAATAATCAAAAAAATAGGAAAATGGTTAAATAAGTTACTATGCATCATTACCTTTAAGGAATATAATTATGAAATTATGAAAAACAATTATAAAAATATGATTAACTGCCTAAACACAACTCAATGTTAGAAATCCAAATATAAAACTGGATATACATTATGAATCAAGTTATATAAAAATACACATTTTTAGTTTATTTATTTATTATTTAAGTAATCTCTACACCCAACATGGGGCTCAAACCCACAACCCTGAGACCAAGAGTCACACATTCTTCTGACTGAGCCAGCTAGGCACCTCAAAAATATATATTATCTGAACAAGAGTACAGAGTCATCTGCAACAACGCAAATGGCTGCTTTGATGTAATGGGGTTACAATGACTTTTTCTCCCCATTTCCAAAATGTATTTATTTTAATGTTAGGATTATACTTTAAAAACAAGGAAAAGGGGACTGGAAAGATTAAAAAGACAGACCAGTTATGATGAAATTAGGTAAAATAAAATACAAAACAAGGCAGCACTGGGGTGTTTGTCTGAACCAAAAGTACAAATTTCATCTCCTCCCAACACTTCTTTATACCAATGCTGAATGCTCCTTCATTTCTTCATCTCAATCTCCACCTCTCTCCACTCCAGGCCTTCATCCATTTTGTTCCTTC
>NW_027529424.1:4002730-4030655 GCF_008692635.1 Crocuta crocuta | reverse complement strand
CACTTAGCCAGACCTCAGCTGGAACAGGATTTCCCAGGAGCAGCCTTCCCACCGGCCCGCAGCCCGGCCGGGCGCCGGCAGCCTCCCGCGGTTCCCTTCCTGTGCCAGGCACACTGTGCCGCTCGTGCAGCGTCCGTCCCGCTAGCTCTGTGCTCCCAGAGGCCAAGGGCCCTGCTTGTCGGGTTCTGGTCTGTAATGACCCGCCCGGCTGCAGTCCGCTTGGAGGTACCCATTAGTATCTGCTAATACGGAAATAAAGACACAATTATTATTCAAAATGATATATTCCCTTCCTTAAAATTCGTCGTCAAATCAGATTCAAACACCATAACTGTTAAAATAAGAAATCAAGGGGCGCCTGGGTGACTTTCGCTTAGGTCATGATCTCACGGTTTGTGGGTTCGAGCCCCATGTCGGGCTCTGTGCTGACTGCCAGCTCAGAGCCTGGAGCCTGTTTCAGAGTCTGTGACTCCCTCTCTCTCTGACCCTCCCCTGCTCATGCTGTCTGTCTCTCTCTCTCCTAGAAATAAATAAAAATAAATAAATAAGAAATCAATTTATAGCATCCTGTGTCTCAAAGTTGTCTAAAAAGCGAGATATGAATCTCTTACACTTTGCAATATTCCAAATTAATTTTCTAGTTTTCACTACACCTTGCAATTATTAAACTTTTAAGAGACATTACTATAGATGGTAAGTATCCTGACATTTCACATTAAAATCTAATAAAACCCATAAATCTCTAAAACCTAATGAGTCTTGATGTGTTCATTTATTCTATTTTTGGCTACAGAAAATTTATTAGGACAAAGACAAAGAGGTACCGGGTTTTACGAAAAGCTAATCCTTAGTGAAGCAATCTCAACTGATACATAAAGAGCTGCAGCTGGTTGATTGCTAGGAAACAAATTCAATCGTGCTATACCTTATCCCTTAAAAACGTTTGTTCGAAAGCATCTTGAAATTTTGTCAACATAATTTAAAATAGGAACTGTGCAGAAAATCTCTTGATAAAAGCCAAATGTTGTCTCCTTTCAAGGTCACCTCATTCTAGAAAATACCGCATGCCATTTTTCTCAAGCCTACCTAATAAAAGCCAAACAGAAACGAGTAAACCAGAGCAATAAATCCTGTTCCTATGCAAGAGATACAAATCCTATTTCAATTAAGGAAGAAATGGTAAATTTTTCTGTTGAAAAGCTAAATGAGAAAAGTGAAGAGATCACCATGCAGTCTTCCTGTCTCTTCCAGACAAGCCTCCTGGAGTAATGTCCCCAAACAGTCACACCCTCTAGGAGGGACTCCACCACAGGAGCCCACTGACAACCCGAACCTGAGGGCTACTCTACAAAACAACTGGGCTGCAGTCTTTCAAGACACCAATATCATGAAAGGTAAAGAACACTTGAGGTCCCAGGTTCAAGGAGCCTTCAGAGACCTAACACCTGAACTCAGCTGGTGGGGAACACCCCCCAGCCAGACCCTGCCCGGGGGAGGGGGGGGTGTTAAAATCTATGCTCCAGGGCGTTACAGGGAAACTGAGCCATGGAAGAAGGATTGTAAACTAGATAAACATAATTTACCTACTTGGCAATTTGATTGTGGTTATGAAAGAAAATACCCTTGTTCTTCGAAACTTCACGCTGAAGACAAATGGGTAAAGAGTGTGAGATATATGCAAGCTACGCTCAAATAGTTTCAAAACAAATAAGCAATATGTATTTTATAAAACATATTTTCAGAAATAAAAAAATAAAGGATTGATCTTATTAAAAATATTAAGTTGGGCTAGTTGGGAAGGTGAGGTAGAATTTCACCTGCTGAGAAGATATACATACTAATCAAAGGAAGAAATCAGAAAGAAAACTTTGCCGATCTCAGCACTGTTATTTTCCATCAGCACCCAGCTCGGCACTGGGTTAGAAAAGCACATCTCTTGGGTGAGAACAAAACCTCTGATGGCTAACAATTCTGACAACACATTTTAGGGGAAAGGACAATAATGACTTCACTTTTGTAATACACCAAACATTTTAAAGTAATTTAAGTACAGAGTTACTTGTACTAAGGAATTCTTTGAGTTCGAAGTTCCCCTTAACAAAGTCAGTTTGGGTACAGAGAAAGTTGGAGTGGGGTCTTCCTCCTGCCCTGGACAAAATTCCCCCGTACATATCAGTAAACACACCTACAGGTACATGTAAGTACAGACTTCCCATAAACTGTTTAAGGCTGATTTGGGCAAAAAAAGAAAATCACAGTGGCCCTAATGACTCCACATGGGGTAACCTGGACCTAGAACACAGCAATGGAGAAGCATCTTTCCTCAGGAGACTCTAAGTGACAAAGAAGATTTCCCCTTAGTTAGCAGTAAAGTAACCCCTCCTTGCAAGCTTCTAGGCTATTCTGATGGTAGCATCAGAAACGACATTTTTGATAAGAAAGCATGCTAATGAAATATACCTTAGTGATCATGATTTAACAGTCTGTATCCATCGTTTGGCATATAAAGTCGTGTTGATGCAGTCAAAGCAACAAATTCAAGCAGGTTTGAAAATCAAATTCAAATTCTGTGGTACCATAATTGTCACAAGTAAACAAGTTTGCAATGTTCTTCCGACGCCGGTAAGACCTAGCCCCTCCTTCCCTAACCCAGGACACTTCCCACTTCATCTACATAGCACATAAAGAAAATAACAAAAAGTTATTATCTAAAGAAAATACACAAGAGCAATTACCGTGAATTCATATAAAAACTTAAAGTATGTGTACATGTTTGTTTTCTCAAATTTCTTTTAAGTTAGGATCAATCAAACATATTCCACCTCACTCTGCATTAGAACAAGGTTAAACAGGGAAGACATGGAACACAG
This sequence comes from Crocuta crocuta, assembly GCF_008692635.1. Lineage (NCBI taxonomy): Eukaryota > Metazoa > Chordata > Mammalia > Carnivora > Hyaenidae > Crocuta > Crocuta crocuta. The sequence goes on along the minus strand of NW_027529424.1, from coordinate 4,027,785 downwards.
TACTTGACTGGAGAGTGTTGAAGTCTTTACTAACACAGCCTTGCAACTTACATTTCTATTCCATTCTTCTGGAATCTGAAACAGACAACTGTATTTTTTAAAAGACACTGTGACTCCCCATGCTCCGCAATGTAATCTGAATGTGTAGGAGCGTGTATTCGTGTCTTACTGAAATCTTTTCACGTTCCACTGTTTACAGCTTAACACCTGAATGCTCCAAATATATGTGTGAGTGGGAAAGAAAACTGGTCTGACTCCAGGGTACGTAGGTGATGCCAGCAGGAGTCAGCTTCTGAATTCAGGGTGAAAAATAGCACTCTACAATCAAATGCCTGCACATGACCACTATCTCTGAACATGAATTTAAGAACCAACCTATGACTCAGTGCGTGAAGTAGGAGAGACTGAGGAGAGGGGAAGAACTGGGAAGATGTTTCCACTCTGTTCCTGACCCTTTCTAACCAACAGCTTTAAAGAGAGGCTAAAAAGAATTACTTTCATAGTCACCTTGTCCATCTCGAAAAGAGAAAAGTGAACGTAATATTAAAACACTATTTTAGATCAATTTTGAGGGAGGAAGATAGAGGCCTGGAAATTTTTAATATCAATTTCACACTTCTGGAAAATGAGGAGACAACCATATAATGACATCCATCATACAAACTGACAGGCTCAAATTCCCTTAATAGAATATGTCTATTTGTATTTGAGCCAAAATGTGATAATATATAGCTGTCCAGACACTATTTTTTTAAAAACCCTGAATGTTAATATGTGCAGATTTATTAGTCACACCATATAACAAATATCACTTGCTTGTGTTAATTACAGTCAAAGTAAAACACTTTGCCAACTTTCCTCCATATAGAATTCAGCTATTTCTCAAAATTTTAAAACTCAGACTTCAGCCTTAGCACTCGGGGATTTTGCACCAGCATGAGCTCTTGTATTCTATACATATCTAATTTATACAGTGAGTCAAGAATAAAAGATCCAACACAGCCTTTCTTTTCCTTTTTCCTCTCCTTTGAAGTGAGCTGAGTTCTCGTTAAAGGTTTACAACATAGCCATTTCCTAGCTGTAAAGTCATGCTTTCAGAAACGCATTGTCGCAAGGTGTTGTTTTCCTAGACCTTCCCTGAGGCAGTTCTACCATGGTTGATTCTGTATAAACAACTGTCCAAAAAAAAAAAAGGAAAATCACTTACTAAGATGCGCTTTCCACTGTGTGTCTTTTAACAAATGAGAAATACTAAAAGTCATACATACAATATTTTCATGTAGAAATTCATTTTTAGAGACGTTAATATAAAAAGGATATGGAATATGTTAAACCAGTACATCACTTCTAAAAACACAGATTCAAGGATAAACTGTATAAATCAAATATTTTCTGAAATTAATGAGAGAGATAAGATGAATAGTTAAGGTTATTAATTTTAAATATATATTCCCCTCTATCTCTGCTTGCCTAGAGAAGCAGCAGAATGAACAGAGAACATGTGCCTACATTTGGAACAAAAGAACCTCTGAAATAACCAGGACGCAAATTCCAATTTGGAGCGACAAAAGTAGGCCCCCAAACCCAGAAAACTGCATGTTTCGGTCTTCTTAATTAAGCTTAACAGAGACATAGCTCATTTTATCCCATAGCTATGTTCCTACAAGGCAAAATTGGAAATGAACTTTTCTCACTGACAGAACCATAAATTTTAGAGCTAGAAGGCTTCCAGACAATGTAGCCCAGTCCCCACACTGAAAAAAAGAAACCGGTGGGGGGGGATGCAGATGGGAGGTGTTGGGAGGATAGAGGCACACTAAAGGGGTCAAGCCCATGGCTATACATAACATGGCGAGTTAACAGCAAAGCCAACCCAGGTGTCTGGGACTCTGAAAAGAAGATTGCCACTGGAAAACTTACTCTCTCAGAATGGGATTTGAAAGAGTTTCTCTTAAGAAGAGAGTACCTTAAAACTATTATAAAGAGGTTGTTTGGAGCACCCTGCTTTGTGTCACACTAAAGAATTTTAATTCAAGTTGATTTATATACCAAGGTTATCTATATTACACAGATGGAAAAGGAACATGTTAATGACAGGCCTACAAAACCTATGTAAATAATGTAGTGTTTAAACAATAATAGCGTAACAACAGTAGGTAAATGGTTTGATATTTTAAGATTTAACTAGCAAAAGCAATTTAGCTTTACTGAGATTATACTGTAACATTATAGTAAGTGACATTTATGCTAAGAATTTAAATGACTTGTAATAAAAGAAAATGATTTCCACAGAAGATGTCTTGTTTAACTACAAATCAATTTCCTTTATATATATATGAATGTATAGATGTATGTCTGTGTGTGTCACAGAGAGAACAAGAAAGATAATCAAACGGACAAAATATAAACAATTGGTACACCAGATAAAACGTATATGAAGAATTTGGGTTCTATGTTTATAACTTTTCTTGTTACAAGTTTGAAAAAATATCAAAACAAGAAGATACAAAATAATGTAAACCATCTCCTAACAAAACTTAATATTATACTGTACTTCTACTATATTTCTTTTTTTTTAATTAATTTGAGAGTGAACAGGAGAGCATGCGCACACATGGGACTCAATCCCAGGACACTGGGATCATGACCTGAGACAAAATTAAGAGTCGGATGCTCAACTGACAGAGCCATCCCGGCGTCCCCTTACACTGAACACTATAACTGAATATTCTCTATAAGAAATACTACATTAAACTCATATTCAATGTCCCATAGTATCAAACTAAGAATTACTTTTCTGTAGTGGTCAAAAAGATGACAAATTGCTACAAGTAAAGTATATTCCATTTTTGATGGTTAGTCTTAACACAATGAAGTGCCTTAAACCAAAAAACTGATCTAATAAATTTCCGGAGAAGCAGTTTTTGTTGGCATTCTCCATCACCTTAGCCCCACTGCACTGCTGCCACAGGTCAGACAGGTGACACAGCATCTCTCAACAGGGACTACTGTACAGTGTATGTGGCCTCCGCCCGCTAAACACCGGTAGGGCTCCCTAGTAACCATGACAACCAAAAAGTCTCGATACACTTCCAAATTCATCCCCCGCCCCAATTAAAACCCACTGATTATACAGTTGACCCTGCAACAAGGAGGGAGTTAGGGACACCAAACCCCCACAAAACTGAAAATCTGCCTCTAACTTCTGACCCCCCAGAAACGTAACTACTAACAGAATGGAAGCCTTACAGATAGAGTTGATTAACACACATTTCACGTCAGATGTATTATATGCTGTAGTCTTACAATAAAGCTAGAGAAACAAAAATGTTATTAAAATAATCATAAGGAAACTACATTTAGAGTACTGCACTGTAGTCTTTTTAAGTATAGTTGACACATGATGTTACATTAGTTTCGAGTGTACAATACAGTCATCCAACAACTAACCATACATTGTGCTGTATTCACAAGTGCACCTACCATCTGTCACCATACAGTACTATACTGGATTTATTTTAAAAATCCATGTTAAATAAGTGGACTCACACATGCAAACCTATGTTGTTCAAGGATCAACTATATATTCATTTTAAGAATGGTGAACATTTAAAACTTTACCTCCAAAATCCAAACTTAACAAACATAAACAATTCTTAATATAACAAACAGACATTTAATAAAAGAAAGGGACTTTTTTCAAAATTTTATTAAATACAGATACCCCAGAATTCAAAATACAATTCAACTTAAATTTTCTTTCCTTTAAGCTCTACCCAGCTTCTAAGGTACACAGCTATTCCATAAAACAGGATATATAGATCTAGACAGATTATAATTCTAGACAGAAACCTTAGCCAATACTTAGGGAAAGCCTTCTATTATTTGTTGCCTGATTTTTCTATTTAAAAATAAGACTCAGAAGGATCTTCATGCCGGACTGAGGGACTCAGTAATCTACTCACTTATCTATAACATTACCTGTTCCAACAAATGTTAAAACAAATTGTTTTCACTTCAGCATGAACTCTTAGTCCACTGCTCCAGAGGAATAATGATATATTCTCTATGAGAAACCCATAAATATACCACATCCCAAATTACTCACTGCCATTACTTTTTCCTCAGTTACATGAGAAATGTTTCATAGCCAGAAGTGACCTCAAAAACCCCACTCCTGTATTTAGGCCAAAGGGCAGGATCAAACACTCCAATGTAACAGAATCACTCCTGGATCGCCAAGTCNAAAAAAAAAAAACCTCCTTAAAAAAAAAAAAAAAAAAAAAGTTTTCTGAAGAAAGTGAAATAAAATACATAAGACTAAAATTTTAGAGCAGATAAGCTTTATTTTTTTAAGTTAAAACATAGGCAAATAAAATTAAGTAGTACCCTAAATAATCACTTCTGGCTTTTGATGCTTTCTTGGCTTATTTTTTTTTTTTAACACATTCTTCCAAAATCTCATATAGAAATTGCTCGGCAATGCTTTTTACAAGAACTACTCCTGTTGTTAGAATCCCCATTAAAGACGGAAGAGGTCCATTTCAAACTATAGCTACAGTTTAAATATAACAACTTTCACATAAATATTTCATCTTTGGCACCATGATAAGAAACATTTTGAAAAAAAATCTTGACAAATGTGTAACATTGCAAAATATGCAAATACAGAAAAACAAACACAATTCAATACTAGAAATCAAAAAGGCTTTTTCTGTGATTGTGGTAAAGTTGACAACCACAATGAAAGGCACATCGCAGCAGCGCCACAGAATACATTTTCCACAAGGTAAGCATCTAGCCTCAGAACTGGACAGAATACACAAAGTCCCAGACTAAAAGCTGAAACACATCTCAAACACGTAACAAATTCTCTAAGCTCTGCAGCCGGGACCCCAACCAGTGTGCCAGACAGCGCGGGGAAAGCGGAGGCTCGGCAGCCGGGCACAAGGAACAGCCTGGGGAGGGCCGGTCCCCGCCAAGCCCCCAACGGTCCACCACGCCTGCCGTACAACTCCTACCGTGGCCTGTGTGGTCCATGACGTGGCAAGGGTCAGGAAATGCTTCAGGGAGAAACCCGCCCACACATAACAAGTATCCACCTTTCTTTTAATAGCTGGAGAAATAGTGAAAAAACCTTTGGTTACCTGTCATTCTCACTCAAACCCAGGTTTGGAAATTCTATCGAGACATACTATCCTATTTTTTAACCTGTACCATGATTCTCCCCTATTTTTTTCAAAAACAGGAACTCTGATACACTCTGTTCCCACCTTTTTGAAAACTTGCAACCACCCCCTGGCAATTGCATCGTAACATTGACACTGTAACACTCGCCAACCTATGGTTACAGTGGCCTGCTTAAGAACGACAGACCATCAAACCGGCAAGCATAAGAAATGTAACTCACAGGCTATTTCAAAGGAAGCTTTGAGCTTAAACGAGGATGAGCTTAAAACTAAGAAAAAAAGTCAGAAAAATGCAAACACCGCCTGTAACCGATTTTTTTAAATTACTTCTAACAAAAAAGTCTATTTGTCACAGTAATTTTTCCAGAATGAAAACGTCAGTTGCTCCCCTAAGTGAACTTTTTTTTTTTAATGTTTATTTATTTTTGAGAGAGAGAAAGCACAGGGGAGAGGCAGGAAGAGAGGGAGACAGAGGATCCCAAGCAGACTCCACACTGAGAGCGAAGAGCCTGATGTGGGGCTCAAACTTACGGAACTGTGAGACCATGCCCTGAGCCGAAGTCAGATGCTCAACCAACTGAGGCGCCCCTCTCCTAAATGAACTTCTTTAACAGCTCCTTAAGCCATACAGGATGAAGTCCAAACTTCCTGGAATGCCCGTGACCTCGACCCTGGTTGTGTCTCCACCAGCTTTCTCTCTCACGGTCTCCATTCCCCATCTCTATGCTCCCAAATGCTCAACTACGTGCTAACACCTACGTGTAGTCACACCTTCGTGCCTTTCTCACACTCCTCGACATCCTTAGAATGCTCTATCCTTTGCCATACTCCCTTCCCCTCCACATATACACACTAACTCACCCCCACACTCAACCTTCAATCTCTCTTCACATAGGATCAGCTTAAATGTCACTAAAAACACTTACACATGGACTAGCGACTACATACTAAAGGATGTTACTTAGGAACACCTGATCCATGTACCATTTATTGAGCGTCTGTTGGGAGCCAGGAAAAGTGCTCAGCACTAGCAATAAAAACCATTGCCCCCAAGGATCTTACAGAGTCCATGAAAGTAAGAGTGACTAGCTGTGACTTAGCACAGTATGACAGGGCTCGAATGAGGCCAGCAGACGGCCACAAGGAAGCAGCATAATGGGCTCACCCAGCGAGCACAGGGGCTCGGATGGCAGAGAGGACACTAGGAGCCAGGGAACTAAGCACAAACTGGGTTTTCTTGTTCACTGTGAAATAATGAGTTTGGACTTGACGGTAACACCAGGGTTTAAACCTCCAGTGGCGTGTGCATTCTTGGTGGTTCCCTTGTCTTCACACCAAAACACCAAACATAGAGAAATTACAGACAAAATATACGAACGAATCACTCAAGTGAGATACCTACGCCCCAAACCATGTTAAACATCTCCAGATTAAAAATCTAACGGGGGCACTTGGGTGGCTCAGTCGGTTAAGCCACTGACTCTTGATTTCCACTCAGGTCATGATCTCGCAGTTCGTGAGTTCGAGCCCCACATCAGGCTCTGCACTGACAGCACCAGAGCTTGCTTGGAACCCTCTCTCTCCCTCTCTCTCTGCCCCTACCCCTGTTTGCACTCTCTCTAAATAAATAAACATTAATAATAAAAAGAAATCTAACAGGAGCACACAGTGTAAGCCAAACTAAAGCCAGGAGGTGTGCTGGGCTATGGGCCCCAAAGCAGGAAAGGGCAGCAGGAAATGAATCCCATGGGGTAACTGTATGTAAAAAAGAGTTCATGTGAAGCGGGGTCAGTAGCCAGGCTCCTTGCTTAAAACGAGCGACGGGAGAGGGGGGCGATCCTTCTTGATTATAAAATTAGACTGAAAAAGGCCTTTGCTAACTTGCCGAAGCTACAGCTCAGGAAGCTGCTGACCTAATGCCAGCTGGCTCAGTGACGGAATCTGTGATATCACCAAGAGCACCACGAGGCTGGTGCCCTGGTCCACTGACACAAGACCTGATTCCGATCTGGGAACTGCAAAGGCAGGCAGAGACAACTGCAAATCGGCTACCCCAGCAAGAAAAATCACAAAAGGAGACAGCCATAGGAGGCAGAGAAAGAATTTCCACCAGAGCGTGCCTGCAAAGCTACAGAATGTGATGAAAACACCAACAGCAGCAAGAACCACAATATGAATTCACTGGAGACAAAATTAATAATCAAGTGATCTGAAAAAGATCAAAGAAGCACATAAAAGATCCACCAGGAAATATATGAATAATAAATTAACCAAATTTTTAAAATAGAAACAAGCAGAAATGAGAAAAAGAACTAGAGGGCATAAAAAATAACCAATTTGGGATGCCTAGGTGGCTCAGTCAGTTAAGCACCTGACCTGGGCTCAGGTCATGATCTCACAGTTCATAGTTCGAGCCCCATGTCGGGCTCTGTGCTCACAGCTTGGAGCCTGGAGCCTGCTTCATGGAGCCTTGGAGCCTGGAGCTCCAAGCTTGGAGCTCACAGCTTGGAGCCTTGGAGCCTGGAGCCTGGATTCTGTGTCTCCCTGTCTCTTTGCCCCTCTCCCTCTCAAAAATCAACAAATATTTTAATAAGTAAATAAATAAGCATTTTTATAAAGTGTAATCTATAATTTAAAAAAAGAACCAACTAAAAACCTTAGAAATCAAAGACAACCACTGTAATTCACAAATAAAAAGTTGTATGTCGTTCAGATAATTTATTATTAGTTGGCTAACAAGTGACCCCTCCCCTCTGATTTGTCCACACAGGGCTCTGAATTTCCAGAGGGAGCAGGTATACAAGACCCTGTTGGACGCTGCGATTCAAAAATGAAAGACCCTGGGTACCTGTCCTCAAAGAACTCTGTAACAGGGGTGCTAACAGAACACTAAGATTACAAAGTAGAACAGAAAGTAAATTGCCCAAAATGTAAGCATTTTTAAGTTAAAATGCTGGTGGACATGTCTTAGTTTTCATAAACTCATCCAGCCATCTTTACTAGAGTTGGCACTTTACATTAGACAAACATTCCCACAAAATTTCATCTGAATGGAGCCAAAATAACAAAAGCTGCTTCTGTATTTGAACTCACCTAGCAACTATGCTGGTTTACTCAAAGGAGGCCACTGAAAAAGTACTCCATTGAACAGTCTCGAAAATCAAAGCACACTTCTTGCGATATTATTCTTAGTAGAAAGCAGTCACAAGCAACAACAGCCTTGTTTTCATTTAACTGCTTAATTATTTCAATCAATGGTAAAAACTATCCAGGGTGCCTGGGAGGCTCAGTCAGTTAAGTGTCCAACTTGACTGTGGCTCAGGTCATGATCTCAAGGTTCATGGGATGGAGCCCTGCAGAGCCTGCTTGGGATTCTCTCTCTCTCCCTCTCCCCTCCTCCCCTGTTCTCTCACACACACACACACACGCTCTCTCTCTCTCTCAAAATAAACAAACTTAAAAAAAAAACTTTAAAAAAGTAAATTAAATTAAAAAACAAAAAAACTACTGTATCCATATTAAGATAATATAATCAATATGAATTATGTGTGAAAATGTTTACTCTCTAACATTATACTCCAGTAGGAAACGCTCACTCTATTCCAAAGTTCCTACAATAAAAAAAAAATCTATACTTTTAAAAAAATACATCAAAATTGTTATATGATTGCAGACAGGATAAAAATCGTAATTCTTCCCTCACTCTCTAAAATAAACATTAATACAAAGTACTAAAACTCAGCTCTCCTAATCACAGTCAGAAGCAGACAGAGAAGGCAGAAAATACTATGTATAGTACCAACTATGTAAGAGGATACAACCTGTATCAAATTTGGAAAGTCCATAGGATACATGTGGTTCTCATTCCATCAGAGACGTTAATAAAGATATTTTTTTTATTTGTTTATATACTAACCCATGTTACCAATGATCCAACTTCACACAATTAAGCTTCTGTTAATTACAATCAATTTAAATTCTCCCTCTTCATATTTTTTTCTTTTTCCCACTTCCCCTCTGGCAACCACTAGTCTGTCCTCTGTATTCATGAGTCTGCTTCCCTCTTCATGTTTTTAACAAGTCACTTCCCAATGAGCAGTCAACAGAACATTTTAGAGAACAGAAATAAATCAGCCAAGAAACTAATGACACAGATTTCCTCACCATATCTAACTTCTCAGAATAAACCAAACACCAGAAAGTATCTCCTTGTTTAAATACAGACAGGTGCACGGTACGGAGCTGAATCAGAGTATCCGATCTCTGATGAAGCCACATCATTCCAGTTTGGCCAACAATAAACTTTTTCTTTATTTTAAGTACACTGTGAATGCTCCTGAGGCCCCTGAAATGAAACACAGGACACTTACTCATGACTGGAAAGATCTCTGTAGGCTGTCGCAATCAGATAGTAAATCAAAATCCGCTGTCCAAGGTTTCTCAGAAGAATACATGTCCTAGTCAGAAGAGAGAGAGAAATCATCTTTTTAAAGGTCAGCATTTAAAATAAAATTTTCTAAAAAGAAACAAAACTAACTTGGTTTCAACAATTTTCTATTTCCATAAGAACTTTCTAAATATAAAACTGTCATCTAAATATATAAAAATTACCAGTCTTAAAAACCAATCATGATTCCATTTATATTTTCCTTTTACAAGAAGTTACCCCAAAAGCAAATAGTATGTCACAGTCATTATCACACAGAAACTCATTAACAGATATCCTTTGTCTTCACTTACAAAAAACTTATGGCATATCATACCTGCTAAATTTATTTTGATTACACATAAATAATTTATATACACTATCAAATAAAGATCACCAAAGTTATTGCTATGTACTTTCTCTAATAATGGGCATTTTCCTCATTATAAAATATGGTTTCATTGTTTAAAAAAACTGGAAACACAGCAAAATAGAATGAAAAATTCTCTCACCACAAATGCCACTCTATCTACCCAATTATGTGGGGCTCACTTCCTTTCAAGGAATTTCTTTATAAGTGTTTTTAAAATACACTTTATAGGGGCCCCTGGGAAGCTCAGTTGGTTAAGCGTCCGACTTCGGCTCAGGTCATGATCTCATGGTTCATGAGTTGGAGCCCACACTGGGCTCTATGCTGACAGCTCAGAGCCTGGAGCCTGCTTCAGATTCTGTGTCTCCCTCTCTCTCTGCCCCTCCCTGCTCATGTCTGTCTCTCTCTCAAAAATAAATAAATGTTAAAAAAAAATTAAAATGCACTTTACTACATACAAAATTTTGTATTTGGTTCTTTCCACTTCAAGTGTAACATAAAGCATCACCCTGTATTAGTATAAATACAAACTAAATATTTCTTGATTAATATATTAAAGAAAGTGAAGCATAAAGTAATACTAATGCTATACTTCAACATAACTATGGATGCACAAGTGCCTCCCCAAATCTAATACATAAAATTCCACAGATAAATTAAGTTTTGATATAAAATTTACACTGTGCTTCCTCATTTACAGCTTTCTTCATAACCTGATGAACTACTTTTTGCAATAACAAGAAGCGATGGTTACTTTATTTTCTAATTCAATTAAGAACACAGCATAGTACTAAGGACCCTTGCTTCTGAAACAGATTAAAGTTGGGGTAACATTTTTGAGGAAACAATGCTGGTCTCATCTATATTCTTTGCTCACGTAATGTAAAATACATGAGAAACACAAACGTACAAAATGAAAATCTGTATGCACAGCATGATTCGTATACTGTAATTAGCCATGGCATATAATCACAGACTGCCACGTAATCATCTGACCCCCATCCCACAGGCTTTCTTCTTATCTATACTGTAAATACTATGATTTTCATTTCCAGATAACCCAATTATCCCAAAGGAAATGAGAAGCTGTATGGAAAATCTAAAATAACATATAATCTACATGTTAGTTTTAGAATACATGACCAGAATTTTCTCACTATAAATATACTTCCTTGATGGTGGTGCTTCACTCAGTCTAGTAGATCTGCTTTCCCTCCCAGGGAACTAGGAGGTCAAACAGGCTGAGCCCCAGAGCGTGCTGAATGACGACACAGGAAGGCAAGCCCCTGGTTCCGATACACAAGGTACATTCAACATTCACAGATGACCCAGGAGTCTACTCACAGTTCACTAACACTTGCAGAGTCTAGTCTCTGTGGCCAGGGACTTTTCTCTTTGCTGCTGTTTATAACAAAGTTTTTAATCTTAAATTTAAAAATTCCTAAATGGCAACATCAAAGCATTTTATACTAAGTAGTGCCTCCTACCCATAATCATAAAATGCTCAATAAATACTTATTCAAGGATTGAAGTTCCTAAGATATTAAGTTTTCTTATCGCTAAAAATAGTAACCTCAAAAATACCAGGATAATAAAACTTATAAACAGTGGATTTATGACCTTACCATCTAAGGTGATAAATATACTTTACAAATATGCAACAATGCATGAATTGGAATTACTGTAAAAGGTCATGGAGTAGTTTTTAGAAGAAACATAATTTGAAATTACTTGTGACTGAAGTCACTGCTTCAAAATTCTTTAACCTAATCGCAGCTCTGAAATGCAGCCCCTCCTATCTGCTTTCAAAGTAGGCAGCACGCAAATTCTTTTCAGCAACAAGACAGTTCAGAAGCATGTAAGATAAAATGTGCACAGGGGCGGCTGGGTGGCTCAGTCGGTTAAGCATCTGACTCTTGATTTCAGCTCAGGTCATGATCTCAAGGTTAGTGAGGTTGAGTCCCACGTCCGGCTCTATGCTGACGGCATAGAGCCTGCTAGGGATTGTCTCTCCCTTCCCGCTCTCTCTTTGTCCCTACCCTTCTCACACTTGTGCTCTCTCTGAAAATAAATAATGTGCAACGTTCTTTCTCCTCCTCTGAATGCTATCCCCTCCCAATGGACATAGAAAAAAAGAAAGGAAGAAAGTCTAACTTTGTTTTTCACAAGAGGGGGAAAAAGTAATTTGTCTTAAATCCAGTTTCATATAATAGGTAAACTGAGGTATTTGTGTACAATCTGGCCTTTAAAATCATTTTCTAGTAACTTGAGCTATGCTGTTTATTCTCGGCATGAGAATTTACACTCATACCAACCTAACGGATTCTTTCAAGGGACACCTGCAACATTTTGAGACAAAACTTGATATGCATGAATAGTAAGCAGGGCTAAGGATAAGCCATCCTGACAGGAAACTCAAGGTCTAGTTAAAGGTAAAGCAAATTCGGGCGCCTGGGTGGCTTAGTCACTTAAGCGTCCATCTCTTGATTTCGGCTCAGGTCACAATCTTACGGTTCATGAAATCGAGTCCCACATCGGGCTCCACAAGCTCACAGCGCAAAGCCTGCTTGGGATTCTCTTTCTCTCTCCCTCTCTCTCTACCCTCCCCCCCCATGCACATAAAATACATAAACATTTAAAATAAGTAATACCTTTTTTAAAAAAGTAAAGCAAACTCCGCCATATCTTCTTCTTTACTGCTGGCACTAAAGAGCCTAAAATAATTTCTGATGCTTTTAGACAGTTAAAACCTCTTGAAGTCTCTAAAAGGATTTCTGACTTTCATAACACCAGATAATATATTTGAGAACAAGCTCAGCAGTCCCAATTATAATTATTTTAAAACTTAACAGAATTACAAACCACAACATACGGTATCATCTTCTATTGTTCCTAATAATATTCTTTCAGATCAAATGAACAGTAATTCATCTCACTGTATACGAACTTCTCCTATGGAAAGAAATACACAAGAAGCCAATCTCCACCACAAGCCGATGGGACTTCCGTTCTTTTCCTCTCAGCACAAATTAAATTTGAGAAAATCAAATTTAATCTTGAGAACATTATACTAAGTGAAATAAGCGAGCCATCTAGAAGACAAACACCCGATGATTCCACTCATACGAGGCGCGTAGAGAAGTCAAATTCAGGGACGGAAAGTAGAAGACTGGGTAGGACAGGAAGTTAATGTTCACTGGGGACAGAGTTTCAGTTTGGGAGGATGGAAAAGGTCCTGGAGAGATGGATGGGGATGGTCGTACATCAATGGAAATGTACTTAATGCCACTGAACTGGACACTTAAAAAAGGTTAAAATGGTAACCTTATGTGTGTTTTACCGCAAAAAAGAAATACAAATAATAAGACAAAAAGAGCGAATCCAATGTACCTATGGCTCCAAAATAGCAAGCAAATCCTAGTCACAGAAATTTGTTACAAAGAATCTTAAGTGTTTTTATGAATAAATATCCAAAACCAACCACACATTTCTAAAATATCTGGCTTTAAAGGAAAAAGAAGCATATACCTGAGAAATAGCTAGGACTCATTACTTATATATTTTTTTAAATCCTTCCAATTAAATAACTAACGCAGGCCCTGTTAAGGCCAGGAGCAAAACAAATACTTTCAGCACTGAATGTTAAAGTCCTTTCCAGTTCCTCCACCACCACTGTTGCCTATGATTAAGTTCTCAGGTTCATTTGTTTTTTTTCTGTCCACCCGCAAAATATTTCTCTCTAAATAAATATATACACCTTTTCATTCAAACGCTCTTGTATCGGTAAAATACTCACACCAAGAAGCTGAAGACAATGTGTAAGACTTTAAAACTTTAGCCACAGCTCCGTTTTTATCTTTTAGCATCATTAAATGTTTTGTAGAATAAAAAGAATGGCAAAAAAAGGTATTTAATTAATTCTTCCTCATAATTTCTAAATTCATGGTCAGTTTCCATTTGAAGAACTTCCACTACTTTACTGTGAACTTTCCAATTTTACCACTCGAAGTAAGTACCTCTCCAACTAAACATAAAGCTGTCAGGTAATTCTGTTTCCAAGATTCTTGTGTCCAAAGAACTTGCGAACCCTCTTACTACATGACGCCAAAACTACTTGATAAAATATAATAATTTTCCTTTTAAATGCATAGCAAATCTCATAAGCAACTAAAAGAAATCCTCAGAGACTGAAAAAATGAACAGGGGCACAAAGAGAGGGTGGTAAGTAGGCAACGATGCCGGCAACGACCCTTAGAGGCAACTGCCAATCTCCCATAACCGAGCTGCACTGTCCAGTACTGTAGCCACTAGCCAGCAGCTATTTAAATTTAAATTAAAACCACATAAAAATTAAAATTCCATTCCTTTGTCACACCTTATACATTTTAAGTGTGGCTAGTGGCTGCTGTATTAGCAGAAGTCTGTAACATTTCCATCATCCCTGAAAATTCTACCAGACAATGCTGAAGGGCTGTCGACGCTGACAGTCACGTGTGAGACAAAACCAGAGCTTCACACAGTACAACACGGAAAGTCAGACTACAGATAAGCACATAGAGCCTGGCCCCTGAAGCGCTACATCTTCAATAAAAAGATTTAGCTAAGGGAAAAAATCTGCCCCGGAGGAAGAGTAAAGGAAACTCTCTTCTGAGTCTAGGTTTGTGTTAGGGGGAGGGGCGGGGAAAAGGGGAGTAGTCACTGGAAATCTGTAACCTTCACACAGGTTTCAAGTTCAAATCCATACACTTTTATATTATAAAAATCTCAAGCCTAGAAGTTAAGTTGCCCTGGTTTGACACTGTCCTCAATCGCAAACTCCCAAGTCTCATGAGCATTTTCACAAATGAAGATACAGTAAAAATTAGCTCAAAATTTAAGATTGTATATAAGCCAGATTCGACAGAAATAAGCAGACTAATCACAAATATGTCAAAAAGGAAAGGACAATAATGTTTTGAAATACAACAGGAAATGAAAAATATGAGCAAAAAATGAGGCAACAAATTTGGAAAAGAATCAAGTGAAAAACAGGATAACTAAAACTAAAGCTCAACAGACAAGTTCAGCAAAGTGGATGCTGCTAAAGAGAGAATTAATGAACCAGATGACAGATCTGAAATCATCCAGGACACAACAAAGACAAATAAAAAACATAAAGGAAGATCAAGAGACACGAAAAGTAGATTAAAACATCTATTATATATATCTAATTTGGAGTATTAGAGAGAGAACATTAAGAATGAGGGAGAGACCCTCTGCAAAAAGATAATAGCCAAGAATTTTCCGGAACTGATGGAAGGTACTCATGTACGGACTCGGGTTCAGCAAATTCCAGAAAGTATAAATAAAATGGAAACTGACACCAAGAGATACCATAGTGAAACTGTGAAACATCAATGACAGAGTTCTTAAAAGCAACCAGAAATCAAAGGCAGATTACTTACAATGGAACAACAATGGGAGCCAGAAGACACTAGAATAATACCTTCAAAGCTAAAAGAAAGAAACTGTTAACTATAATTATACACTCAACACAGCTAAGCTATCTTTTCAAGAAAAATGACAAAATAATGAAAATTTCAGACACAAACTGCGAGAATATAAACAGGTCCTCATTAACGATGCTTCCAAAACTGTAGTTCACAAAGATGGAAAATGATGCCACAGAGAAAATCTGAAATACAGCAAAGAATGGTGAGATAAAAGTTGTAGACACAAGTAAACACAAATATTAGAGGTATGATTTCCAAATCAGGAATTACAAAAAGAGAGAGAGAACGCGCTAAAGTACTGAACAACAGCATGTAATCTAGCAGGGAGGAAATGAGAATGGAAATATTCCAAACTTCTTATGTTGTTATTTAGGAGGAAGAGAGGGCACATACTATCTTTTGTTCCTTGTCTTCCTTCACTCTCTGCTCTCGCTGTGGCTTCCCTAAGGGTAGGACATAGTCCCCACCTCACGGATGTGGGGGCCTGACCATATGACGTGTTGGACTCTGGGCAGAACCGATGCTGTCCCATTTCTAAGTGGAGGGTTTAAGAGCATTGAGCTTGGCGTGTCTCTTGTACCCCAGACTGCTGCTGGTCTGACAAAGTAGACACCCAGCACCCAACCCACAGCTTACAGACAAGCCTAGCCAAACCCAGCAGAGACTGCCAAACCTATGAGCTAAGACATAAATGTCTGTCATTTTACACCACTGACATGTTGAAGTGGTTTGTTACACAGCAGTATTATTGCAAAAGATGACTAATACAGAGAACAAGGACATTAACTTTAAATGCAAATTAAATTTGTGAGTTTTAGTTTTACTAAAAAGCGTTCCTACTAAATTTGTGAACATACACACACACACATAATGACCCTATTTTAAACATAAAGTTCCAAAATGTGTACAATCCACATTAAGTTGTTTAGGGGCATATGCATACGCAATGTAACTATCCAGAAAAGCAAAAGATCACTAGAGCCTAAAGCTGAGCCTGATGGTTTCCTCGGGACAAGTAATGGATGGAGGAGGAAGGGCATGGAGATGTGATGCAGGATGACACGGACAACGTTCTAGCGTTTGAGCTGGGGGAGGGGACACCACAGGCACCATGCCGTTAGACCCTACGTAACACATGTTACGCAGAGCTTTTCGTAGGAATGTAATGTTTTATAATATTTTAATATGAAAGAGGAAAGTTTTTCCCCAACAATTCAGAAGCGAAATGATTACAAATAAGAGTAACAGAAAACGTATACCCACCTGTACGAAGGAGTTAAATGTATTTATCATGTTTAAACTATAATTAAGAGGCAGAAACAGTTGTAGTGACTCATTCATTCTTTAAAAAAGTCAAGTGATAGGCAGCTCCACGACAAATTGCAAGAGAGCGTTCCCGTGCACAGGCTGCGGATGAGACATCACCCCCACGTAAAAGCAGCAGGCCCTCCCCAGAGTTGCATCACTTGTGCTCTCTGATCTCAGCCATCCGATCACTAAAGCTTCTGTTCTCGCCCTCGGAGTTGCACAAGCCAAGTTCATTTTCTAGGAGAAATTCCTAGATCCTGTTTTACAGCATTGCTATGTGTTGAACTACCAGGCCAAGAAAGAGCGTAAGAAAATTTCCTTTGTTGAAGCTTGATGTGTAACAGCAAAAAATAAATAAATAAAAAAATATACAACTTAAATGTCCAATAATAAGGGATGAACTAAATGACCAGTTGTGAATTTACACATAATGGCCTCTCAGGTATCCATTTTTAAATGTCTCAAGAAAATTTAATGATGATGAGTGAATGAGTGCTCAGCAATGTACTTTATGCAACGTTCTGTCAACAAGAGTTATCAGAAATGATGCCTCAACCAATTTATTTCCCAAAGGGTAATAAAGTGATACTTAAATGATTAATGTTGGGTTTGTAAATTTAAAACAAATAGATAATATACAAATTTACTATCCATTCAATAAATATTTACTGAGCAGCTATTATGAGCCAGGCAGTGTTCTAGGCCCTGTAGACAGAGCCAAGAACAAAACAAAGACCCTGGCCCCATGGAAGTTATGTTACAGGAATTCTAGTACCTTCCTTTCTTAATTCAGATTCACAGTTCATTGGTTCAAATACATATGTTGGGAACATATACATACATATACATGTACCAGGTAATGTGTTCTCATTCCAGATGAACAACTTGAGTTAATATTAGAGTCATTATTCATTGACACAAAAAGTCTCACCACTGTACTCTTCTAATTCTTGGGCTTTCTATAAAGAATGCTCTTTCTGCAATTTATACCCCCTGAAACACAATGCTAAATTTGAATAGCTTTCAGTATTTTCACTGCTCAAGAGAAGTGAAGCAAATCTTCTGTCAGCGCTAGAGTGAAAGGTTTATTTCTCCTAGTCACTATTCACTCCATCAACATAGCACTTCCTGCTAACAAGGTCAGAGAAAGAGATGGGCAAAATGTGAAATCATTGGATTTCCTCAGTTTGTTCACACGTGTATGTTAATGAAGCATCAGATAAGAATAAGGTCTAATTTCCTCTTCTACAGGTAGAATCTGAGTTCGGTTTCCAGAAGAGCTTATCAAATTCCAGTAGCTTTACACTGGCGAACGTGCCAACTTTTATGTATTTAGAAAACCAAAGGTCATTTCCCAAGCTTCCTTACCTACAACTATAGAGGCAGGGCCTTTCAAAAGCAGTTTATAATCTGTTCAGGTTATAACTGCCTAATGCACTTGATACATCAGAAGTGCACCGAATGCCTGAGCCCTGCAGATCAAAGCTAAAATGAAGGATACAATATATCTGACTTCCAGAGGCCTGGCATCATTTAAAAAGTCAGGTAAAAACTCCAGATTCTAAATACAAGAATCCATCCATCCCTTCAATAAATACTTATCCAGCTAGACAATAGGCAAAAACTTCTCAAGGGGCTGGAGGTAAAAAAAATCACGACAAACTTGGTCCCAGTCATTCTGCCACTAACAAAACAAACTCACGACAAAGGTACTATGAGGAAGATGGGAGTCAAGAACTTCAGCTCATGCAAAGGCCCTGCAATGAATGAAAACAAATAAATTTGTGGGTCATAAAATACAAATAGATCAAGTTGAAGACAGGTAAATTCATGTAGTCAATAAAATTGGAATTCAGCAAACTGATGGCAGATCATGGGCCTTGAAAGAAGATCACTCAAAGTATAAGAAGTCCTAGATGTGAGAGGCACAGCTGAGACTCAGGTTCTTTATCTGTAAAATGAGAGTTAAACTTTCCAACTCACCTACCACTCAAGACTATCAAGGGATTATGCATGAAAAATTGCTTTGGTAAACTAAATATCTTCTATACGCTAGCACTGATTCAGCCTTTTTTTTTTTTTCAGGTTTTATTTTTAAATGAGTTGAAATTATTTTTTAATGTTTTGTTTTTGTTTTTTTATTGAGAGAGAGAGAGAGAGAGAGCATGAGCAGGGGAGAGGTAGAGAGAGGGGGAGACAGAACCCGAAGCAGGCTCCAGGCGGTCAGCACAGAGCCCAACACGGTGCTTGAACTCACATACCACGAGATCATGACCTGAGCCAAAGTCAGACACTTATGCAACTGAGCCACCCAGGGGCCCCTAAAATGATTTTTAAGTTCTCTTTCTAGCACTGTAAGATTTAGGAACTAAAAACTAATCTTAAGTTAGTGAGTAACTAAGAGAATTTTAACTTCCCAGGCATTATTAGTAGGATCAATCAATAAATTATTGCAGAAAACCAGGTATGAGCTGAATGAAACAAACTGGTCTATAATGTTGGTTACAAAAAGAGGGGAGGGGCAGATTCAAATGACACTTCGAAGAAAGTTAAAATGACTATCAATAGTGAAGGAATCAAAAGAGTAACCCTGAGTTCGAGGGAAGAACCCGGAGGGCATTCTTCTGGCAATCCTTGGTGATGGCAAATTACGTAGGAAAAAGAGTTTGCAGCAGAAAAATATTTCCCAAGCAAGTCTGGTGAACAAGCTTTAGAATTCAAACTCATAATAAAGCACTGATCAAAAAACAAAATGTGACACAAAATGGAGGGATGGGGCTCAATATTTCCAAAAAGCAAGTTCTGAAAAGAAATTTCAGAAATTTCTCTTCAGCAATTAATGCAGATAGTCTGTGAATGGTAACTATACTTAACACTAACTTGAATACATATTCTAAAACGCTCCTTTAAAAATTACTACCACTCTTCCTTCATAGACTATTCTACCTAGTCCCTATTTTCCAATAACCAAGCATCTGGCTGGGAAAGTAAAACACAGAGGAAACGCTACATAAAAGGCAAGATAAGGGACTTACGTTTCCAACAAAGCTAGACCACATATTACACACCAGGCCTCTTGCTTTAAATATAATTAAAAAGCTAGACAACTGTATGTATTCTTTTAATTTTTAAAAGTATCAGAGGATATAAATTGGTACAACCACACTGAAAAAACTGGTAGTAACTAATAGGGTAAAATATGTATCTACCTAGATTACGCAATAGTTGCACGCCCAGGGATATTTCCAGAAGAAAGGACTGCGTAAATCCCACAAAATACATGTACAAGAATGTTCACAGCTTTACTACAATAGCCCCGAACTGGAAAGAATGCCAGTGTGTGCAAGCAGAAAGGGTAAACAAATCGTGACAGACTGTGTGTGAGCCTGCTAGTGTGGCACACTCGATGTTCCAACAATAGTGACTACCACACTTCTGGTCTCACATGGTCTTCCAGATTTTTCTCCCTCCATCACTTCTCTGCCTTTTGGCTAAGATCAGGGGCAGAATCTTATCTCTCCCCATCAAGAGGTAGAGTCTGTTGCCCCTCTCTTTAAGCCCTGAACCGTGAGACTATGACCTGAGGCGAGGTCAGGGGTCTGTTTCTTAACTGACTAAGCCATCCAGGCACCCCTCAGTCTAGTGTCCTCTTAAATGTTATTCTCTAGGTTCTTAATTTTGGTTAATTGTGTTTTTCATTCTAGAATTTCAGTTTGGTTCTTTTTAAGTGGTCATGGCACTTTCACAGTTTCTAATTCCCTGTCAGAACTTTCAAGCTTTGTACATCTGTTTGGACAGGGTAATAAGCATGGCAACAGTCCCTCAGTCGTGCAGATTTTTCCTGTAGTCTTCTATTTCTCGAGGGTCTGATCTCCTAACGTTCCTGCCTACCTTTGATTGTGTACTCTTCATTCAATTTGAAAAAAATATTTCTAGAAGTGACTATGGCTTTAGGTAAAGCTTATTCTGTTGCTTTTGCCAGGCACTTGGGATTATCTTTAATCAAATTAAGGCTTATAAGTACCTCAAAGAATAGAATGCAGGGGAAGTAAAACTGCATTAAGTTTCAAAGCCAAGTCCTGGGAGAGGCCACAGAGCGTGTGTCTGGCTCTCAGGCTCCGCACCACCGCATGTGTGCTCCCTAGAACACTGCCACCATGCTGTGAGCACACCCCAGGCCACATTCAAGTGTTGGTCATCAAATGGCAGATGTGGGGCAAAACTTCCAACACTTTTAGGCCCAGCCTTCAGGCAGCCCTTCCTGACACCAAATCCAGCTAAGACAAGCAATGCTCAAGTTACAGTTTTGTGCGGGAAATCAAAGTCATTGTTTAAGTCACTGAGTTCTGAGACAATTTTTTAGGTGCACCTAATAATAATCTCGCAGTTCATGGGGCTGAGCCCTAACACCGGGCTCTGTGCTGACGGTGCACAGCCTGCTTGGGATTCTCTCTCTGCCCCACCTTCCTCCCACATGCACACACCCCCGTTCTCTCTCTCAAAATAAATAAATAAACTTAGAAAAAAAAAGAGCCTATTAGATAGAGATAAAGACTAATTTGGTAAACTAGCAGACCAAAATATATATATATATCCAAAACAGAAAAGAAACAAAAGAATGGAAAATACAGAAGACAAGTGAAATGCACAGAGGCTTTCGTGAGCTCTAACACCCTGGAACTGAAGTCCCAGTAAGAAAATACAGTAAGTCTAACTGAGTAACAGTGTAAAATAATAGAAATATATCTTTATATTTAAAGTTTAAAATACATATGCCTTTTAAGACATTAGGAGTTTAAAATATATATGCGTTTTAAGACATTAAACGTGTTTAAAAAAGAAGAAAGAAAGAAAATCAACTTAAATATTTTTAAAGTCCTTTCACATTCTCTGCAGAGTAGAAGTCTCAATTAATATTACTCTTTAGTACGTTGAGAAAACATATTAGAATTTTGTAGGCAAACACTAAAGGAACAGCAAAAGAATACATGAGCCCACGCTAATAAAAAAGAAGTAAATGGAAGAATTTTTTTTAAAGAGAATCCAAAAAAAAAATCTAGAATGAGAAAAAAATATGGAAAATAAGGAAGACAAATAGTTTTTAATTTTTAAACATTTATGTCAATATAAAGTTATTAGATGCCAATTCATTTTTATAATAGTCATCAGCAAAATACACAAAAACATCTGGCACACACACCTAACTTTTATAAAATTTTAACCAATCCTTTACATTGTGACTGACTTTTCAGAATCTTACTTCACTTTCTTTTCTTACCACAGATATGCTAACAAGCATGAAAATGTCCGAAAACCAAATAAAAAGAAAAGGGTATACAAAAAAAAGCCCACAAAGCCAACTGGCTTATAAACACTGCATTAGCTCCATAACAAAATATTAATTTGCCATCACTGATCTATGTAAAGTTATTGAAATTAACATATAAGAAACTCAAAAACAATATTAGGTTATTTCATGAAAAACATTAATATTTTTAATTTACTTGTTAACTTAGTGAAAGGAAAATGGCAGCATAAAATGATAACTTTTTCTCACATCAATATCAGCAAGACACAGGTGCAACATGTACCTCTATCAGAGAATAACCATATATCTATTTAGAGCCAAAAACACTTAAGCAAACGAGATATGAAACTCCAGAGTCAACTCTTGACCTTCCTATAGGCAAATGAAACTACCTGCCCTTTAATAAATTTTTTTTTTACTTTAGGGTAGACTGTTACTACCATTTTGTGAGAAGTAGGTAATTTAAGCTCTTCCACAGAAAACAATGCTACCAAAATTAAATCAAAATACCACATTCATATCATATAGTATCTCTGTAAAGAAATCAAAGAATCGTTTTCTTCACTTCCAGTCTTTCAGATATAAAAGCTAAGGAGGGTGCAGTGCGAGGATTAGAAAACTAGACATCAAAGTGTCCAGAGAGGCACTTCCAGGTCTACCGCGGTTACAGTCACCCAGACTGACTCCCTTTCCGCAAGGGCTAAGGGGCAGGACGAAGGTTCCCCGAGCCTTCCCCACACCGGGACAGTGGCCGCCCCCCAGCCCCGGGGAACTAACTCGGGAACTAACTCGTACGCAGGCGCAGGCGTTCTTATCGAACCCTCCCAAGTCTCTTCAGGGCCCAGTCACCCCCCCTCTTCACCCACTATCTCCTATTCCTTCGGGCCTGACAAGGCGCTTGCCCCACCACCCCCAGGTCAGGTCGGGTTCCCTACACACGGCTTTTATGGCTCCCGGGACTTCACTTCAGAGGACCTGTCTCCCTGCTGCTGACAACAAGGTACCCAGCACGAGGCACACAGAAGGCACTGGAGAAATACTTGCTGAACAAACAAATCTGAATTTATGATTCCCCCCAATTTTACAGAGAAACAAACCTTTAAAAATCAAGTTATTTACATGAAATGATACAGCCTGGAAATGGCACAGACCAGTGGAGAATCCGAGTGTTTGCAATCCAAATTCCCACGCTGTGACCCCCCACGGACTATAAAGAAATGTGCTAGAAGACAGATTTCTTTCAAATTAGCATTACTTTTGTATTGACTTCCACTGTAAAACGTGAGATACTTTTAGTGGGGGGGGAGGGGGAGAGACTCTAAAGACAAGTGACCCCACCTAAGTGCCAATAGGCCTCTCAAAACTCACCCAGAAGGGACAAACTGTAACTTTCTGGGAATTAATGGTCAGAGTATTGTTGATAAGGATACCATTGCACTAAAGCAAAACAGGCACCATTACAGTGAAATTGCAAACATACACCGGAATGTAACCACTTGTCTCCTTCCCTCCGACTAAGTCTCCAGCCTGCTTCAAACTGCCTTAATTAGCATGCCCAGCGCACGTTAACCATCCTAACCGTGTTTTCAATTTGCCACTAACTTCAATTTACCGGCCTCTTTCTCAATCACGTTCGCTGGCTGCAGGAACTCGAGACAGATGTGCACATGGCGGCCACGGCTGACCAGTCCAACCTCTGCCCGGCACTGGAGGCCAGGTTGGATCCGCAGTGCCAGGAAGTCGTCTTGGTTCCCAGTAACGCCCAGGACGGCCAGTCCATTAACAGATGGCGGCAGAGCTGACACTTCCAGTTACTGCCTTGTATAACCAGGGGCAGTTGTCCTCACGGGGAGAGATTTCATGTCAAAGCACTGTTACAATTGGTAATGGGCTGTCCTCACCAGACACAAGTAGACCAGGGAGCCGGAGAGGCTCGCTCAAAACAGTCAGGAGGCACAAACACCAAGACTCGGGCCCAAATTCTTAATGTTTGGCAAACGATGCTTCCTCAAATGCCTGTGAGACAACTCACTAATTCTTTCAACAATCATCAAAGGGAATTTGTGAACTCAGGATACCTGTTTTCCTTTAAAAATTAATGCGGGGCACCTGGGTGGCTCAGTCGGTTAAGCGTCCGACTTCCACTCAGGTCATGATCTCACCGTTTGTGGGGAGCCCACGTGGGGTCTGTGCTGACAGCTCGGAGCCTGGAGCCTGCTTTGGATTCTGTGTCTCCCTCTCTCTCTGCCCCTCCCCTGCTCGTGCTCTGTCTCCCTCTCTCTCAAAAACAAACATTAAAAAAAAAGTTTTTAATAAATAAAATTAATGTATACTTTTATTAGCATAATTTTTTATATCATATTTTGACATATGTACGTTTGACATCTTTCAATTGCCTGTGTAAACTACAGCACAGGATCAACAGCCACTCAAAGCAAAAAACCTAAACTAGGTTTACAAACTTTATTAGCGGAAACAGCAAACTCATAAATATTTTTAATTTTAGGGTCTGAAAGTGTGAGAAATAGTGGTAAATAAACCACTGTTCACGTGATGCTGGCTAACTTAATTCTTACTAAAATGACTTTACAAAAGGGAAAAAGTAGCCGGACTTCCCTCCATGAGAACTTCCCAGGGATTCAACGCATGAGGGAGTTGGCCACGGTGATCTCTAAAGTTCTGTCCAACTTTGCTGAGCTACAAAATAGTCAGTAAGGATCCCAGAGACTCGATTCCAGCTATAAATGGATTAGTGCAGGATTAAAACCACTTCCTTCCAGCAAGCAAAATATTTAAGATCGTGTCCCCGCTTTCTTTCCTCCCATTTGTGTCACATTATTTCCCAGGACTGGATAGTGTCCCCATTCAAACACCCTTCCCAGTCCCATGAGGTGAGGGACCCACTTAGCTCCTCTTCAAGTCTCCTGACGGAAAAGCAACTGTGGATTAAAATGCGGGGACT
>NW_027529424.1:3867128-4002725 GCF_008692635.1 Crocuta crocuta | reverse complement strand
AGGAGGGTTTAATTCTCAACTTAAAGAAATCTCTTCCAATTTACAGAAAAGTGGCTTCGCAGACTCCTCGAATCTTCCCTGGCATTAAAATACCTGCGGGCAACCATTCTCACGCGTCGGACACGCTGCACCGTCGCTCGGCTCTGAGCGCAAACTACTTTGCAAACTTTGCACAGACGNAAAACCGAAGTTTGCCTCAGTCCTGCCCACTTGGACTCCGCAGGACGCAAGTGAAACTTGCAAGAGAGACACAGACACGTCTCCCGGGGACCGAAGCCCGCTCCGGGGGGAGGGGGGCGNGGGGCGGCCGCAGCTCCCCGGGATCCTGGGCGAGACGCGGCGCCTCTGGCCCCCTTCCCCCCGCTCCCCGGCCGCCGAGCGACCGAGGACCCGCGCCGCACTGCAGACCCCGGACCCCGAGCGAGGCTTCGAGGCGCGGCGCGGAAACGACCCACTTAAGCTGTTCCGTTGAAAAGGTCAAGGGACGGGCGAGACCCGGGCCGGAGTCGGTAGAGTAGTGGCCCAGAGCGTGGTCTCTGCAGCCGCGTCGCCGCGCGTTCCCTTTCGGGCCCATCTTCCTAGCTGTCAGAACTAGGACGCTCGAAATGTCTCCGTGCCTCAGTTTCTTCGTCTGTAAAGTGACATGTACGTACCTGTCTCGTAAGGCTGTCACCTGGAAACAGCAAGTGCCTGGTAGTAGTGCAACATGATCGTTCAGTAAACTGGTATTGCTTCTGACCAAAAAAACCACATTTCTGTCATTTTCCGGGAACTTGGGTGTTCCAATCAGCACTACTTTAAATAGGCTGCTGTCTCAGATCCCACTGCTGCTTAAAACTTCCCAAATGTTCATCTTTCGTCCCATCTTTCTCTAGGTCAGCTTTCCTTTTTTACATCACGGAAACTGTCAGGAGTTTCAGTCTCCAGAGTCTTCCATTAAGAGGTGCCGTAAAAAGGTGAATGATGTAAACTTGCCAACACTGTAATTAGCTGACAGTTAAATGATTTATTCAATAGAAGCTAGAAAAGTTAGGGTGTGCAAATAACAAAGGCTTCCTGTCCTTGATTCCAGGAACTAGAATTGCTAAAGCTGGCAGCTCTGCCCCATTGTTCTCTCTTTTCCAGCTGGTGAAAACAGACACCAAAAAACTGGGTGCTGTGTGCATTAGGGATGGACAGAGGGATGGAAAGAGGAGGTGGGTCACAGACTCCGCTGAAGGATGCAGACTTTAATAACTGCATAAGACGGGGTCTTAGATGGTCTCCACGGTTCCTTGTAGCTTATAAGTATTGTGATTTTATCCGTACGCTCTTTAAATTTATACTTCCTTTGGCTATTCATTTAAACCAAATTTGCAAAGACTAGTGTTTAATAAGCCTGATCCGAAACTGAAATAGTCTGATACATGAATTTCGGTAAAAACAGGTCAAGTGTTGGCAGGAAAGTTTTTCAGCACCCAAACACTTCTCCAAAAGTTCTGGAGGGACGCCTGGGTGGCTTAGTCGGTTGAGCATCCGACTTCGGCTCAGGTCACCATCTCACGGTTAGTGGGTTCGAGCCCCTCACTGGGCTCTGTGAGGACAGCTAGCTGAGAGCTTGAAGCCTGTTTCAGATTCCGTGTCTCCCTCTCTGACTCTCCCCTGCTCATGCTGTCTCTCTCTCAGAAATAAATTTTTAAAAACATTAAAAAAAATTTTTTTTTAAAAAGAGTTATTTAAAAACATTTTAAAAAAATTTTTTTTTAAGTTCTGGAATGCTCTGATTAGCGATAACCCAAACTTAGATGCCTGAATTTCTGAAAGGCAGGAGCTCCCCCCCCCATCATATAGCTCTGTCACCCCTATTGGACTGCAATTTGCTTTGCACATGGTAGGCACTGAATGTCTACTGAATCAAATTGCCATGTTTGTGGCTGAGCTCTCTTCATTTAAGACCTTGGGAAGCACAGAGATGCACAAGAGATGTTACTCAAGGGACATCACTGCAAACACCATCAACAGGAACCTCAAGTCACTAGTAAATGGGATTTGGGAATGGACAACCCTGGCCACAGGCTTTTTTGGCAAAACAAAGTGGACATTTCAGATATGTTTTTCCACAACTTATATGGGTAATTTTTTTTAACTTTATTTTGGACCTCATTATGAGCACCACTGATTCGATTTTATGCTTCAATAATAGCACTCTGACTCAATAGTACAGTTAAAGTTCAGAAATCCCCACATTTTTCCCCAAGTCAGAGGATCACCAGTGAGTTTCTGGCACTTCAATATAAAACCAGTATTTGTTCTTAGGTATAACTTCAGGGACTTGCCATAGTTTTTTGTATATTTAAGCATCTCAGAGGTACTGTTAAACTACAAACACAGATTTTTGTCTTTATATCCCCAGTGTAGGGCTTCACACTGGGGTAGGCATGCAGATTCACTCATCTGTGGCATATGATAAACAGAATTTACGTCAGTGATTGGTCAAGGGAATAAAAATAGAATCATTTTTCCTCTAAACCAGGGATGGGCAAACTTTTGCTTACAGAGGAAACATGGTAAACATGAAGGCAACAGTAGACAATATACAATAGAGCATGCCTGTGTTCCACTAAAAACTCACGGAAATAAGTGGATTTAACCAACAAGGCCATCTTTTGCTGACCCCTCAATAATTCTATTAGATTCACTCCACTTTTTGTATCCACTCCAGTGTGAAATGCCAGATATTAAAATACAAAGAGTAAAAGCTTGATAGAAAGCACCAAAAAGTCAAAAAATGTATAGAGCCAGTTCATGTCATCAGTTAAAATATTTCACAGATATCAAGGGTTCAGAACTACATCTCGTGTAATAAAATGGTATAAGATAGATATTTGCCTTCTGTTTTTGCAAAAGCTAGGAGTTACAACAATAGAAATACTTAAAATGTTGACAGAGGTAAGAGTGCATGTTCAAGCCCACCACAGGATGCCATGGTAACAAAAGCCAGAAGTACAATTGGAGAGGAGAACATAACGCAGAAAAAAAAAAAAAAATTCTCCAAAGTGAATCAGCCATCCTTCACTGCCATCCTCAGAGTGTGGATAACAGTGTAGGTCCTTTGAGTCTCCTGTAAATTGAGAATTCGAAACATGAATCCATAGCTATTTGATCCATTCAATTCTTTTTAATAGGGGTAAGCAGATAGCTCTCTAGGGAGGGACGAAGGGGATTATAATGCTGTGGACATTCTCATCCTCACCAGCGGCAATACTTTCTGAAA
Source organism: Crocuta crocuta (assembly GCF_008692635.1). NCBI lineage: Eukaryota > Metazoa > Chordata > Mammalia > Carnivora > Hyaenidae > Crocuta > Crocuta crocuta. Next base: position 3,999,472 of record NW_027529424.1, on the reverse strand, counting down.
TTTCATAAGGAAGCAATGCTCTTCCATTGGTTAGGAAAGTCACCTCCGATGACGCTGCATAATAATTGTCCTTTACTGCCGGGAAAAAAACCAGACCAGTCAATATCTGTGCACCCAGTGTAAGCACAAGAGCAATGAAGGGTCAACAACCACATCCACGCTGCTTCATATGAAAAAGTTTTCCTTTGGTTCAAAAGACAACTTGCTGATGCAGAGCAAGGAAAAAGTTCATGGAAGAGCTGTGAACCCCATAAAACCATTGCAAGATGTTGTGTACACCACCTTGTTTGTTCCTTACAACCATCTGGGGTTGTCTTGTTCATTTATCAGTATACTTGGGGAGGGGTTCTATCTTAAGAATATAAATGCCATGAGACTGGAGAACTTATCTGTCTTCTTCCCTGTTCTGTCCCTTGGTCCAGATCAGTATCTGGTACAGAACCAGCTCTCTGTAAATAATTGTAGAAGGAATGAAGGAAGAGGAGGAGGGAAGGAGAGGGGAAAGAACAAAGGTATACAGATACTCATTTTCTTTGGGCAGAAGTTTTCTAACTTTCATCATCTGCTCAGAAGGGTCTGTGACACACACACGCACACACACACACAGGTAAGTAAGAATGACTGGTTTTCAACTACAAAGTCCACCTCTCGTTATCTCCTCTGCCCTTTTGTTCCCCAGCCGCTCTGCTCACATAACAAATGGTTATCACGCTTTGCCAGAAATCTACAATGATGCCGTATCATTTGGAGAATGTCTCATTATATTTTTATAACTTTAGAGAATTGCTTCTGCCTGCTCAACTTTAAGTCACCATACTTAAAGTCTCCATTTGACCACCTCTCAGATACCATGCCCTTCGTTTTTTTAAATCTCATCAGAGTTGTGTTCAAAAGAACTGTAAGGTATTAAAATAAATGATTCAAAGGCATTTTTGTCCCCGATTTACGGTGATAAAACTTTTGCCTCTGTATGGTTTTCTAATTAACTTTTAAACCCTTGTGTACACAAATCTATGTAAGTTGTGTGGTAGCTCATTTTCAAAGATGGCCCCTCAGTGAACCATGACTCCAGTGTTCACATCTCTGTATACCATCCTCTTCTTGACTCTGGGTTGGCCAAAAGAATAGGGCAGAAGTGATGCTGAATATTTTCTAAGACCAGATGATTAGAAATCTTACAGCTTTTGCCTGGGTCTCTGAAATACTTATCCTTAGTATTTCATCCCCTCCCAGAAGTCAGCTCCCATGTTTTTTGAAATAATTTTTTAAATGTTTTTATTTGGGGGAGAGGGGGAGGGATGGGGAGAGACACAGAATCAGAAGCAGGCTCCAGGCTCTGAGCTATCAGCACAGAGCCTGACGCAGGGCTCGAACTCACAAACTGCGAAATCATAACCTGAGCCGAAGATAGATGCTTAACCGACTGAGCCTCCCAGGCACCCCTTGGCTTACATGCTGAGGCCACAATAGGTGGGAACCTGTACAGAGCCCCCAGCCAATTGCCAGCTTCCACTGCTAGGCATGTGGGTGAGCTGTCCTGGGTATCCAGCACAGATGAGCCTTCAGATGCCTTGAGCCCCAATTTTGCAATCCCATGGAAAACCCGAAATAAGGACATCTCAGGTGACCCCAGTCAACCCATGAGACCATGAGAGCAAAAATTAATTGTTGTTTTAAGTCACTGAAACAGGCTGGCTTGTTTAAGTCACTGAAACAGGCTGGGTTGTTACCCACATACTGATAACTGGACTAAGTTGATTAAAAATAAAGTTGCTAAAGCTATATTTAGCTATAGTTAAGCTAAGACCTTAATAAATAACTTCATCAAAATTACAGAAGCGCTGCATAAGAAGGTCAAGTTCTAGAAGAACAAGGTGAGCCGTAAAAGTTCCTAAGGTATCCCAGGGCATGTTTTTGCTGATTTTGTCTGGCTTCTTCCCTCCAGGTGGGGTGGCTCTCTGGACACTGTGAAACGATATAACAACCTTAACCCTTTGGTGTCTGCAAAGTAAATACACTCGCAATTACATTTGATTTACACAGACATGAGATAAGTCCCCGCCCACATGCTTCGGCTAAAAAAGGAAAGTAGTGGTCACAAGTAGCCAGACTAAAGATTCAATTAAAATGAGACAATAGATGGGGGGAAAATTTTTTTTTTTATCTACTCAGCTTTCCTTTTCTATTTGCTAACACTTTATGAAGATTGCAGGTCCCTAATTCCTAATCAGCACTTTTGAAAGCTAAAAAGCTCAGGGAACCAAAAGGCGGTGGGGGGTTCCCCCTAAGTTTGGCACCTAAATTCATTTGATAGCAACTGGACTTTCCTTTGGCTGTTTATGGTCTTTATTTGATACGAACACTCATCCCACTGCAGAACTATCAGTGTGTCGATGACAAGGTCCTGGCCCAGATCCCACTTACACCTGCCCCTTAAGTAACATGCAGTGTATGTGCTATGTCACCCTTCTAGAAACCAAAACTTCTGAATTCCACAACAGTTTTGGTTTCAGACCTGAAGAAGACTTTATTAGAGACCTAAAGTAACATTTGTTTTTTTGCACAGGGGTGAGGCAATATTAATGTGGGACCATTCATTGAACACTCAATTCAGACAGCCTGAGTTCAAATCCCCGCTCCACTGTTTACCACCTCTGAGACTAGGAGTAAACTTCTGCCTCAGTTTCCCTCTTGGCAAAATGAAGATAGTAATAAAAATTACCTCATAGGGTTCTTAGAGCACTAATGGGGTTATTCATGTAAAGGGTTTATCCCAATGACCAGTAGTTAGTAAACACTCAACAAATGTTAACTCTTATTGTATTATGATTACATGTAAGCTTTTTTATAAGTTCAACAAAACTAATAATATCTCCCTTACGACTCAGTGGGGAATAAAGAAACTACTCAAGGTATTACCAGCAGGAAGATATTTAACACAGGGAATCAGAGGTACAAAATCTTGGGAAGGAGGGAATGGGGGGAAGGGGACCAGCACTGAGTCCTGAGTTATTCCGCAGCGGGTGTGGACCTGATCACTGTCAGGAAGCTGCTGCACCCAGAATCTGAAGTCACAGGAAATGACATGAAATCATTGCCAATGCCACAGCTGCCTTGCAACTTAGAAGCTGGTAACTGCTACAGGCACTCTCTGGAGTCTAGCTTCACTGCAACAATGCATGTCTGTCAAGCCCTTATGTCAGCCAGCCACTGCTGTCAGAGGAACAATGTCACATTCCCTATGCCATTCAAATCCCAGGCGTGCCTCTCACTGCAGAACACCACCTTACCAGAATTGTGCTGGCAAAGGACTCTGGGAAACACAGCCTCTACGATACAGATGATACCCCACACAAATAATTTAATAATAGTGATTTACATTTGCAAAGCATCTGCCATCAAAGTTCTGTGAGGCAGGCAGGAACTGAGCACAGAAGAGCTTAGTGACGTGTCCATAGTTGGCTGAGTAGCGACACACTCGGATGCTCATATTCCAAATCGAGAGCATGTTGCTTTATGCCAATGCTCATCTGAGTCCTACTTTTTTCCCTAAGTCCTCATACCATTTGTATTCTTTACTTACTGTTTTTCTTTAAGTTGCCGCACATTTCTACTTAAGTCAATTTAAATAGGAAATTTTGCATCGCTATCTAAGGCATAATGCAAATCACTGAAGCATAAAGCAAGTGTCACATACCATAAATGGAAGATAAAAGTAAAAATGTACACACGGGGAGCACCTGGGTGGCTCTGTAGGTTAAGCGACTGACTTCTGCTCAGGTCATGACCTCACAGTTCAGCTCATGAATTATAGTCCTACCTCAGGCTCCCTACTGTCAGTGCAGGCCCCGCTTCAGACCCTCTGTCTCTCTCTCGCCCCTCCCTCGGGTTCTCTCTCTCTCTGTCTCTCTCTCAAAAATAAACATTTAAAAAAATGAACACACAGAAAATAACACAGTTATATTAAGACCACTTCAGCATTGCCCACAGAGGGCACTGAGCCGGAAGCCTGCTCTCTTTTGTTGAAAATGGAGATTGGGATGTGTCAGAGATGTTAGACATACTAACAGCAAACATCCTAACATCAAACTGAGATTCTCTCATTGATATCTTCACAAGGTCTAAAAGGTGACTAAAATCCTTGAAAAGAAATTACATTTCTCACTATGTGAGGCAATATTACTTAAAGCCTTACCCATCTTACCTTCCAAATACATCCCACACTTCAGGTAACAATGCTTTCCTTCTGCTGTATCAATTATCAAAGTTGAGTTCAGAATCAGAGGATTTATTAATTCAATTTTGGAAAGTACTTGGTAGCTGAGTGTTCAATATACATCAATATGTTTTGCTCCTACTGACTCATTCATGTAAGATTTGTTTGATGTAGAGGTAAAATTCATATCACTTACAATAAATCATTTCAAAGTGAGCAATTCAGTAGCATTTAATACATTCACAAGGTTGTACAACCACCATCTCTATGTTGTTCCAAAACATATGCATCATCCCGAAAAGAAACTCTGTACTCAGCAACCAGTTAACTCTCCATTTCCTCTCTCCCCAGCCCCTGGCAGTCATCACCCTGCCTTCTGCCTCTATAGATTTACCCTGGGTGTTTCATGAAATGAAATTATATAATATGTGACCTTTTGTGTCCATCTTCTCTCACTTAGCCTAATGATTTTGCAGTTCATACACATTGTAGTATGTACCTGTACTTCATTCCTTCTTAGGGCTGAATAACATCGCATTGAATGGACATACCACATTTGGTTACTCATTCATCCATTCATGAACATTTGGGTTGTCTCCAACTTTGGGATACTGTGAATAGTGCTGTGAACACATGTGTACACGTATTTGGTTCAGTGCCTGTTTTCCAGTTATTTTGAGGGTATACTTAGGATTGGAATTCTGGGATTATATGGTGATTTTCTATGTTTAACTTTTTGAGGAACTACCAAACTGATTTCAGTAGTGAGGAATCATTTTCCATTCCCGACCAGCGGTGCACAAGGGTTGCAATCTCCCCATATCCTTGCCAACATATTTATTTTCCGCTTTTGTAATGATAGCCATCCTCATGAGTGTGAAGTGGCATCCTGAAGTTTTGATTTGCATTTCGCCTAATGACTAATGATGCTGTCATCTCTTCACATGCTTATTGGCCATTTATGTATCTTCTTTGAAGAAATGTCTATTTTCCCACTTTAAAAACTGAGTTGTTTGTCTTCTTATTGTGGAATTGTAAGAGTTCTTTATGTATTCTTGACCCTTCTTGAATAAGAGATTTGCAAATATTTTCTCCCATTCTGTCAGTTTCCTGTTTACTTTACTGCTAAATGTTCTCTGATGGGCAGAAGTTTTCAACTCGATGAAGTCCAATTTACCTAATGTTTGTCTCTTGTTGTTTTGCTTTTAGTGTCATATCTATGAATCCATTGCCAAATCCAAGGTCAGGGGTATTTACCCTTATGTTTTCTTCTAAGAGTTTTATGTTTTAGCTTTTATGTTTAGACATGATTTTCATAGAAATAAGGTAAATCCACTGACCTAGATTAGCTCTATAACCATTGAAATTTATGCACTGTTGAAAGGCTCATTTGTTTATTTAATAAATGACTTTATATGGCCATGACTATGAACAAATCACTATACTAGATTGTACATAACTGTAGACTATATATATACATGCACTTATCAGTAAATGTATTGTTTATTAGTATTATATATTATTCTTACATACTAACAGAAAGGTTAAAGAAGAGCTAAGAAGAAACACTGGACTGCCGGTTTATGAGAAGAGGAGCAGTATGTTGTAAATTAAACAAAAACTCATGGGGCACCTGGGTGGCTTAGTCAGTTGACCACCTGACTTTGGCTCAGGTCATGATCTCACCATTCACGGATTAAAGTCCCACATCGGGCTCTGCTGACAGTTCAGAGCCTGGAGTCTGTTTTTGATTCTGTGTCTCCCTCTGCTCTGCCCCTCCCCTGCTCACACTCTGTCTCTCTCAAAAATAAATAAACGTTAAAAAAAAAAATGTTAACTCAAACTGGATTAAATAATACAGATGAGTTATTGACTTAGATCTCTGAAAGCCAACTAGAAGATGGGCTTTGTGGAATTCAGTGATATTATCAAGGATCAGCTTCTTTACATCCCATTATGTCTGCTCCATCCAATTAAGATTCCAGGGCTATATGCTTCCTCACCTCAATCAGAGAAAATGAGCAACCTCTAGCTAACACCCGTCTCTGCCTCAGGCTTTGGTATGAACTGAATCACATACCCCTTCCTGAATCAACATTTACTGCAGATGTATGATTACGTTCATTGCTCTCACTGCTGTTCAGCACCAGTAATGGAGTTGGGCTTCTTCCCAGATGGAGAAGATATGGCTCTCAAATGGAAATTGGGCAAGTGACAAAGAAAAGAGGAATGGATATGGGAGGCCATTACAGTGTTCACCATAGGTAATCTCAGAGAAGTCTTAACAGAAGAGATGGGATTTGACCTGGTTGGGGGGAGTCAAATACCAGGACAGTATGAAGGCTCATTTTTTAAAATAGGGAATAATCATCCATTTTAGCTAGACTGCTGGTGTCAGGTGAAAGCTAGTAATTCTGGGAGGCTAACTTGAGAGCATATCAAAATGGAGGACTTCCAATGCCTGACTAAGGAGCTCAGACTTAATTCATCAAGCAACAACAACAACAAAATAACCTTACTCTCAAGAAAAAAATATATTTCTCTAATTATAACTGTATGGGAGAGGTGGTGGTGGTGAGTGCCTGGGTGTTTCAGTAGGTTGAGCAACCGATTCTTGATTTTAGCTCAGGTCATGATCCCACGGTTGTGGGATTGAGCCCCACATCTGGCTCTATGCTGAGCATGGATCCTGCTTAAGATTCTCTCTCTCTCTCTCTCTCTCTCTCTCTCTCTCCCCACCCCCTTTGCCCTGGATCTCCCCTACTCATGCTCGCTCGCTCTCTCTCTCTCAAAAAATATTTTTTAAACCCTGTATGGAAATGTAAGTATTTTAGAAAAATACATTTTAATGCTAGATCTTGGTATTTGATAAGCTATATTCACTTCTGGAAATCCATTCATTCACTCATTCAATCATCAAATACTAATTGAGTACCTAATGTGTGTCCAGCACTATACTGGCGATAGCTGGTGGTTCAATGGTGAAAAATAGTAATGTTGTCGCCCCTGTGAAGGTTATAGGCCAATGGAGAGCCTATCTCTGTCATCTTGGCATCAGATTCTAAAGTCTCATCTGCCTTTGGAAAGCATTACATTCTGGGTTACAAACCAGCCCGAAATCTCTGTGTCTTGCCAATTTAATCCACTCCTCTTCTGAGCCCTCCAAGTCTAGTTCATACTTCACTACAGAGAAGTTACCCTTTCACCTAAAGATTTTATTTACCTCAAGCTCAACACACCCATCTTCAAAATGGGTAACTTTTGCTTACCTCAGTTGCAGACCTAAATATTGTCGAGTTAAAATCAAAGCAGAGACTAGATAATTAAGTGTAATACCCTTAATGTACGGTACTTGGAAGTTTCTTTCTTTCCTCACCCCCTCGCCCTCCCCCACCCCTTTCCGTGAGCAAACCTCCCCTGTGTACTTTCAAAGAGGCAGGGCTGGAGAAGAATAGCTTTAAAGCCTCTTACCTGCCCAACTCCTTTCCTCCCTATGTTACCTGAACTCAGAAGGATGTATTTGACGTGAAAACAATTCTCATCCCCAACCCAGAAAATAGTTTCGTGTTGGTCTGAGAAGTGAAACAGCCTAACTTAAAGTTGGCGATAAGAAGGCAGCTTTATCCTTAAAGGAAACGTCTTTAAAAAACACACACACAGACACAATGACAAACCACATAGTGTCTGATTCCAGCTCTAAGACATCATGGAAAAGGCAAAACTATGGAAACAGTCAAGGATCAGTGATTGCTGGGGTGGGGGAGTGGGAGGAATAAGCAGGATTTTTAGGGGTTTTAGGGATTTTTACTCAGTGTGTTTCCATGCCGTTATACATTGAAACCCATGGAAGGTATAACCCAGAAGCGAGCCCTAACGTCAACTATGGACTCTGAGTGATGATGATGGTGATGATGATGAGGATGATGATGATGCTGATGAAGATGGTAATGATGATGATGATGATGACGAGGATGATGTACCAGCCTAGGCTCCTCAGCTGTGAGCCTGATGCGGTTCTGGTGGGACACTGATAATGAAGGAGGCTGTGTGTGTGCAGGGGCGGGGCAAGGGGGCAATGGATATAAGAAATCTCTGTACCATCCACTCGGCTTTGCTGTGGATTTAAACCTGCTCTAAAATATAAAATCCACTTAAAAGGCAATGAAAAAAGGGGAATTTACTAGTGTAAACACTTACTTTGCCCCTAGATATCCCAAGTGGCGTGTGACATGCTATAGTATCAAGTATTCGCAAGACACATACAGTCCCTGCCCTCACAGAACTTACCTTAATGCTTTCAGCAGATAAAGTCATTGTGCCCCATGAGATGGCCTTCCCAGATGGTACGATACAATTCTCCGTTCAGGTCGAGAGCCCCAGGCCTCCTTCAGCAGACTGCTAAGGGGTAATTCCAACCAGCTTAAAGGAGCCAGGCCTCCCACCCCTAGGAGAAAACAGCCCCAAATCCAGTAATTGTCACCAGAAGCTTTTGAAAAAAGCTGTTGCTGGGGTGTCATCCCCAGAGCCTCCAATTCAGTGGGATTAAGGGCTTGCCCAGATGCCACACTTTGTCAAACACATCAGGTGGTTCTGGTGCAGGAGATTCGAGAACCAGCCATTCAGCAGTTGATTTTACCCTAAATAGTAACAATAATCACCGTTGTCTTGTTTTGACATATTGAGTCTTAATATGAACACTGATGGAAAATTAGGAAACCACCAAGGCCCACGGCAAGGAAGTTTATGAGAAAGAGAAACACAGATGATCAATACACACCTGTTCAACCCCATAAGTCACCAAACAAATATAAAGTGAGATCAATATAATGTGATTATTCATGTACCATATCGGTGTAAATTTTAAAACACCTAGAATGTGTCAAAAATAGGATGATAAAGGCATCCCCTACATGGTTGGTGACCACGTAAACTGGTAGAATTTAAGTAAAGGGCATTTGGGCAATATATATTGGATTTTGTAGTATAAATAGCTAGATCTAGTGATTTACTTTCTAGGAGTATTTCTAGGAGTATTTCTTAAGGAAATAACTCCCACACATATACACAAAGAAAACCCACAGAAATCTATGTATAAGGCCATTCAGCATAGCCTGGTTTATAAAGAATCGGAAGCTACCTACCTGTCAGGAAGGGACTGGTTAAAATAGAGTAACCCACCCAGCAAAGTGCAATTCCATTTAAAAATAATTTCATCTATATTTATTAATAACAAAAATATACCTTTAACTGATTTTTAATTTATTTATATATTTTTAAAATATTTCCTTAGTTTGAGATAGAATGAGTGTGCAAGCAAGGGAGGGGCAGAGAGAGAGGGAGAAGGAGAGAATTCCAAACAGGCTCCACGTTAATAATGCAGGGCTCAAACTCACCAACCATGAGGTCACGACCTGAGCCGAAATCAAGAGTCCAGAGCTTAACCGATCGAGCCACCCAGGTGCCCCTTACAGGACTTTAAAAAACTACGTATATAAAAATACCTACATATAGTCTTATTTTTAAATAAAAATAAATGTGAGATACATAGAGGGAAGGAAATTACTGAAAATGTTAACAGTGATGATTTCTGGGAAATTATTTAGAAATTTTTATTTATACATTTTTACATCTTCTGAATGATTTCTACAGCAGGCATGTGTGACCTTTAAAATATCCTTCCCTCTAAAACCCTTTATATGTTGTGAATTTCAAGGGAATTTTCATTGAAGGAATAGCCTCTAAAGCAGTTTGTGTACTACTCTGTTGTGGGCAGGGGAGGGGGGAGATGAACTCATGGAAGGGTCTGGAAGGAGGAAGAAGAGGATGACCAGGGTCCAACCTAGAGCTCAGGCCCCCAGACTAGGTCTGAACCTAATGGCAAGATAGGCTGCAAGCAAGGACTGAGGAGATGTTTTCCCAGGGGACACTGTGAGACACAGAGACACAAACAGTGTCACTACAGTACTCAAATCGGACATGTGCCAGGTGACACAGAGTAGGACAAGGAATTGCTCTCAATTCCGGGCAGCAGAAAGGAGCGGTGAGGGTCTATGGGAATGATGCCCCGTCCTGGCATTGCGAGCCCAGAACCCTGGCGTTCTCCTCGCATGTGGCAGCACAGAAAGAAATCCCAGATCTCTCAGCAAGAACAGGCTCACAGCAGTGGCCGAGCCAGGTCGGAGAAGGGGGATGGGGAAAAGAATGGAGGGGATGACAGGGAGGGCTTTCCAAGGTGGGAAATATGAGACAGCATATTTCACTGCTGATAGAAGCATCCAGTAACGGAACAGAGAGGGAGCTCTTCTCATTCCACCCACAGTCCTGATCTGATCTCATCCACACCATGGTTTTAACTACCACTTGCATGGAACCGCCACACTCACAGCCAGAGCTTAGGCACACAATAGACATTTATTAAACTGATGAAGCTTTCCATGGGCTTTTGGACTCAAATTATTAACTCATCATATCCTTCTCAGTAACTTCTCTGCTACTAACTTAATGCACACTCGCACCATTCTTCCCTTGGTGTTCGCTCTCAATGAATGGTGCCACCATGCTCCCAGTTGCCTCTCACTACCTGGGCATCCTCCTTAATGTTCCATCTCATCTCTCCCCATATGCAGCAAGCCAACAAGTGTAGATTCTCTCTTTGGAGAACTCCTGAATCTATTCTCTCCTCGTTATTCCCGCCATCAGTGTTTTAATTCAATCTCTCATTGTTCTGTGTTTGGGCAACTACGACTCTTTTTTCCAACCTCCTTCTAACTCTGTTGTACACAGCTCTGCCTCACACTGTTAGCAGCATGTTTTCCTAACATTTAAGTCTGACCACGGCATTCACTCACCCATCCTGAGCTTCAAAATAAAATGCATTTTATAAAATACATTTATAAAATGTAAACATTCAATAAATAACCAACTGACTTACCAAATAAAGAGAGAACTTATCTTGGAGCAGGGCTGCCCGCCTCCTTCCCAATCTAGGATAACTTTGGGCTCATCATCCTTTGTTATAATAATCTAATACCAGCTGGTCTCTAGGAACACTCAAAACAGGTGTTCCCAAGTTTTGTTACATGTTATTCATATTTTCACTATTCCACAAGAAGTTCACACTGGTGAACTGGAACTGGAGCACTGGTATATATTGCAAGGTCACAACAATTTTTTTGTGTATATAACAGAGTACCTAAAATTAGAAAAAGACACTTTTAACATGAAAAAATAAAAGATAGCTTTGGTAATTACATATGCATTTAGCCTTGCCCCCTGGAAGATGCTAAGATAAACTATGAAATAATTCATTTCCAAATAAAAGGAGGTGGGGGGGAAGGACTGAAGAGCAGCTAACAGAGCTTGGCAAAGAACAAGTCATGTAATAGCAATTTCATTTCTTTCCAGGATGAGTGGCAGGCTATGCTGATACGGAGGAAGCAATAGCTATAATCTATATGATCTATTCTCTGCAATAAAGATTCCGATGTGATGTTATCATCAAGAAGCTGGGAAGATGCAGTTCAGCTGAAGATAGCTAAGTGCAGATTTGTATGCGATGCCAACATCAAGCCATTTCTCAAAGAATAATAAATATGCTCTTTTTGACAAAGAAAATGTTAAGATCCACCTTCTCCAGTGTTGCACAATCTAGAACAAAGAATCAAATCAATACAGGAACCCTCGTCCATTTTCATTTTATTAAGAGACTGAACTCTAACAAAATCTGCACTTAGTAGACAGGCTCAGAATGGCAGCTGATGTTATCGATAATGGCTGGTGATAACCCTTCTACATCATGTCCTTATTTGGGCAATGTATGACCTGTGAGTGTCACTGAGTAAATGGGGCATATACAAATAAGACTATAAATAAGACATAACCATGTTGAGGTTAAAAGGAATGTCATCATTTATTTCAGCAGTATTGAAGCCTGTGGAGCTTTGAAGTAATTACTATCCTTCCTCAAAATATTAATAATAAAAATCATCTGAAGAGGCATTTTAAGCAAAAAACATTTGGAATACATTTTTTAATGTTTACTTTTGAGACAGACCTAGAGACAAAGACAGAGAGATAGTGCTCATGAGTGGGGGAAGGGCAAAGAGAGAGGGAGACAGAGGATCTGAAGCAGGCTCTGCCTAAAAGCAGAGAGCCCAACATGTGGTCGAACCCATGACCCTTCAACTGTGACATCATGACCTGAGCCAAAGTCAAACACTTAACCGACTGAGCCACCAGTTGCCCCAGCATACAACTTTTTAAATAAGCAGGAGATATATATATAAAAGTATATATATATATANCTTTTAAAGTAAGCTTTATGCCCAATGTGTGGCTTGAACTCACTCACACCTCAGAGATCAAGAGTCAAGTGCTCTACTGACAGAGCCAGTCAGCCCCCCGCCCAGGATATACATTTTTTAAAACACAAATCTAAGGGATTGCTGTCTCTCTCATCTCAGAGAAAAGATGGTCTCTATGAGGACGAGATGATAACAGTGGAGAACTTGCCTCTGTCACCTGAGTTTCATTTCCCCCTGGGGTTTTCTCAAGGGTTGTGACAGTCATTAATGCTGTTCAATGCTGTTAATGCAGAGCTCACAGGACTGCTTCCTGGCCCCGTTGGGTTGGGTACAGTCATCCCAGCTAGTGAGTTGTGAACAGAACATGGCGTATGTAACTTCCGTGCAGAACACTTAGTTGCTGGGGTGAGACCCTCCAGCATCCCTTCTGCTACAGCAACAAGCAACGCTCCAGACGGTGGCCACTCCATTAGCCTGCATCACCACGCACAATGGAAACCCCTAGTGTCCTGCCATAGAAATATGACATGAATAAAAATTCAATCTTATTTTTAGCCACTGACATTTTGGAATTGTTGGTGAGTACAGCCAAGTCTAGCCTATCCTGACTAACACAGTCGGATTATTACTTCGCTAACACCCTGATCCTCATTATAAACTTTCCCTTAACCTTAAGATCCCAATGTTGACAAAAACTCATTCTCAGGTTCCTGTTGACTTCATTGGTAAACACTGGTACTTTCAAAACGGCATAAATAAACACAGCGAGTGAAAAGAAGCAGCAGAATACAAAGGCTCAGGGAGTGAGCCAGGAGACAGATTAACTAGGTTCTACCATTTCTATACTGTGTGACCTTGGGCTAGCTACATCATCTCCCCAAGCCTCAGTTTCCTCAACAATGATATGAGAGATGATGATAATAGAATCTCTATCACTGAATTGTTTTAAATGCTCGAAAAATTCCCGTTTAAGAAGGTATTTTCTCAGCGGATCCTTCCCTGCCTACTGTCTTAGCTGCGGTTTCCCCCAAAAAGCAGAATCTGAGAAAGATGCTTTGGTGTACTTTATTGGGGACTGTGATGTCAGGGATCAGAAGAGAGAGAGAGAAAAGGGGCTAGGCAGGGCAGACGGGAGAGCCAACACAAGGCTGCAAAGCAGCATTACGAACTTGGCGACTGGTCTGGTCCCTCAGTCCTATAGGACCAAATGAAGTCTTTTAACAGGTCCCTCAGGATCCTCCACTTATGGGGGGGAGGGGAAAGGAGGAAGCAAGTATCTGTCAACTCCTGTGCCACAGTGGTCAAATGTTGGCCCCAAGGGGGTGTTGGAGCAAGTAATATAGAGGATAGGACCACGGGTTGAACCTCAAGCTAGACCTAGGCAATCAGAGGCTCCTTACCCCCAACCCTGTCCTTAAAAAATACATTCTGCCTACAGTTCCCACAGTTGGAGCTGTTCCAAAGATACCATCTTGAGAGAGTAAGGTGTTGTTGAAACCATCTAGATGGTATATGTGACTGAGCCCAGTCAAGGCCTCTGTAGGCTTTTAAAATTTGGCAGGCAGGTGTGGAGATCTACTCATCTCCCCTCCATCTAAGACAGCCACATCCCTAAGTTCCCTTACTTATTAAACCCGCCACCTACCAATCTGGAGTGGTCTCTTCCTTTGGCCACTTCTTGCCCTCCATGCATGGGGGGAGTTTGCAAACCAACAAGAGGCATGAAGTAACCTGCACTTGTGGCTCGTGCATGCACAGGTATGGGCACTGAGAGGTGCGGCCCGCACCTTGTGATTAACAAGCAGCTCTAGAATGGGAGGGAAGAGGCAGATGGTGCTACCAGGTTCCACCTGCATCAGGTTGCTCAGGGTCTGCAATGAAGAAATCTGAAGACAGAAGAGGTGTCTAACCTACCACCTATTTAAAATTGCAAATACCTCATTCTGGAATTTCTTATCCTTCTAGCTTGATTATTTGTCTTCATTTTACTTATCACCATCCAGTATATAATATCATTTACTTCTTTAGTTCATTATGTCTCCCCCATTAGGATGTAAACTATTTGATGGCAAGAGGTTTTCTTTAGTTAACTGTTATATCTCAATAATTAGAAAATGCCTGGAGTAACAAAAGTCCTCCATAAAAATTATTTTTTAACTTTCTGTTTTGATAAAATTTCAAATGTAGTACAGAGAACTTCTATAATGCTTTACTCAAATTTAAATTATTAACATTTCACATTTGCACTCATACATGCTCTCTCTCTCTCTCTCTCTCACACACACACACACACACACACGCACACATTCTGAACCTTTTGAGAATAATATGTATACATCATGCTCCTTTACTTTCAAATATTTAACCATGTACTTTCCAAAAATAAGGACATCTATAACATAACCACAGGACAGTTATCAAAAACAAGAAACTTAACATGCTGATGAATATACATTTCATATTCAAATTTTGCCAATGATCCCAATAATGTCTTTCATGGCAAAGATTTTCCCTACCTGGAGATTCAGTCCAACATCACACACTGCACTTAGTAGATATATCTCCTTAGTCTTTTTATTTTTTTATTAAAATTTTTTTTATTGGAGAGAGAGTTGAGGGAGAGGGAGAGAATCCTAAGCAGGTTCCACATGCAGCACAGAGCTGGTCATGGGGCTCAATCCCATGACCCTGGAATAAGACCTGAGCTGAAATCGAGTTAGATGCTCAGCCAACTGACCCACCCAAGCACCTCTCCTTACTCTTCCTAACCTGGAATAGTTGCTTTGCCTTCTTTTGCCTTTTGGGACAGTGACATTTTGGGAGATTTTAGGCTTGTTATTCTGTAGAAAGATCCCTCAGTTTAGATTTGTGTGATGCTTTGTCATTAGGTTTCCAATGATTAAAAAATGCATAAATAAATAATTATTATAAAATACAATTATTTTTAGACTATAGGCCTCTGATACCTGTCCTAAGTAGCCCCTCCGGGACTCACAGATCCCATTCCACCTCTTCTCTTATAAAAGCTAAACTTTAATCCTGAGATGCCGACCCATTTCCTGGGAGCACCCAAGTCCCTCTGGCTCCTGACCTAGTTCCATGTGCAAGGCCAGGTCTCTGAGCAGCTCTGCCTACACAACTTCACACTTTCANAGCACTATGTTAAACAACAGTGGTGAGAGTGGACATCCCTGTCGTGTTCCAGATCTCAGGGGGAAGGCTCTCAGTTTTTCCCCGTTGAGGATGATGTTAGCTGAAGGCTTCTCATAGATGGCTTTGATGATGTTTAAGTAGAAAACCCTCCTTTTTCTAAAGTTCCAGTTAAAAACAAAAATTTCAGAAAGGATCCTGATTGGCTCAGCTCATGTCTGTGGTCAGAATTTGGGTTCTGGGATTTGAAGCTTCATTAGAGCCATAAAGTTGAAGCAGGATGTGTAGAATAAATGCCCCTAAAGGGAGAGTGCTATTACTTGAACAAGGAAGAGACAGTAGACAGAAAAATCACAGTGAAATGCCCAGAAAATACTTCTCACTGCCCTAAGAATACTGCTATAAAGGCCCATTATGATTGGCCTCTGGTTACACCTCCAGCATCTTATCAATCCCCACCCACTCAATATTTTAACCATACTAAACTAGGAGTTCAGTTGCTATAATTTCTCACATTCTTACCTTACCTCTGTCTGGAACTTCCTTCCTCCCTTCCTCCACCTCTTCCTCCTCACATGGCTAAGTTGAGCTCATTCTTGTGGTCTCACATTATACATCAATTCTTTGATGAAGACTTCCTTAACTTTCTCAATTTCCCTGACAAATTCAAGTTCGATGCTTCCCTTATGAGGCCCCACAGAACCTAGTACACCCTTCTGATAGCACTTATCACACTGTATTCTTATTTTCTATCACATGTCTCTCACTCTATCCTAATTCCCCTCACCATCATCCAATTTTTGCCCCCACTGGAATGTAAGTTCCATTGAGGCAGGAATTATGTCTGCCTTGTTCACTGTTGCATCTCCAATACCTCACACAAAGTTTGGACAAATATCAGGAACCCAACAATTTTTCTTAAATGAATGAATGGGTGCCTGAATGAGTACATGGATATGGTAGGCGCAGTATGTAATAGCTCCAAATAAGATTTGACTTTATTCCAAAGACCTTGAAGCTACAGGGAGATGTCAGCAGAAATGGTGGGGTAAAGACCTATGAAAATTTTCCCCTTCAAAAATCAATGAGAGAATTGGAAAAACTGACAGAATCAGCCAGGACTCTGGAAATCAATCAAAGGCTTACAGTGGTCTGGGGAGTGTTTATCCATTAAAAAATTGCTTACTCCTGAAAAAAAGAGAAGACCTTGGGTGTTTTAACTTTTCCTATTCCAATTTCCCTCTCTACAGCTTTATGGTAGTTTTTTAAAAAACAACAACACAATCACCAATCACAGTGAAAACCAGCAGTCAGAGAGCCACTTACACAGGCAGTAGGGCACTGGAACTCTTTCAAAGCCTCATTACCAGAGAACTGTCATTACTTGACCAGTCTGGAAGATTCCACTTACAAGGCTGTCTTCAACCTGGACTGAGAGCTCACCTAGTAAGAAACGTCATTTCCCTGGGGCGATTTGTCAAAAAAATGTTTAGAGACAATTGTTCAACCACAGCTTCCTGAAGGTGAAGATAACAGAGGCAAACAATAGTCTAACCAGGATTCTTAAAAGGAAAACTTAGGAAATGAGCTGTCCATAGGGGTTTTGAAAAGTGAACATATGGGAATCTAGAAGGTGACATGCAAACATAAGCCTGCATGCATGCTCAAAAAAGTCCTGAAGAGGACCTAAACAACCCACAATGGTTAACTTTGAGACTCAGCACAAGAAAGAAATGAACACAAAAGCAGATTAGTCCACTGCCTCACTGGATATTAAAGGCATGCCCCAACACACAAACAGAATCCCTTGGGGAAGACTGGGAGACTTTTGGTTCTAAAAGTTTAATGAGATCCCTATCTAGTCACTGGCTAGCTACTAAGCTAAGTGAGCAGAGACTTCAGTGACCACACACAATAAAGAATACAGACGTACCAGAATTAGTTCAGAAAGGTCACTAAACTAATCAACAACCAAAATAGTAGAAACAAACAGCACCAACAAACCCTGGGGAAGGGAGAGAATCTGATTTCTTGGATTGCCATATTATTTTCAAATATTAATATACTTATCCAGTTATATGCTATAATTGCAAAATATCCAAATAATTAAGAAACTCTGGCCCACACAGGGGAAAAGTCAATAAACAGAAACTGTCACTGAGGAAATCCGCACATTGGACTACTTGACAAAGACTTTAAATAATCTATTTTAAATATATTCAAAAATTATAGGAAATCATGTCTGAAGAACTAAAGGAAGGCATGAGAACAATGTCCCACCAAGTAAAGAATATCAATAAAAAGAAGATTACAAAGAAGAAACAAATAGAAGTTCTAGAATTAAAAGTGTAATAACAGAAATAAAATAATCGACCAGGGAGAAGCTCAATAGAAGTTTTGATCAGATGGAAGAAAGAATCAATAAACTTGAAGATAGATCAATTAAGAATATCAAGTCTGAGAAAAAGAAAAAAGAATGAAGAAAATGGAATTTATTCACAACCTGTAAGACACCATCAAGTATACCAACATACTATAATGACAGTCAAAGAACAAAAAGGAGAAAATATTTGAAGAAATAATGACCCCAAACTTCCCAAATGTGAAGAAAAACACTAGTCTACATACCCAAGAAATTATTATCCAAGAAGTCCAAGTGGGACTTGGATCTTCAAAGAGATCCACTCTAGACACAACATAATCAAACTGTTGAAAATACAAAGACAATCTTGAAAGCAGCAAGAGAATAGTAACGAACCACATACAAGTGATCCTCAATAATCTTAACAGCTGAATTTCATCAGAACCATGGAGGTCAGAAGGTAATGGGATGATATACTCAAAGTTGTTGAAAGAGAAAACTATCAACCAAGAATTCTATATCCAAAAAAATTTTCCAAAAATCATGGAGAAATTAATACATTACTAGATAAACAAAAACTGAAAGAATTTGATACTAGCAGACCTGAAAAACAAGAAATACTTGAAGAAGACTGAAACTCAAATCCACATGAATAAAGAACATCAATAAAAATCAGTAAATGGGCAGATGGCATAAATGTGTATTTTGTTTGTAACTTTCCTCCTTCCTATAAAAAGGCAACTACATAAACTAATAATTCTAAATCTGTGTTGCTAGGAATACAAAATATAAGGATATAGTTTGTATGAAAATAATAATGCAAAAAAGAAAATAACAGCACAAATGAGGAGTGAAGGAATAGAGATACATAAGAGTAAAGGTTTTATATTTTATTGAAATTAATTTGCTATTTATTTGAAGTAGTTATAAATTAAAAATTTAATTAAAATCTAGCAGTCAAGCTTTAAGACAATAACTCAAAAAATATAGTAAAAGAAATGACAAGGGAATTTCAATTCTATACTAGAAAATATCTTTTAAAAAGAAGACAGTGATAGAGGCACCTGAGTGACTCAGTCAGTTAAACGTCTAACTCTTGATTTCGGCTCAGGTCATGATCTCACAGTTGTAAGATAGAGCCCTGCATTGGACTCCAAACTGAGCGTGGAGCCTGTTTAGAATTCTCTCACCCTCTCTCTCTCTGCCCCTCCCCTGCTCATGCCCTCTCTCTCTCTCTCTCTCAAAATAAATAAACATTTTTTTAAAGAGAGCAGGAATAGAGGAACACAAAAGGCAAAAGACATAGAGAGGGCAAATAGTAAAACGGCAGATGTAAATCTTACCTTACCAATAATTACATTAAATGTAAATGGATTAAACACTCAATTGAAAGGTGGCAAGGACTGGGAGAATGGATAAAAACACAGTATCCAACTATATGCTGTCTACAAGAGATACACCTGTTATTTTTATTTATTTGTTTTTTAATGTTTACTTTTTTTTGAGAGAGAGAGAGAGAGAGAGCACAAGCACAGGGAGGGGTAGAGCAAGAGGGAGAGAGAGAATTCTAAACAAGCTCCACGCTCACCACAGGGCCCAACACAGGACTCAATCCCACGATGGTGAGATTAGGACCTGAGCTGAAATCCAGAGTTATGCCTAACCAACTGAGTCACTTAGGCACCCCCACGTCACACCTTTTAGATACAAAGATACAAATAGATTTCAAATTGCAAATAGAAGAATAGAAAAATGGGTGCCTGGGTGGCTCAGATTCTAATAAACATTAAAAAAAAATTTTTAAAGAATGGAAAAACATACCATGAAAATAGCAACCAAAAGAAAGCTATAGTAGCTATACTGATATCCCATAAAATAGATTTTAAGTCAGAAATTATTGCTTGTGGGGTGCCTGGGTCCCTCAGTTGGTTTAGTGTCAGACTCTTGATTTCAGCTCAGGTCATGATCTCACAGTTGTGAGATCAAGCCCTCCATCAGCTCCACACTGGGCATGGAGCTTGTTTAAGATTCTCTCTCTCCTCCCTCTGACCCTCCCCCACTCACATGCGTGCCAAGAATTTAGGGGTTGTGTGACTGGATTTACAAGTAGACATGACTCACAGTCTCTACAAGAAACTCTGAGACTTGAATACATCAAGTTGGAAATAGGTTGGGAATGGAGTATGAGCAGTGCCCTAGACAAGATACCAGTCTAAATTGAGGGTAAGCTCCTGAGAAGCTAAGATGTAGGCTAAGAAGATTGTAGTAATGAATGGGCAGAATAATGTGGCAGAGACTAGTGCACATTCATCAGACCCACCTCCTAATGCTGCGCACGGCCACATTGCATGTTCCAGCCCCTTTGCAGTTAAGTGTGGTCATGCGGCAGTTATGCTAAAGTGAGTAGAGATGATGACCACCATTTCCGGTTCTGGCCCACATTAGCCTCCGAAAGGCAATTCCCTATGCTAACTTCCCTCTCCAGGGCAGCTCTGGAAGCCAAGTGTGCAAGATCATGTGGGTGGAATGAGCTTGGGCCCCTGCATCTCTGCCAGAGAACATGACAACCCAGTACGAATACCCATCTGGGTTTTACCTTCATGAAAAAGAAAACTTAACTATTATGTTAAGCAATTGAAATTTGGGAGTTTCTCTTAATAGCAGCTCACTTTACCTTACAATCACTTTTATAAATGCCAGTGAAACAACAGAAAGTTGCCCAGAGAAAGCTGGACGAGAGCAACAGTTGGCAAGAATGAGCATTAGAGCAATGTTGTCCATGGCCTTACAGCTGAATCCTCTCTTATTCTCCTCAAGCTTCTACCTCACCTTACCTTCTATTCAAAGCTGAATTTCTTGGAATAGCAGTCTACATTTGTTTTCTCTACATCCTCACCTCCCACTCATTCTTTGCTTTATAAATGTAGGTCTTGCCCACCCTCCACTCTGCTGAAACTGCACCTTTGACCTCCCTACGCTGCCAAATCTGACTCAAAGCTATTTAGTCCTTATGGAGGGGCTTTTAATATGCAACAGCAGGCGGACTTCAAGAAGTGTGATATTTATGTTTCTGCCTCGAAAAATTAATGTGTCTAAGCTCCCTTTCCCACTGGGCAGGGAGGAAACCCGATCGTGGCCACAATTAGGATACCCAGGTCTTGGGTCACGCAAGAGTCCAGAGGGTTTTAAACAGCCCAGAATTCTGGGAATGAGGGTATTTAGCTGATAAGAGTCTTGAGTAATAACATGCTTCTTGTCCTGCCCAGTCCATATTCCCTGGGGGACAAGTGGCTCCCTTCTTTCTGCTCATGGCTGGACACAGAAGATGCTGGGGGAAGGCTGTGGTCCCCACTGTTCTCAGAGTCCATGAGCCTGGCTTCATTCCCCTACCCTTTAGGACACTCTTGCTAACTGAGGCACCCGAGTTGCCCTCAATTTTGCAACTGAGGAGCCCCCGGGGGGGCAATGGAATCCTAGATCTCCAAGCTCAGAATCCCCACTCAGGCAAAGGAAAGATGAAAACATCTCTCACTGACACACACTCATGAGGCAAAGCCTCAGTCAGTGATGCTGTGGCACCTGCTTTGCTTGAGCCTCTCTGAGGGTGAGAACAACTTCCCCTCCTTGGAAGTCTCTCCTCTGAATTATATGAATGTTCTCTGAGTTTCCCTTCTTTAGGATTTTCTTTCTAGTCCTCTTTGCTGTGCTCATCCCTAAATGAATGGTTTTCTTTTCTTTTTCTTTCCTTGTTTATTCTTAGAAGTATCTGAAAAGATTATGTACCTGTATGTTTTGAAGTTGACATGTTCTCCTAAGTCTAAATGGGTGCAAAGAATGAATTCTCCAATATACTGTAAATCATATTATTTTAAAATGAAACTGTTCTGTCATTCTTTTAAATAAATCTAATGGGATCTATAAAGCATGGTGCTGGTTATAACCCACTATCATCCATTTTTTTAAAATATTTGAGCAACCTCTTTTTTAACCTTTGACATTTTATGTGATTTCTTTTTCCCTTTCGTATCATATTTCCCCTCCCGCAGAATTTAATCTTAATATATTTTATACCTTATGGCCCTTTATTGATCCCTCTCTTCTCTGGGAAAAAAGTATAAATTACAATTTGCTGTGTTTCTTATACCCATAAGCCTCTAAATGTTCAAAAATTTCTTCTGTGCTGAGTTGCCATTACAACGATCACTGGCAAGCAATTCATCAAAACAACATAAATACTATAAGGTTGATAAATAATGATTAAGCAGAAAAGGAAGCCTTTGCCCCAGTTTTAATGAGATATAATTTACATCCAAAAAGATTCACCCACTTGAGGTATACATGCTGATAATTTTGTTCACTTATGTAACCAACACCACAATCCAAATCAAGATATAAAACATTTCCTTAACTCTACACGTTCCTTCTTGGAGCTTTGCAGACAGTCCTCAACTCTTGTCCCTGACCCCAGACAGCCATGGATCTGCCTTCTGTCACCACAGTTTTCCCCTCTAAATTCATATGCAATGTTTGTCTCCTCTCGATTCATATGCAGAAATCCTAATCCCCCACATGACAGTATTAGGAGGTGGGGCCCTTGGGGTGATTAGGTCATGAGGGGATTAGTGGCCTTACACAGAGAAGCCACAGAGTTTCCTGGACCCTTCCACCAGGTGAAGAGCCAGGGAAAAGATATGCCACCAATGAACTAGAAAGGAAGCTCTTACCAGACCAGAATCGGCCAACATCTTGATCTCAGACTTCCCAATGCCCGGAACAGTGAGAAATAAATTTCTATTGTTTATAAACCGCCCAGTGTGGTATTTTGTTATAACAGCCTGAATTGACTAAGAAATGCATCTCTTAGTTTGTGGTACTGGAGATAAATATAGATATAGATACAGATATAGATGACATAGATACAGGTAGAGATATTTATATATATTTTTCCCAGTTTAGTCATCTGTTAGTAAATATTACTGGTCTCTAGAATGAAACAAGGTTCACCATCAATTCTATTCCGATTTTTCATTTTTATAGGTGTAAGCCTTGAGAAACCTTACAAATAAATGGATGGAAAAGGAAGTGGTTTTTTTTGGAGCAATGGCTCTCAAATCTTTGAGCTCTTGTTGACTTATGCTGCAAATCAGAGCAATCTACAATCACAAGCCACTGGTGACAGCTTACCGGGGGACAGGTCAGTAAGGTCCGACTTCAACACTACTGTGGACAGGGCTGGAGACCACCAGCGGGCAGGTCTGCTCCTTGGCCACAAGAGCCACGCACTTTCTCAGAAGCAGCACCAATATTCCCAGCTGCCCCTGTGTTTGCTGCCCTAGAGGTTTTTCCCCTCCAGCAAAATGCAACAAGGTGTGATGACGGGTGTGTCTTCCTTTTGGAAAGTGGAAGAAAGGCAAGCTTGAGAGATTAGGGAGGAGACACTGTCCCCTAGACGCTTTCCCCTCCCAGGTCAGCTCTGAAACAGAGCAAGTGGGGAAAGATTAGAAATTGAAGCTGAAAGGGGTACCTGGGTGGCTCAGTCGGGTAAGCATCCAACTTCTGCTCATGTCACCATCTTACAGTTCATGAGTTTGAGCCCTGCATTGGGCTCTGTGCTGACAGCTCAGAGCCTGGAGCCTGCTTCAGATTCTGTGTCTCCCTCTCTCTCTCTCTGACCCTCCCCTGCTCATTCATTCTCTCTCTCTCTCTTAAATATATTTTAAGATACCTTAAAAAATATATACATACATATATTTAAAAAAAGAAATTGAAGCTGAGGATCTAGAGGCATCTGGGTGGCTCAGTTGGTTAAGCGTCCACCTCTCGGTTTTGGCTCAGGTCATGATCTCAGGATTTGTGCGTTCAAGCCCTACATTGGGCTCTGTGCTGATTGCACGGAACCTGCTTGAGATTTTCTTTCACTCCTCTCTCTCTCACTCCCCTGCTTGTGCTCTCAAAAATAAATAAATAACCAAAAAAAAAAAAAAAATTGAAACTGAAGATCTAGAAATGGACTCCTATATATGTATACCTATATACATGGGGGTGTCTTGGTGGCTCAGTCGGTTGAGCATCTGACTCTGGACTCCAGCTCAGGTCATGATCTCATAATCTGTGAGCTCTGTGCTGACAGCATGGATCCTGCTTGGGGTTCTCAGTCTCCCTCTTCCTCTGCCCCTTCTCCGTGCACGCTTTCTCTCTCTCTCTCAAAATAAATAAATAAATGTTAAAAAAACAAACTATGTATATAAACACCTTAGAAAGTCTTCACAAGGAATGCTTTATTTACTTATTTATGGGGGGGGGCGGGGGCGGTGCAGAGAGAGAGAGAGGGAGAGCAAGAATCCAGAGCAGGCTCCTCAATGTCAGCACAGAGACTGAAGCAGGACTCAAACCCATAAACAGTGAGATCATGACCTGAGCTGAAATCAAGAGTCGGACATTTAACCAACTGAGCCACCCAGGTGCCTTTATTCTCACCTCTTTTAGTTAATTACACTTTCCTTATGGGACCTAATCTTTACCTTTGACTTCATCCACCCAGACAGGCTAGTCACTCCCCAGTCTGTCCTCTCTAGCTTAGACCTCTGGCCTGGGCCTGTGGACCACATATTCAACTGGCTGTCTTCACTTTCCACTCTCCTGACTTGAGTTTGATATCTTTTCTTAAATGTGCAAACTTCTCCTATCCTAGATTTAGGAAAAAATATTCAACTCCCATAAATTCAATTGGAAACAAAATAGCATTTTTCTCTTACTTTACTATTCACAAAGTACTTTCATCTATATGCATGGGTATATAGTATAAAGTATATATATAAAGTATACATGTGACCCTTATAGTAAATGCCTATATTTTACAGATGAGGAAACTAAGACTCTGAGAGGCAGTGAAGTCAACTACATTCAGAAACACATGAAAGAAATAAGATTTATTCTCTGCCTTGAATAAGTTGGAGAGAAGTTACTTGAAGATTTGAAAAACCAGTACAACCTTGTGCATACTAGGAACCAAAGGTACATGATAGGAAGAGGATTTTTCCAAACTTCTAATAAAGTAGAATAGATTTACAATGGGGCACCTGGGTGGCTTACTCAGTTAAGCGTCTGACCCTTGATTTCAGCTCAAGTCATGATCTTAGAGTCATGAGATCAAGCCATGCATCAGGCTCTGTCTGTGCTGAGCATGGAGCCTACTTGGGATTCTCTCTCTCTCTCTCTCTCTCTCTTTCTCCCTCCCTTCCTCTCTGCCTCTCCCCCACTAATGCATATATCCTCTCTCTCTCAAAATAAATGAATAAAATTTAAAAATTTTAAAAAAAGATTTACAATTTATGTAAAGGTACTATATCTTGTTTCCTTATGGAAATATGAAAAAATTAAAAATTTGTTGGCTAGGAAATTAATTAAGTAATCACAGTACCTAAGACCCCAATTAAATGAGCAACTACCAATGGTTTAAGGGTTGTTCGGCCAGAAACAGGAGGTGAAATGTGTCACTTCCTTGGCATCCTTCCAACAGTTTAATTCCACACAAAAGAAAACAAGTAAGTTTTATCCATTCTCTTATGGACTGTGTTTCTGACATACTCACTCACTGAATATACATTTCCTGTCCTGTCCTGAGTGAGGTGTTTGTGGACTGTTGGGGGTGGTGGGAATAATGCCTTACTCTCTTGAACAAGCATTGTTTGTAACAAACCCCAGGCAAAAGGGCATCTTGGGAGTCTGGGTTCTCATACAACCCAAAATATACAATTTTACATCCTCTTAAGATGGTGGTCAAGAAGTGATCAACCAAATCTTTAAAAACATTCTTCCTTCATCTTTTTTTCTCTTTGCACATCTCTCGTCTTGGCTCTCATTTCTCACCTGCTGAGATGTCTGGACTGTCTTATCTTCACAAACAAGTCGAAACTTTCAATTTCCCTTAGACATATTGGCTACTCGCGTTTTCATCTTTATTGTACACTTTTGGACTCAGGAGACACAACTCCAAGCTTTTCTTGGTTGGTAATGAACCGGGCCTCCTTTATTACCATATGTTTTATCTGGCAAAGACCTGCAAAGGTAAATGCAGCCAGCAGGAGGGCGTGGGTGGTTTAGCCAGTGGAGCATGGGACACTTGATCTCACTGTTCTCAGGTCTCCATCTCAGGGTTGTGAGTTCAAGTCCCCTGTTGGGTGTGAGCATACTTAAAAACAAACAAAGGCAGCCAGCCAATGAACAAATGGGAGGTGTGGGGCGCCTGGGTGGCTCAGTAGGTTAAGTGTCTGACTTCGGCTCAGGTCATGATCTCACAGTTCATGGGTTTGAGCCCTGCGTCGGGTTCTGTGCTGACAGCTCAGAGCCTGGAGTCTGTTTCAGATTCTGTGTCTCCCTCCCTCTCTGACCTTCCCCTGCTCACGCTTTCCCTTTCTCTCGCAGAAATAAATTAAAAACATTAAAAATTTAAAAAAACAAAAAAACCCAAAAACGACAGAAGGGTGCTTTGAGTAAAGGAATGGATGCATTCCAGTCTAACGAATTTCAGGTCCTGGTTTTTACTCAAAATCTCAGACTTCACTTCTGAGTTGGAAGCATAACTTCCTTTTTAAAGGAGCCAAGGGGGATCTGAGGGTCCACAGATCCTGCTCCGTCCAAGTGTCCCCAATTCCATCTCTGGATTTAGAGCAGCTTCGAATGTTCCCAGGCCAGCTATTGGTGGGTCCTTTGCGGGAGGGCAGAGCCCACAGAGCTAAGGGCCTGAGACTCAGACAGGAAATATGCTGATTTCCCCGCTTCTGGTCCTCTGCCCTCTACCAACCACAACTTCATTCCTGAACTCCATCTTATCCAAACCAGAAACGTAAGCCTCTCTGCCCATGTAGGAGTGTAAAATGAGATTGGAGCAACCTCGATGGCACCAAAAGTAAGCAGGACATTACCACTATCATTGAATATAATAATCTAGAATATTCTGTAACCATAAAAGTAATGCTCATTTAAAAAATTCAAATAATACAGAGGCATGGAGAATGAAAAGTCAAATTCAAGGCGAATCATTTCATATCTTCTCTATTTCTGTGCATTTATACACATGCGCACACACACGTGTATTGTATTGCTTTTAAAAATTCAAATGGTGTGCCATTTGTATTATTTTGTGGTTAGATTTTCATTTAATATCCTTTAGAATTCACTTTGTCATGACTTAATATCCCAGATATAATTATTTGACTATTCCTCTAATAACTTAGACTATTTGCAGCATTTGTTTATTGTGAAGAAGAGGGTAAGGGTTATTTTTGTACATAATTTTATCCACATCTGGAAGAATTTCTGCATGACAGATTCAAAGAATAGTCTTGGGACTATTGGATACCGACCTTTAAAGTTAGAAAGAGTCACATGACCATTTATGGTTACTTTTCTTTTTGATCTTTTGCTTTTAACCCTCCAAACACAATCATACACTTTCCAAACTGGGAGGGATTATGCCATTGTTAGGCCTGATTTCCACCCTGGGGGTGTGTCTTAGTCCATTCAAGTGGCTATAGTAAAAATACCACAGACTGTGTGACCTAAACAATAAGCATCTCTTTCTCACAGTTCTGAGGCTAGGAAGTCCAAGATCAAGGCACTGGCAGATTCAGGGTCTGGTGAAGGCCCATTTCCTGATTCACAGACAGCTGTCTTCTTGCTGTGCCCTCATAAGGCAAAAGGGACACTAGAGCTCTCTGTGGTCCTTTTATAAGGGCACTAATCCCATTCCTAAGGGCTTTCCCACTCATGACCTAATCACTTCACAAAGTCCTCACCTCCAAATACCATCCCCTTGGGAATTAGGTTTCAACATATGAATTTTGTCAGTGACACAAACATTCAGTCTGTAGCAAGACAGGACAAGTCTTCATTGAGCAGGGCTGTTCCATAGACTGCTGGACATCTAACAATCTTGACTCTGCTTATTAAAAGCCAGTTGGAGGGGCACCTGGGTGGCTTAGTCGGTTAAGCGTCCGACTTTCGCTTCGGTCATGATCTCACGGTTCGTGGGTTCAAGCCCCGCGTTGGGCTCTGTGCTGACTGCCAGCTCAGAGCCTGGAGCCTGTTTCAAAGTCTGTATCTCCCTCTCTCTCTGTCCCTCCCCTGTTTACGCTGTCTCTCTCTCTTGCCTAGAAATAAATAAAAATTAAAAAAAAAAAAAAAGCCAGTTGGAATCTGCATTAGTTACCTATTACTATACAACAGATTACTTTAAACTTAAGAATCTTAATGGCGTGCTCAGTCGGTTAAGTGTCCGAATTTTAGTTTTGGCTCAGGTCATGACGTCATGGTTCACAAGTTCAAGCCCCGCGTCGGGCTCCATGCTAAAAATGTGAAGCCTGCTTGGGATTCTCCCTCCCTCTCTCTGCCCCTCCCCAACTAGTGCTGACTCTGTCTCTCTCAAAATAAAGATATAAACTTTAAAAATATCATTAAACTTAGCATCTTAAAACAAGGACCATTTATTATCTCCATTTCTATAGGTCAGGAATCTGGGAGCAGCTTAGCTGGATGGTTCACGCTTAGAGTCTTCACCAGCCTGCCGCCCAGGTGTCAGCCGGAGAAGCCATCATCTGAGACTTGGTTGGGTATGGAGGGCCTGCTTCCAAGTTTACTCACACGGCTGGCTTGCAGCAGGCTTCAGTTCCTCACCACGTGGCCATCTCCATGCTTGTGATGAGGCTTTCCACGAAATAAGTAGTGAGAGAGAGAGAGAGTCCGAGAGAGAAGCTGCAGTGTCTTTTCTAATCTTATCTTGGAAGAGGCTGACCTTCACTTCTGTGGCCATCCTACTGATCACGCAGACCGACATTGCTGCAGCGTGGCAGGTACCATGAAGTGGCGTGACCACCAGAAGCAGGGGTCACTGGGGGCCAACTTAGCAAATGGCTACCGTATACTATAACTGACATTCGTGACAACAGAAATGTCCTACATATATTTCCCAACTTTCCTCTCATCCCCAATTAAGGATGATCACCTCATTTACGATGAAGAAAAGGAAGAAAGGTAGAAGCAGTGATTGCTTAGATTGTGTGACTCATAGCGGCTCTCTAGCACTCTCCTGCCTCTCAGTAAACACATTTGTGACTAATCTGTGGGAATCATTTGTAGTTTAGCTGTACTCCTCAGGAAAAAGGAAACTCTGATAATAATCACATATTTAGGTTAATGGCAGATATTTTTCCCTTGCCTGGGAATTTTAGTATCTCTTCATCTTGGATAAAGTAAGCTTACAACTAGAAATTCCTCTCCGATTTTCTCAAATGTGGGGAGACTCAGCCTGGTACTACAGTTTTTAATATTTTCCCAACATAAATTAAATATTGGTGCCTGGCTGGCACAGTCAGTAGAGTGTGTGACTCTTGATCTTGGGGTTGTGAGTTCGAGCCCCACACTGGGTATAGAGATTACCAAATCAAATAAAATATTTTTTGTATGCCAAAGAACTGCTAATCTTGCAAAGAGCTCTTTAATTGGAGTGGGAGGAGTTGGGAGAATGTGGACAACGGTTCTAAGGTTATTAATACTGCTGCTGCTGAGCTCAGAGTTTCCGAGCCATCGTCTAATTTAATCCTAACAGTCCAGAGGAGGTGGGCATTATTATTCCTTATCTGCCAGGTTAGGAAACTCGTGCTCAAGATCAAATAATATATAAGTGACAGCCAGGATGGAAGCCAGATGCTTGAACTGAACCTTGGCTACAACATGATCAGGACAGAATTCTTTTTTTTTCTTTTAATATATTTTTTACGTTTGTTTATTTTTGAGAGAGACAGAGCACAAGTAGGGGAGGGGCGGAGAGAAGGAGACACAGAATCCAAAGCAGGTTCCAGGCTCCAAGCTGTCAGCACAGAGCCTGACGCGGGGCTCAAACTCACAAATTGCGAGATCGTGACCTGAGCCGAAGTTGGAAGCTTAACTGACTGAGCCACCCAGGAGCCCCAAGGCCACGATATTCTAATCCGCAAAGACAAAAGAAATAATCATTTTTAATCCCCAGGAATGGACTGCACACCAAAGATTTTCCCAAATTGATAATAAACTTACTAAAAAATGTGATGATGGCTGGGGTTTGGACAATCTGGGACCAGTGAAACTATCCTAAGACACAAGCACAGTGAGACGTGAACTTCAAGTCACACATCAGAACCAACAACGATATGGATGCATAAAGTCTGTGTAGACCCAGGTGCCAACACCTGCCCTTTGCTCAGCTGGTCTGATTGGACACATCCCACTCTCTGGTCAAGCCCATCATACTTCTGAGTCTTACTTATCTCATCAGCCAGCATTGTGAGTCCAACATTCATGTTACTAAATGTCTAAACTTAAGGGGCTCCTGGGTGGCTCAGTTGGTGAAGCATCTGACTCTTGATTTTGACCCATGTCATGATCTCAGAGTTGTGAGTTCAAGCCCTGAGTCCAGCTCTGAGCTGACAGTGCAGAACCTTCTTGGGAGTCTCTCTTTCTCTCTCTCTGCCCCTCCCCCAATTGCATGTGTGCTCTCTCTCTCAAAATAAATAAACTTTAATAAATAGTAAGTGTCTACACTTGACAATAACTATTACTGAACACTGACTGTGTG
This sequence comes from Crocuta crocuta, assembly GCF_008692635.1. NCBI lineage: Eukaryota > Metazoa > Chordata > Mammalia > Carnivora > Hyaenidae > Crocuta > Crocuta crocuta. The sequence goes on along the minus strand of NW_027529424.1, from coordinate 3,968,831 downwards.
CCAGGCACAGCTGTAGGCATGTTAGCTACAAGATCTCATTTGATCATCATAACATGACTCTACAGATGAGGAAACCAAGTAATTAAATAGCTTACCTAAGCCTTTGACATGGAAAAATTGGCATCTACCTTTTTTTAATGTTTATCTTTGAGAGAGCGAGAGAGGGGGGAGGATGGGGCAAAGAGAGAAGGGGACAGAGGATCCAAAGCAGGTACCGTGTTGACACCAGTGAGCCTGAGGCCGGACTCGAGCTGAGGCCGGAACTCACAAACTGTGAGATGGTGGCCTCAGCCGAAGTTGGATGCTCAACTAACAGAGCCACCCAGGCGCCCTGCCATATGCATTCTTTTCACGATAGTGACACCTTATTTTGAGCAATATGGTGAATTAGTAGATCCCTCTTCTCCCCACTTGCTTGCTTCCCTCCAACACCCAATTTTAGTTAACTATGTATCTTTAGTTCTTTTATTTATATGGTTAAGTATTTGTGGGCCATCTGAAGCCAGATGATCAAGAAGAGGAAGGTACTGTAGTAGTTTGAATGAATGGAGAAAGACGATGGGAGAAGTGAATCTTCGAAATACGCATGATGTTATAAGCACACAGAACCCAGAAGTGTGGGAACTAGTATCCATATTCACACAGAGATCCATGTGGAGTAAGGATCCCCTGATGAGAACACAAACCAACTTACCACAGATTATTAATGTGCATAGTGACCAATGAGTAAACTTTGTTAAATGATATTATTGTCATCACAATGAAAAGCACTATTGGACTGTCCCATCTACCATAATACATTATATTGTATTGTGTTATTTATTTATTTATTTATTTAATTTAGAGAGACAGAGCGAGCACACAAATAGGGAAGGGGACAGGGTGAGAGAGAGAAAAAAAAAGAGAGAATCCCAAACAGGCTCTATGCTCAGCGTGGACAGAGTCCAACACAGGGCTCAATCCCACAAACCTGGGATCATGACCTGAGCCGAAATCAAGAGTCAGACACTCAAACGACTGAGACAGCCAGGCACCCCTAGACTGTCCCTTCTACATGATAGGGATGTAAAACAAAGTTCGTTAAAAAGATAATAAAAAAATAAATTTTAAAAAGAGAAAAAATATCAACATAGATCATGGAAATCACTCAAATGATGGGCAGTATGCTCAAAATCAAAATAACCAAGGGGCAACTGGGTGGCTTGGTCACTTCAGTGGCCAACTCTCAATCTCAGCTCAGGTCATGATCTCATGGTTCATGAGTTTGAGCCCCATGTCCATCTCTTTGCTGAAAGCATGGAGCTTGGGATTCTCTCTCTCTGCCCATCCCCCACTGTGCTCACTCTCTTTTGCTCTCTCTCAAAATAAATATTTTTAAAATCAAAATAACCAAACCAACAAGTGAAATCTTAACCATATAAATAGACTTTTCTACTATTAACACCAATAGCAGTGATTTTATTTCAGCAAGACAATTCAATCTGTCATACTGAACCTTAATTTCTACCCTCTGAGTTTGTAGTTTTGCTAGTATGTTTTGAATTTATAATTGCATAAGACTATTAGCATAGGTTTACATGTTGTTTTAAATATTTAAATGTGTGTATTATCAAAACCTTTCCATTGTAAGTGACAAAGACCCAAACCGACCTGGCTGTGCTCATCCTTCACAGCCCTCGATCCTGGCTACAATCAGCATTTTGGCCCAGGACTTTACAGCAGTCTCCTCACCTGCCCCTGACAACAGAATACAGGCATCGTCCAATATACTGCCCTTGGTTCACTTCTCTTCTCCTTCTACACACTTTCTTCGGGGGAGAACTCATCTACTCACGCAGCCATATTGATTGTGGGATGACGTTGTGGTGTCTACACTGCCATCCATCATCTCTTTAAACCTACATTTCTGACTGCCCCCTCGGATGTTTCTGCCTCCCCTTTAATGTAACAAACACTGATGAACTTTCTCCCTGTCTCTGTCCCTTTCTCTCCTCTTTTTTTTTTTTTTTAAGATATTTTAACTATAATTGGTTCATACCATTGTTTTTTTTCCTCTTGGGATTTTTCTCTCCATCATACCTCCCCTTGCACAGATACCACTGGAATGGCTGCAACATTTTGGACTCCAGCTAAGGAGAAGTTGAGTCAGCGATGCCAGGGCTTGGCGGGGTAGATCTACATGGCTCACAATGAGTTGGGTGTATGGTTATTGCTAGCCTCTTGGGGTGGGGGTAGCTTCCAGGAATATCCCTGCTGCCCATTAGGCTGATTCACCCAGAAGGCATGTCATGATATGAACGTGTCCTATTATACACAGCCCTGAAACCATACAGGTAGTGAAAGAAAAACAAGCTTGAAATGTGCAGCTGGAAACCCACTCAGAATAGAAATCGTCTCCTGTCAGGAGGGCTCAAGAATGCAGCAGAGACGATTTTCCCATTTTAGATACACTGCCTTTTTTTTTCTTTTTTGATGGTAATTGTGTGAAATAGAATGATCATGAATTCTGTATTTATAGGACACAAATTATTACAAGGCTACCAACAGCAAGATCATCTGTCACAGCTCATAGATATAAACAATCTGTATTTCCAGAATTAAAATCTATAAAATAGGAGATAATCTACAAAATAGATCTAGGAAATAAGAACATTTTTGTCTCATACGTTTTCTTATACAATCTCTGTTGCATTAACAGAGCAGACATATTTTATTCAATTTTCACATAAGACCCCAAAAAGCAGTCCACGCCTGCACCAGCACCTGAACACAGAAGAAACCATAGCCCCCGGCTAGCTCGTCTACCAACTCCGGTCTGAGCACTTGTTAGCCCACACTGAGGACAGGTGCCCATCTTATACCGCTGTCTACCATCGGCTCTGCTCTGCTCACCATGACTGCCTGTGCGGGGCACACAGATCAGGGACACACATGAATTATGTTGACATGCCTGGTGGCATGTCTGCTGCTTCAGGAGAACTGCCGATCAAGCTAGAGAGCCTTTCTGCCCTTGATGTCCTAGGAACTATGCTCCTCCTTGAAATGTGACGTTAGCGAGAAAAACTTTCTCTCCTTAGCTTAGTTTTTAAAATGTCTGTCCTATTGAACAGGGAAAAAGTGGTACAATTGCACAACTCTTAACCCACATTCAAACAATTATAACATTTTGCCACATTTGCCCTTTCTATCCCTCTCTCTCTCTCTCTTTTTGAATCTCTCTCGATCCCTCACTTCCTTTATCCTTCCTTCCCTCCATCGCTCCCTATCATCGGAAACTAAGTTGCAGATGTCAAGGCATTTCAGTCTAAAATCCTTGGCATGGGGTGCCTGGGTGCCTCAGTCAGTTAAGTGTCCAACTTCGGCTCCGGTCATGATCTCACAGTTCGTGGGTTCGAGCACCGCATCGGGCCCTGTGCTGACAGCCAGCTCAGAGCCTGGAGCCTGCTTCGGATTCTGTATCCTTCTTTCTCTGGCCCTCCCCTGCTAGTGCTCTCTCTGACTCTCAAAAATAAATAAAAAACATTAAAAAAAAACAAACAGTAAAATCCTTTGCATGGATCTTCAGAAAACAAAGACATTCTTCTCCGTGACCGTAATCAATACCACCATCACATCCAAGAAACTTCACACTGATGTAATAGTAGTTTTATCTGCAGTTCAAAATCCCAACGCCTGGAATCGTCCACGGAAGTCTTCCTTGGCTCCTTCTCAATCTAGGTCATCAAACGTCATCCGATTCACTTGGTTCTCATGTTTCTTTATCCTTTATTCTCCTTTTAACCAAAACAGCTCTGGGTTTTGTTTTGGTTTCTTTTCTTTTTCTTTCTTCCTTTTTATTTTCTCTCNTTTTTTACGGGTTCAGGCCAGTTGCCTTGTTTGATTGATTGTTTCCTCATCATCATATTCAAATTAAAGGTCTTGGGCAAAATACTACATGGTGTACTTTTCACTGCTTCATATCAGGAGGCACGTTGATACACTGTCTCATTGTCAGACAAGCGAAGTTGGTCATTTGGTTAAAGGTGCTTTCTGCCGGATCTATTGTGAAAACATTTCTCCCTATTTGTAATTAGGAAGTAACCTCTGGGATAATAAGGGCAGACATCAATTGTGTGCATCACCTTCTCCTCCACAATCTTTAATCCAATGGGTTTAGCATCATTATTGCATTGGTGATTGTAAAAGAAATGGTAATTTTCCTAATTCTATCATTCTGTCTACATTTATTAGCTGACATTCTTCATGAAATTTTCCCTCCCTTGCAATACACACTGTTTTAGCATCACTAGAACTCATGGATTCCTTTCTAATTTCATGTTTTATAACCCATTGCCATTTTTATTAGGTTTTTGGTGCTCACATTGTCCCAAAATTAACCAGTAGGAACCCCTTCAAGCTGGCTCCCCTGAACTTTTCACACATCTTCCATGATCAGGGTCAGGATCGCAGGCGTGTGACCTGGGCAGTTTCACAAGACCTTGCTCTTAGGAAAGCCACCTGCGTGACTCACTGCTCTGCTATTGCTATTTTGACATTCCTGGTAATTTTTCAACAAGCAGCCTGCATTTTCATTTTGCACTGGGCCCTGCAAATTATATGGCTGGTCCTACCCATTGGCCTTAGAACACTTTCTGCCTTCTGGCACAAGAAGAATTTCCAAATACATTGTATTTTCCCTGTCCTTAATCTGAAATCAGTCAATTTATCCAAGGAGGCTTGTTCCTTGTAGGGGGAATGGGATTTAGAAACCAAGATCTGAGGACGAATGTGTCCCTGGATCCTGGAGTGGCATTGCTTCAAGTCATCTTCAGCAGGAAGAACATAATGACCCTATCCAAATCTCTGCACTAAGAGACACTGAACTCCAGCATGGCTTCAAGCAGCATAAGGCTATGTCCCTAGGAGGACCCCAGCCCCTCCCCTAAATGCCTGCCTGGAAAGTTCAAGCCTTCCGGAGAATTTACTGTTCTTTCCAGCCAACATGAAATAGGCTACTGACCACCCTGTCTTAGAGCATTCACTAAAAAGGGCTTGTAATTGCAAATCCTTCCTCTGACTCTTTGAGATGTAGATGTTTCTCCTGAACTCAGGAATGCCTTCCTCAGGGCTCTGAAAGTCCTGCTTTCGGAAGGTAGTCAGTGGGAAGGACAGGACCTCTGTCTCCCAATCTCCGTGGGAGGAAGCATCCTGACTTCCTTCCCTGCCAGCCGGCAGACGCAGCTGGCCCAAGTGACACTGAGGCCGACCAACCTTCTGTAATTTTTCACTTGAGCACCGCTCTGTCCCCCTCCCAACTGCTTTCCTCTCTGTTTAAAACACCGGTGACTCTGTGCACATCAGCAGGGAACTCCGTCCTTGTCCCTGCTCTCAGTAGCTCCTGAATAAAATCTGCTTTCACCGCTTTAATGTCCAGCTTTATCTTCGACAGTGAATAGAGCTGGGAAATCGTGAATTCATAGCGACGCTTCCAGGTCTAATCCAGAAGCAGAGCCTTTCTCCGTCCCATGGTACCTCTCTCCTCGGACCTCCAGAGCCTGAGGCTGCCCCACACTGTGTGTTTACTCAGAGGCCGTACCTGACAGCATATGCAGAGGAGATTCAGCACGATGACACCAATATTATTATCAAGCATATCAAGCGCTTGCTTGAATGCATAAGCCTCCTGTGAGTCTTGTTTCCCTTAGAATATATCCCAGGAGTCAGAGCATAGGCTTCAAAAGTTACTGACAAGCCTCCTCTCTGGAGTATTATGCCATCAGCTTGCTAACCACTTACTTTGTGTTTATATTCAATATCCGCCCCCCCCCATTCTCTTTAATTTTTGAAATACTTACAAAGTTTTAAGTATTTAAGCTCAAAACTCAAAGCTGCATGAAAAGATCCTCAGAAAAGTGTCACTGTCCCTCTCACTCCTCCTCTTTCCCCGCCACTCGCACCCGTGCCCTACAAGTAATCGTCTTCCCTTGTTTCCGGTTATCTTTCTAGTGGTTCTTGTGAAAACAAGCAAACACACACACAATTCTTAGCCCACCTTTTTGTACAGAAATGTTAACATGCTTTATATATTCTTTTCCACCTTACTTTCTTCACTTAACAATATAGCTTGGATGGGGCACCTAGGTGGCTCAGTGGGTTAAGGATCCGGCTTCAGTTCGGTCATGGTCTTGCAGGTTGTGAGTTGGAGCCCTGCATGGGGCCCTGTGCTGACAGCACAGAACCTGCTTCAGATCCTCTGTATCCACTCTCTCTGCCCTTCCCCTGTCCCCCCTCTCTCTTTAAAAAATAAACATTAAAAAATATATATGTAGCTTGGAAATCCTTTCCTATGCCTTCAGTGAGTCCCCCAGTCTTTTTCATGGCTGCATGATACTCCATCCCTAGGCTGTTCGTGACTGGTTCAACTAGTCTCCGACGGACAGGAGCTTTGCTTGTGTTTTCAGTATTTGCTACTGTAACAAAGTTCTGCAATCAATAACCTTTTTTTTCATATGCTGCTTTGCATTCTGCAGGGTGTTTCTTCAGAATAAAATGATCGAAGCTGGATTCCTGGACCACAGGGAACATAGTCCTACCGACACGTTGATTCCAGCCCAGTAAGACCCATTTATTATTGTTTTATTAACTACTGCCCCACTCTCATCTTTAGTGGTTTCTCTGCTCTGTACTCCTGCCAGCGGTGCCTAAAAGGGCTGTGGACACACCGATGTAGAGAAGCTCAGGTGTTTCAGGTACGGGAGCTCAGAGGGTCTGCTCTGTGGGAGCTGTTATTGCCAGAGAGCCAGTCTCTTACGGCTTTCCACGATGAGTTTGCTATGGTTGTGTCTCCAGCATATTGAAAGACAGTTCATGCGGGTGAAAAAGAGGGCTCCCCAAACCAGCAAAACCTTTGCGTGATGGACTGGACATTAAACTACCCCCGGGGGAGAGCTCTAAAAATAGTGTGTGGGGCTCAGAAGTGGGCCCCAGCCCTGAGCTCTCCAAGGAGACTGATGAAGATGCAAAATGAAAACCACAGATCAACGAATGAGGCTAAGAGCAGCTACGTAAGAAGCCAGGTGACAACAACACACATCCTGCAGCAGTGGAAGCAGGGGTGAGGCCTGGCCCCGCTTGAGCTGGGGTGATGCTTAGCGAGGGCGAGGGAGTCTAGCAGGGAATCAAAACTTTCATCAGTAAAGTTTACAAGTTCAGCTGTAAATACAAAACTTATGGTAATTATAAACAGCTCCATATTTTTAAAAATATTTTTTACAGGTTTATTCATTTTTGAAATAGAGAGAGAGAGAGAGCGAGCAGGGGAGGGGCAGAGAGAGGAGGAAACACAGAATCTGAAGCAGGCTCCAGGGTCCAAGCTGTCAGCAAAAGCCCTATGTGGGGCTTGAACCCACAAACCATGAGATCATGACCTGAGCTTAAGTCGAATGCTTAATTAACTGAGCCACCCGGGCACCCCAACAGCTCTATATTTTTATCCTGAATTTAACTAACTTTGCCCAAACTCATCAGACCCAAGTATATCCGTCTCCTATTGCTGTTGTAACAAGCGTTACAACCCACTTCGCAGCTTAATCAGCACAGATATATTATCTTACAGCTCTGCAGGTGGGAAGTCTGAAAGGGCTCATACTTGGCTCAGGGTGTTGCAAGGGCTTCTCTAGCTTCAAGAGGCTTGGAGTCCCTGGCCTGAGGCCTGCTCTCATCTTGTAAGCCAGCAGCAACTGGGTGAGTCATTCTGACCTGAGTCAACTCAGAGTCACGTGACACTGACTCTTGGGCCCACCCAGATAACCAGGATAATCTTCGGAGTTCAAGGTCAGCTGACAAGCAACCTTAATTCCATCTGCAAACGTGACTCCCCATGTCCATGGAAGCTGCCATACTCATAGATTCCAGAACTGGGTTGTGGATGTGTTTGGGGGCAGTTATTCTGTCCACCGTCAAGTGACACTGGACTTCCTTGTTCCCAGCTGTGCTCCCACACGGTGCCACATTCACAATTCTACAAACGCCTGGAGAGCAAAGTGCATCATTACTACAGGTCCCTTGAGGACACTGGGAAGGGAGCTTTAGGTGATCACCTAGCAAATCCTCTTCAGATATCTTGCTCCTGAGGTTTCTATCCGGCATTCTGCATGGGAACTGTAGACTCTTCTTTCTCCTCCTCCCCACTTCCCCACTCCTTCCAGACCTATTTTCCTTCTGATTGTGTTCCACATCCTCTCTCTTCAAGAAACCCAGCTCACTTCTGTTCTCAGCGTCTCTGGCCTTGCATCACTCTGCTCACCCCACACTCGGCTCCTCGCAGAAAGCGAGTGTGCTGGGCATACCATCTGCTCCCCCAGATCCCATCCCCAGCCTTCTGCTCCTGTGCCCAGGAAAGCCAATCCCACCCTCTGGCTCCTGGTTGGGTTGCACACTACAAAGTGTGGGGAATGGAGGGGGAGGGGGCGTGGAGGTCTATTCTCCTCTCTTCCCAAAGCTTCAGCTCCTATCTGGTGGCCTCGTCTCCAGCGACAATTCTCCCTCCAGGTTCTGGCAATCATCACCTCCCCCGGCCCCTCCCAGGCCTTGAGCCGTAACAGTCCCCCACTCCTGCTCCTTCTGACGGGCTTCACCACTCCTCGTTGGCTTCCTTAAACCCACACCTTGATAAATGGTCCCTTTGTGAAATTCTGTTCAATGTCAATGTCAATATCTAAAGTCATTCCGGCAGGGACCCCGAACACGTAGTGGGGACGGGGACTTGTAAGCGCTTACAATTTAACACACACACACAAATGTTTGACATCTGCTAAGACATGGATGAACCTTGAAGACGTTACGCTAAGTGAAATAAGCCGGACACAGAAGGACAAATTCTGTTACAATTCCACTTACATGAGGCACCTAGACTAGTCAAGTAGACAGAAAGTAGAATGGTGTTCCCAGGAGCTGAGGGTGGGGGACACAGTGTCCGTCTGGAGAGACGGATGGTGGTGCAGGTGCCCAACACCGTGAACGTCCTCCATGCCACACCCTTAGAAATAGTTAAGATGGTGACTTTGATGTTATCTAGATTTCCTACCATGATAAGAGAAGAGAAGAGAGGTAACTTTCAAAATTTCTATCACACACACAACAGGGATCTCAGCCTGAGTTCTGACTGTGACCGTGTCCTGTGATGGGATATACCCGGGCAGGTCTGGAAAAACAGTGGGCTAGCCTGAGAGAAGTTTATTTGGAAGAGGGCTGAGGACTTAGTTTAAATGCAGAAAGATCCAGGCACCAGGCCGCTGACCCAGAAACAAAGTCAGACTCCTCATGAGGGGCAAGAGCAACTGTCCAGTTCAGGAAGGATCCCTGGTAATACATGCTCACCTTTAGTCTTTAGAGCATTTCCTGCAATTACCACAGACCCTGGTGGGCTTTTTTAAATGTTTATTTATTTTGAGAGAGAGAGAGAGAGAGAGAGAGAGAGCGCACGGGCAGAGGAGGGGCAGAGAGGGAGACACAGAATCCCAAGCAGGCTCCAGACTCTGAGCTGTCACTAGAGAGACCAAGGCGAGGCTTGAACTCACAAACCAGGAGACCATGACCTGAGCTGAAGTGGGACACTTAACTGACGGAGACACCCGGACGCCCCACCATGGACGATGTTTAATGCCTGTGTGTCCTCTGCCTGGACAGCTCCACCTGCAGGCCTGTCTCTGTTCGTCCAGGCTTCTGTAACAGAACCACAGGCTGGGTGGCTTACGGATACAGACATTTGTCCTCAGAGCTCTGAAGGCTGAAGTCCAAGATCAAGATGCCCACAGAACCAGGGTCTGGTGAAGACCTGCTTCCTGGTTCACAGATGGCGTCTTCTCTCTGTGTTCTTACATGGAGAAGAGGTAGGGAGCTCTCTGGTGTCTCTTTCGGAAGGGCACTAATCCCACGTACAGGGCTCCTCTCTCATGACCTAGTCACTCCCAGAGTCCCAACTTCCAAATACCATCCCAGTAGAGAATAGGACTGCTACATATGAATTTGGGGTGTAGGTCTATGGGGGGGGATATATTCAGTATGTTGCCAGAGCTATGAATATTTTATTCATAGCTTTGTCCCCAACACCTCATTTAATCACCCTGGCAGTACGTATATTTGAGTAAATGAATGAATTCGAATACAGACTGGTGATTGTTAGCATAATTGGTTCCCTCCTAGCTCTGTGGATGCTTGTCTGGGTCCTGGAGTTACAGAAAATTGTGAATGAAGTGAACTACAACCTGAACTCTGTAATAGCCCAGGAGCATTAAGCAACGTCACATAGCACCTTCAGCGAACAGGACAGACAGATGAGAGCTATCCAGAATGAGCCTGAGTGTCAGCTTTTCAGAATTCAGGGCAGCGTATTCTCACCTGACAGTGAGGCGGGGTAAATTGTACTCTGATTTTTCTTCTTTCTTTCTAATCCAAACCCAAAATGTCTTAGCTTTCAGCCATCCCAGAGCTTTAACATGGCCTTTCTCGCTTTTTCTCTATTCATGTTTTGTAGCCACATTAGTCAACTTAATTACATTTAACTTTAATGGATTGTATAACTATGAATATAATTTTTAAGATACTTTTGCAAGAGGAGAACTTTCCCATCCTGCTCATACATTCTTCTCTTAGCTCATGGTACATATTAATGCCAATGGCTTATAATTCTTAACTTTAAATGCGGTCAGCTGGTTTTGTTTCTGAGTGAGACACCGGGGGCCCCAGGAAGGTTTCCGGCCTCTGCCAGGATAATGAAGGAAATCTAAGACATCGTTTCCTTGATTCCCTCACCACAAATACCTACTAAAGCCGACTCTCAGGTGCTGAACCAGCTGGCTGTCACTGCCGGCGTTGGGTTCAATGCCAGGTGGTCTTGGGCCTTTTTTCATCCCCTTTTGACTTGATAACATCTTTTTAAAAATTTTCAGTTTAGCTATGCTTCCTTACTTGGGCCCTTTCAAATTCTCGATAAAGAAATTGCTTCCCTCCTTCTTGACCATGACTAGAGCATGTGTACAACCTCATGGGCATATTGTTTCAAAGAGGAGCCTGCTGAGCCTTTCCACAGAGACAAGAGAGAAGAAAGGAGAAAGGAACAAGAGGCAGGTGTTGGGGGTACTGAGATTTGCATGGAAAGAATTTTCTGGACTGTTTGTGGCCCACTGTTGGGGGCTGGTTTTGGAATGGGGCATAGGTGGGTCTGGCTGGCTTAAAGGACCTGAGGTAAGCCCCTCCTCCATCTTAGAGATTTTGTCATATCATCTGCCAGGGTATATTTAATGGTCCCCAATATGATTTCAGCACAAGTTGATTGCCAATGCGTTGGCCAAGCCTCCGCCCTGGGCTTCAATAATCTATCACTCTGCATATTCTTTTCCACATGATGTGGGTCCCTGTTCATCACATCTGACTCTTGGCCCCGCCCTCACCATGCCCTATCCACACGTGGCACGTCTGGATGTCAGCAGTATGAACAAGGTACCGATGCAGGCCACGCCATGGAGGAACCTAGAAAACAAGGGCTAAGTGGAAGAAGCCAGGCACAAGAGACAGTGCTATATGATGATTCCATTTCTGTGAAATGTCTAGAGCAGGCAAGTCCGTAGAGACAGAAAATGGAACGGTGGTTGCCAAGGGGCTGGGGGAGGGGAATGGGGAGTGACTGCCAATGGATGCAGTATTTCTTTTTGGGGTGATGAAAACGATGTCCGTGGTACACCTATGCGACTCTGTGACTATACCAAAAACCAATGAATTGTACACTTTAAATGGATGAATTGTACGTATGTGAATTATATCTCAGTAAAGCTGTTACCAGAAAAGCAACTCAAGGTGAGGGTAAGGGGGTAAAGGCGGAAGTCAGTGTAGGAGAAAATGTTCAATGAGACTTTAGAAATCAGAAGGAGATAAAGAGAGGGATGCTTCTTTTTTTTTTTAAGAGAAAGGAAAAATATGCTCTTATAAAAAATAGGGCTTTTCACGTAACAGCTGAGAAGAGTGTTGTCTCTAAANTGGCTCAATGCAGGAAAAGTGGAAACCAGACAAAAGGCGTAGCTAACTACGGAATCAGGCCCACCGAAGTGAAGAGTCAGAACACCACGGAACAGAGCAAAAGACAGCTGAGAACGGAGTGGCAGGAAAAGCATTTTGAATTTTGACATAAAAATTCAGTTAAATGAGACATGAAAGCCCACCTTCGTTCTTGTGGCCTCTTCTACGTTTTTACACACACACACCTCCCCCTCTGCATCCCACTCAGAAGCTGGCCTCCCTGTCCCCCAGGGGACCTGCCTCGCTCTGATGAGCCAGACGGGCAGCACGAGCCTTGGGAACATGCCGAGAGGCAGTGGTGGCCGAAGCCCACGGGATCTTCCCCCGCCACCCAGCTCCTGGGCGGCAGAGGCCCAGGTCCCCACCAGGCTACTGGCGGAGCCCTGAGGAGCCAGCCCCACAAAGTGGCCGGGGAAAGTCCCTAGGTGCCCGGCCAGTCGGCAGCCTGCGAGAGCTCGTTCCCTCTACTTCCTCTCCCACCAAACTTCTGGCCCCGGGCACCAGGCCAGGAGGCAGGAAGTCCTGGGCTCTTTATTTATTATTATTCTTATTGTTGTTTAAAGCTCTGCCAAGCCATCTGGGGGCAAACGCTTTAAACATGGGCTCACCTTCTTTCTTTTTAAAAAAGTATTTTTTTTAATTTTTTAATTTTTTTAATGTTTTTTTATTTATTTCTAGGAGAGAGAGAGAGAGAGAGAGACAGCGTGAGCAGGGGAGGGTCAGAGAGAGAGGGAGACACAGAATCTGAAGCAGGCTCCAGGCTCTGAGCTGGCAGTCAGCACAGAGCCCGACGCGGGGCTCGAACCCACGAACCGCGAGATCATGACCTAAGCGAAAGCCGGACGCTTAACCGACTAAGCCATCCAGGGCGCCCCTTTTTAAAAATACTTTTTAACATTTATTTATTTTTGAAAGAGAGGGAGAGAGAGCGTGTATGAGGCAGAGGAAGGGCAGAGAGACAGAGACAGAGGATCCAAAGTGCGCTCTGCTCTGACAGCAGAGAGCTCCATGCGGGGCTCGAACTCACACGCTTGCAAACTGTGAGGTCATGACCTGAGCCCAAATCAGACGCTTAACCGACTGCGCCACCCAGGCACCCCCATGGCTCACTTTCTATTCTGCATTCATGCAGCACCTTTCTTCTGGGCTTCTTCGGGTGGCAGACATCGTCCCTGGTGGTGTCCTGGACCCAATCTTACAGCTCACGCTTACACAGGGAGACCAATGGTTTCCATGGTGCTCGGTTGGGCCGGGGAGACACCACCCCAGGCCCTAGCGTCGGGGCGGCGCTCTGCTAATGCTTCGTGAGAAAGAACAAACAGCTACGAGAGGTGGTGTCTTAGTCTACTTGCACCTTTTTAAATATTATATGTGTTCCATTGTGACAGATCTGGAGCTGAGAAGGGTTCAGCTTCAGCAACTAAAACAACCCAAAATAACAACCCATAGCTTTCTCTGATTCCAAATCCCATATACCTCTTCTAAAATATTTAGTCTTCAAATGAAACAATATATACGCCCACATCCTTTCTGCCAAAATATGTCGTGCTTTTCGAAACGTTCTTTAAATTGTGTACATTTGAACAATTCCTCAAATTGTAGAAATTTACCATTAAAAAGAAGAACTAGATATAAAGCAGGGTTCCCTGGCCACGGAAAACTTCCTTGTGGGGGTCCAGGAGGCACGGAGATGGGGAAAGACGCCTTCCCCTGTGTATTTTATTTGGTTTGGGATGACAGGTCTACACAGCAGAACAGTAGTAACTAAATGCTAAGAAGGGGATGGCCCTCACTCACATTTGTTCAGATCTGTGGGCCTAAATGTGAGCTGGCTTTGTGAATATAATTTACATTTCCAGAGATATGCATGAAACCAGACCCTCCAAGGAATATACGAAAATGAGACATTCAACCCCTGGAAAAAGTTTTGAAAAATAATTACCACCACTCTATCCACCCACCTTCCACCCAGCTCAAGAAAGAAGTCCACGAAATACATAATTAAAGAAATAACTTTTTGTATTAGGACACCATGCTGCCAGGAAGCATTTAGTAAGTACCTAATTGCTTATAGTTTTGGGCTAAGCACTGTAGGAAAAGAATTGCATTGAACTAGTCTCTCTGTCTCATTTGCAAAGACCTCATCACATAAAGGTGGTTAGCACTCACCTGGACAAACAGGTTCTGGACACAACACCAGCAGATGGTAAATTGGAAACATACCATGGACTGGGCCCTGAAGCATCCACCCAGTCAATGTCACATTTGCAGGGCAGGGCGGCCAGGAGAGAGCGTCCAGGTGGGACATGCAGATACAACAGCAGACACTGTCCGCACGCCTTACAAGATACCAGCTCAGTCTCCCTGAGAGCAGAGAAGCCTGTGGGACTGGCTCGGAGGCAGGCGGGAGGAGGTCGGGGTGCAGAGCCGGGCTGGGGCAGGAGCACAGAGGGCACACAGCAAGGGCGTGGCCGGCAGAGAGTGGGGAGGCAGAGATGGCTGTGGAGAGGACCCAGGCAAGGCAAACAGAACACACATCAGCTGTTGCTAACGGCCCCACCCACGCCTCCAGGCCCATGGGTTGCTCAAGCCTTCCGCAGCACTCAAGACCCAAGGTAGATTCTAGAATGCTTATTGGTGGAAACGGGGAAGAGGAGGGTCTAGGACGGTAAAGCTTAAAACACGCGATTTCAAGTCAAGAAGGGAAGAGTAAGAAAACATGTCCTGCTCAGAGGAAATGCTGATAAATGACAGGGTCAACTGTACCCAGAACAGTATCCTTAGATCTGCTCCTGGTGATGAGAAGACACCAACAAAGCGCCAGGTGTTTCTGCAGGTGAATAAACCACACAGAAGGGGATGGACGGAGCCATGCAGTTTCAGCTGACCAGCTGAGTGGAGTTAGAATCAGACCCTGTAAAAGGGATGTGGATAAGCAGGAAAACCTGCCTCAAAAGTAGGAAAGAATGCTGTCATTAAAAGCTATCAAATTAGGGCACCTGGGTGGCTTAGTTAGTTAAGCATCTGACTTTGGCTCAGGTCATGATCTCACAGCTCATGGATTCAAGCTCTGTGTCAATCTCTGTGCTGATGGTACAGTGCCTGCTTGGGATTCTCTCTCTGCCCCTTCCCGTTCTCTTTCTTTCTCAAAATAATAAGCCTTTTTAAAAGCGCATCATGTTTACTAAGTAATAACTCTAAGCTTTCAAAACTATTTTAGGTCAATGGCAGGACCCCTCGTCCCACCACAGTCCAGACCCCAAACACAAGCTCTAAAACCAGTGAGAGGGCCGAGTCCAAGGCGACAGAATCCTCATTCCACTCCCTTCAAATAACACACTTCCTTCTGGAATTATACATGCACGTATTTGTTGTAAGAAATATCTAAGCCATCTTAATGAGAAAAACAATAAAAGATGGAAGGCATGTGGGTAATAAGTTTGCTCAACCCCCACTGAGTCTTATGGAAATACAAATTATAATAAACAGTGAGATAGTACATTTTTGTAAAACAAAGTGGTAAAAATTCAAGATTATCCCTTGCCAATGTGGAGGAATAGATTCTCTCTTACACATCGGCGGTACACTGATAATGCTTTTCGGGGAGGCAATTTGGCAGTGCCTATTTTAATGAAATGCCCAAGCCTTTCAACCAACAATTCACTTCTGGGCATCTCCTAGAATCATTTGTCCTAGAGAATTAGTCAAGTGTATTCACAAAGCAAAGCATGTTTATTACAGTTGTGTTTAAAAATTGGTTAAAAAAGAAGCAAACTTGAATAGCCATCACTAGGAATAGTGGATACATTTTGGCACATCCATGGAATATAATGTAGCAATAAAAGAGAATGAAGTAAATTTATATGGAAAAGACCACATAAATGATCTTATGAAAAGACGGCAAAGACCTAATGTTCCCTGAAAACTACAGGTTGCAGACCGCTACAGGAAACATGACATTATTCATGTAAATGCATACATAAAACTACACATTTCTCTATGTAAACACAGCCATGCAAATGCAAACAAGAAAATCTGGACAGATTTATACCAAACTGATAATAGTGATTACTTCTGAGGAAGGAAGATGGTTGGGGATTGAGGAATTGAGAGGGTGGTGTTTTTTTTCTAATCTATCTGTATAGAAGTTTCCTTTACAATGAAAATGTACTCGTGTGTTACTTGTTCAAGTAAAAATGAATTTTAAAAGAATGAGTGAGAAGAAACAGAAGCATCTGACTTCATGAGGCAGGCAAGTGGAGTTGACCCCTAGGGAGGGAGATTCTTCCTGACGAACCAAGTAAGAGTGTCTCCATTTTCTCCCTCGTGCTGATTGGATGTTTGACACGTGGGCTCCATCTATCTCTAACTGCTAGACAGTCCCGCAATCTATTCTGAAGCAGTAGAGCTTGCTTCAGATTGTTATCCCACCCCCTCAGAATGAGGAATACACAGGCCTAAGGATGATTGTTGAAGAAACTCAACATCTAGGAACCTCCCCTCACTGAAACGCAATAATCGATAGCTCCCGAGTAAACATCAGATCGTGTCTCTTGACCCTTCTCCAGCAGAGTTTCAGCACATAAGGAATTCAAAGGACCTCATCATCACACTACTCAACCGTAGGGACCCCAAGGCATCTGTGGTTTTAAAACAGAGACGCTGGGGTGCCTGGGTGGCTCAGTCGGTTAAGCGTTCAACTATTGCTTTCAGCTCACATCATGATCTCACAGTTCATGAGTTGGAACCCCATATCGGGCTCTGTGCTGACAGTGAGGAGCCTGCCTGAGATCCCCTCTCCCCTCTCTTTCTCTCTGTCTCTCTCTGTCCCTCCCAGCTCATGCTCTCTCTCTCTCTCAAAATAAATACATAAACTTCAGAAAATAAAAAAAAAAACAGAGATGCTGGAACAGTTTGCATTTACAGAATTGGCATTTTAATGGGTGGCGCACAGCCCTCCGGCCTATGAACTGATACACATAAAAATAACACTGGGTCAGATTGGGGTGGGGGAAGGCAGCAATATAAGTAACCTGAAACAGGGGACTGGGGAAGGGACCTGGAAATTTAAAAAACAAAAACAAAAACAAACAAACAAAAAACATACTATAGACAGTCCTTGACTTAGAATGGTCCAACTTATGGTTATTCTAGTTTATGATAGTGCAGAACTGCAGGCATTCCATAGAAACCATACTTGGGATTTGGAGCTTGGATCTCATCCTGGGCTAGCAACAAGCAGTCGGTCCTCTCTCGGATGCTGAGAAGTAAGCCACAGCTCCTAGGCAGCCAGCCACTGAGGGCAGTCACCCATCACTTGTGCTGTTCTTTCAGGCCAACACATGACACAAGGTAGTCAGCACCTTCCTATCCAATGAGCTTCATGCAAGATGCCTCTGCCCACCTAGACGCTGGTGTGAGTGCCGTGGGCACGTTGAAGGCCAGCCAGGCTACTTAAGCTATGATGTGTGGTGGGTCAGATGAGTTACGTACATTCTTCTCCCTGATAATGTTTGCAACTTATGTTCGGTCTGTTGGAATTTCAGTGCATCGTACGGCGAGGGAGATCTGCACACGGCAGGCCGATAAGCATCATTTTCTTCCCTATTTTCACCTTCATATTTCATTCTCTTTTTTTCCACATGAGAAAAAAAATGGTGAAGCATGAATGAGCCCTTCATCCTCAGAGAATGTTTCACATAAAGTTTCTCTGACACAAGTCAGAGAGGAACAAAACACTATTTTTCATCTTGACCCAGCTAACATGAACACTTCAAAAATATTTTTGCCACAAACTTTATTAAAATCACGGGTGCACTACGCCAAGCGGCATCACAGTGCCTCCTCGTTAATTTAGTGAGATGCGGCTTCATGTGGAAGTTCATGTTCAAGGACTACGTACACTAAAAGGGGTATTATCGTCTTCATTGTTAAAACTGTAGTGAGAAAGTATGATCAGGTGCTGAATCTGAATCTGTTACACTGCTTCCTAGTGTAACAACTGGAAAAATATTCTCCTGTCTCCATAATGTACTATTTATTGTAAACCATCATTTTTAGGTTCTCGGTAAGTGAGATAAGATCTGATTAAAACTCTGTTGTTTCAGTTGTTGAATCGAGGCTGTGTGTGTGTGTGTGTGTGTGTGTGTGTGTACCTGTATATATGTACAATGATTAACTATATCTTACCTTATTCTGTATGTTTGAAATGTTTCATAATAAAAATGAGAAAAACTTCTGTTGTTTCTTTCAAAATCTCTTTTGCATTAGCCGGTCTAGTACCTGGTTCAGACCTTCACTTGCTTGGGGTGATGATGGTGTAGCCACCTTCTCTGACTTTCTCTGACCCCGCATTGCTGGCCGGCCCACATAGTGCAGCCACATGACTTTGTTTACCACAAAATGCACCAGGTCCTCTGCCGGCTTCTCCGGTTCTCAGCATCTCCTCCCCACCCCCTCCTGTTTCAGGTTAGTTTCTGTGATCCACGGGCTGGTCTTCTCTGTACCTCGGCCGACGGGGCGCACTGCCTGTCGTGGAAACATCCAGAAAGAGCACACACCTGCCACTGTGACACAAATTTCACATTTCCATTAGCAATAAAATTACCACCTCAGTGATTGCCTCTCAGCCACTTAAAAACCAGGAAACAAAGGGAACAGATGTTGGTGGGTAAATTATTTATCATTTTCAATGTAACGATGCCTCTAAAGGTAAACAAAAATAAATTGGTTAAAACTATGTGATTACACGTAGGGTGCCTGGGTGGCTCAATCGGTTGAATGTCGGACTTCACCTCAGGTCATGATCTCATGGTCCGTAGGTTTGAGCCCCACATTGGGCTCTGTGCTGACAGCTTAGAGCCTGGAGTCTGCTTCAGATTCTGTGTCACCCTCTCTCTCTGCCCCTCCCCCACAAAAAATAAATAGACATAAAAACAACAGCTATGTGACCATGCGTGTATTCAACACATTATCAGTGAGCATCTAGCATCTGCAGGCACTTAAGATACGCTGATGAATGAAACCAGATACCTTTCATGGAACATACATTCTGGGAGCAAACATAACTAACATACAAAATAAATAAATGTGTTACATAGTATATTGGAAGATGATCATGGCTATTAAAAAGAAGAAAAAGCTGGGGGCGCCTGGGTGGCTCAGTTCGTTAAGCATCTGACTTCAGCTCAGGTCATGATCTCATTGTCAGTGAGTTCGAGCCTCATGTCAGGCTCTGTGCTGACAGCTCAGAGCATGAAGCCTGCTTCAGATTCTGTTTTCCTCTCTCTCTTCCCTTCCCCTGCTCTCTCTCTCTCTGTCTCTCTCCCTCTCAAAAATAAATAAAAATTAAAAAACAAGAGAAGAAAAAGTTGGAAAAGTTAAAGGGAAATTTGAGAGTGCAAGGCAGGGAATGTTCTAGAGCAGGCGAGATGCTGCAGTTGTAAACAGCATTAATAGCACGGAGAGTGTCTTAGTGTGTCCGAGCTGCTATGACAGAGTATCACAGACTGGGTGGCTTATAGATAACAAATTTATTTCTCACAGATCTGGAGGCCGGCAAGTCCAAGATCAAGTCACTGGCAGATTCAGTGTCTGGTGAGAACACACTTTCATGTTCCCAGACGGCCATCTTCTCTCTACGTCCTCACAAGGTACAAGGGGTCAGGGGGCTTTCTGGAGCCTGTTTTATAAGGGCACCAATCCCATTCCTGAGGGCTTCCCCCCTCGTGACCTAATCACCTCCCAAAGTCCCCACCTCCACATACCATCACGCTGGAGTATGGGCTCCAACACAGGAAGTCTGGGGGAGACACAAAATCTTGAATGCAGCAAAGAGGCTTCATTGACAAAATGACATTTGCAGAAAGACTTGAAGAAGGTGAGAGCTATCACGAAGCTATTTGGGGAAACAGCATTCCAAGCAGGTTGCTGAGGGAGCCTACACAGGAAGGAGCCTAGCAAGTATGATCCCTCAGCGTGGACTCTCAGTACCCCTACCAGAGAGCACCGACTTCCCTAACCCGCTTCCTTCCTCTTTTTTTTTTTTAATTTGTTTTGACATTTATTTATTTTTGAGAGAGAGAGAGAGAGACAGAGAGAGACAGAGAGAGACAGAGAGAGGCAGAACAGAAACACAGAATCCAAAGCAGGCTGTAGGCCCTGAGCTGTCAGCACAGAGGCCGACACAGGGCTTGAACTCATGAGCTGTGAGATCATGACCTGAGCCAAAGTCTGATGTTTAACCAACTGAGCTGCCCAGGCGCCCCTCCTTCTTTTCTTTCTTTTCTCTTTAGTGCTGGCTGTCTAACTTCGACACCATCTTCTGCACTGCATGTGACAATTATCCAATACATATTAAGTAGGGAACAAATTGAGAATGCTACTTTCTTGTAACTCCCAATCACGTACTAGAGCACCATCTCAAAGCAGGTTCTCAAAACGCATGTGTTAACCAATCACGAGTTGGTGGCCTCCTATGTCACCAATGCCTTCACTACTACTTTGAACCCCTTTTCCTCAGTTGATTTCATATTGTTCCCTTTGAGGAACTGTAAAGAGAACATAGTATGTGATAAAGGAGTAAGTCACTCCCAACCTGCCGCGGAAGCCAGTCAAGTCCGTGTGCAAGAGGAAGGAGGGAGGCAAGAGCAGAAGAGATGGAAGACAGAGGGACAGTGTGTGTTCGTTCAGAGCAGCGGTGTGGCCTGCCCGTGGGAACCCCAGCGTCAGTGAGCTCGCCTCATTTGCCCAGCATCTCAGCAGATCCCGGTGCTCCAGGACAACCTCGCTTAACAGGAAGTCTCTGCTAAGAGAAAGGAGTGAGGCATACGAGAGAGCTACTGTCTTAAAAGCATGACTTATGAATCATGTTTTGCCCCATATGGAAGGTCGGAGATGGATAAAGTGAAGACGTGAAAATTAGGATTTCATCTGTCCTGACTCCTAGTCCTTTATTATCATCCAGCGAAACACACACTTAAAAAACCACAACAGGAAAAATTACCCAACTGGAAATCACCTTGTGGCCTTAATTTGACTGAGTTTTATCTTGTCCATGACAGAGAAATCGTGATTTTTCTAACTAGCAGAAAAAACAAACACCTTCCTCTTTCAGGATTGACACTTCCTGTTAAAGCAGGCAGGCTATTTATGTCTTGACCTTGCCCCCCACACTTCGTTGTCTTCCACAGAACATGATCACTTCTGGTATAACGCCAGCCACAGGCCAGTGGTCCACAGAATCGCTCCACCACCCAGGCGCGGCCCGTGCCGCATGCTGTCTTCGGCAGCATATTATCCTGGAAGGGACACAGGCATTAAAGCATATTCACAGATAAACATTTAAATTACAGTTATGGTAGGCATTCGGCAAGAAGCTTAGGGAGACTTAGTCCAGACAGTGGGGGTGGGGTGCTGTGGTGGGGTCAGGCTTTCTTAAGGAAGCCATGCTTGAGCTGAGACTGGAGGTGGAGCAAGCTTTAGCCAGGACATGAAGGAAGGGCCTAAGAGGGCGGCTGCAGATAATTGAAGGGGAAAGGATTGCATCCATTAGGTTCTCTGTGAAGACATAACCAGCAGGATGTATACAAGAGAGAAAGAGATTCCTTTTTTTTTTTTAACTTTTTTAAAAGTTTATTTATTTTGAGAGAGAGAGAGAAAGTGAGTAGGGGAGGGGCAGAGAGAAACAGAGAGCATCTCAAGCAGGCTCTGCACTGTCGGCACAGAGCCTGACATGGGGCTCAATCCTACGAACCATGAGATCATGACCTGAGCCAAGGTCAAGAGCTGGATGCTTAACTGACTCAGCCACCCATGACCCGAGAAATTTTTTTAAAAATTTTATTTTTTTTAATGTTTTTTAAAATTTATTTTTGAGACAGAGAGACAGTATGAAGGTCAGAGAGGGAGACACAGAATCTGAAACAGGCTCCAGGCTCTGAGCTGTCAGCACAGAGCCCTACATGGGGCTCGAACCCACAAACTACGAGATCATGACCTGAGCTGAAGTCAGATGCTTAACCAACTGAGCCACTCAGGTGCCCCGAAAGATTTCTTATAAGAAATAGGTTCTTGGGTTTCTGAAGTCAGGCAAGGCCCAGGATTTAAAGGTGAGTCAGCAAGTTGGAGGCCCAGGAGAGCCTATGGTGTATCCCAGTCTCACCTCTAACCGACTCAAGACCCCGGGAAAAGCCAATGTTGTAGTTTGAGTCTGAAGGCAGGAGAAAAGCCAGTGTCCCTCTAAAGGCTGTCAGGCAGGAGGAAGTCTCCCTGCTCTGGGGAGGTCAGCCTGTTGTTCTATTCAGGCCTTCGACTGATTAGATGAGGCCCACCACACTAGGGAGGGCAGGTCATCTGCCTTACTCCGTCTACCAATTCAAGGGTTAATCTCATCCAAAATCACCCTCACAGAAACACCCAGAATAATGTTTGGCCAAATATCTGGGTGGCCCGTGGCCCAGTCACGTTGACACATAAAATTAACCATCCCAGGGGTGGTGAGAAATGAGGCTGGAATGTTAGATGTAGAGCCGATGCAGGGCAGACGTACAGAGGCCTTGTACAATGCCGAGAGTTTGATCTGTGTTAAATACTACCAACCACCGTCAACAGCAGCTCACAGAAGGCCACATGTTGTAATTCCACAAAACACAAAAGCCATCATCTCAGAATAAAGGAGGCTCCTTTAAATGGAATAGATGTAGGCTTATGAAAACCTCCCTCAATCATCCTCTTTCTTGTTTGCTGGCAAACCCAAGAAACTTGTGTCCTGGTCTGCACCGGCCCAGCCGAGGGCATGAGAGTAGCCCAAACTGTGAGATGTGAGAATGTCTTGGGTGTTTAGAACGCACACAGGAGAAGGTGAAACAGTAGAGAATGAAACCTTCGTTGAGGAGGTGGGCAGAGAGGCAGAGCAGTGAAGAAAAAAAAAAAACAGTAGAAAACGAGAATAAAAAAATGGAAACAAGAATGATCCTTCTCCCTTTCCACTGCGATCTGATAGAAACTCTTGACTCTAATCCTTGCATCTGTGAAGACGGGATTTTCATGAGTGCAGAACGAGGAAGTCATATGCCCCTTGTGGCCAGGAGGAAGATTAGCAAGGAAATCACAAACTACACAGGGTTGGCAAACTCTGGCCCGGGGGCCAGCTCTGTCTTGCCTACCACATGTTTTTGTACAACACCTGTTTTTATACTGCGCATGGGCCATTTTACATTTTTTAAAAATTTTTAAATATTTTTTAAAAGATCAAAAGACATCTAGTAAATCATGATGTGTGAAAATTACTTGAAATTCAAACTTCCATGTCTAGAAATAGTGTTCTTGAATCACAGTCACCCCTCAGAGCTTTCCATGTTGCCCACGGCGGCTTTCACGGCGCGTGACGGAGTTGAACAGTCGAAAAAGAGATCGTGTGTTTCACGGGACCCAACCTATTTGCCACCTGGCGTGCAGTGGTCTGCACGCTAGTGTTCCTCCAGAATTCGTATGTTGAGAGCCAGTGCCCAGTGAGATGGTGTGAGGATGCGGGGCCTCTGGAGGTGATGAGGCCATGAGGGTGGAGCCTTCATGAATGGGGTCTGCGTCCTTATAACCGAGGCCCCACAGAGCTCCCTCCCAGCCTTCCGCCAAGTGAGGTTCTAGCTAGAAGGCGCTGTTTAGGAACTGAGTCCTCACCAAATACTGAATCTGCCATACCTTGATCTTGAACTTCGCAGTCACCTGTGAGAATAAATGTGTGTTGTGTATGAGCCACCTCGTCCGCTGTATTTTGTTACAGAGCCTGAACAGGTAAGACATAGCACGTGACAGAAGACATCGTCAGCCCTTGAGGAGAGGGGATGGGCAAATGGGAGTTCAGCACAGGAACAATCAGGCAGAGCTGCAGGCGGCCATCCCTCTCCACCTGCATTTAGGAGGGAGAGCACATCAGGGACTTCTCGGTGCAGAATGTACACCCTACAATGCCTGGTGCTGTTCCAAGGAGGGAGAGAGCCTCACCAACATGCCGTGGGGCACGTCAGCACATCACATACAGGCTCACATTTAGCTCGTGGCCGTTCTATTTTAAACCTGTGTTTTTACATTAACTTTGAAAATTCTTCCTTTAAGTGAAAACAGAGTCTGATTTTAGACTTTTGGACTTCCCTCCCCAGCCCTAGGTACTGACTGTTTGGGGCAGAGTGACATTTTCCTACGGTGCTGGCTCATTATCTTGCTTCTGGAATTGCAAATGCAAGGATCAAGTGACATGGTCTGAATACATCAAGGAGCGGAGGGAATCCCACCAGAGGTGCCCTGAAACAAAGGAAACAAATAACTTCAAAACCCCATCATGCAATCTGGACCCGTTACAGGACACATGGAACTCTGAACTGTTTGATTCTATCAGCAGAACAGAGGAAGGAAATGTTTTAAAACGAGATTATGCTATTTTCCCCAGTTCTTATTATGAAACCTTCCTGCAATGAACTTTAAATATGAGCAGCCCCTTTCATGGGGATGAATGGGACCCAGCCAGCAGGAGGATTGCAGGGAAGTGGTTCCGTTATGAAAAATGTGCAGAGGCAGAGGTGGAGATGAATAGTGGATCCCTGTGGGGTCCTTAGGCTCGGTGAAAAATCAGGCTCTAAAACACAGCTCCGCATCTTAGGAAGGGATGGGTGCCTTTGAGAAAGCTACGTGCCCCATATAAACATCAATTAAGGGATCCTTTTCAAAAGACCTCAATTGTAATGAATAAAAAGTCTTTGCCCTCAACAGGAAAATGATTGACAACTAGTTATTGTATAAAGAAGAACAAATATCCTATAAGTTAGGAAAATCTCCCCCAAACAAAATCATGCCATAATTCTTTATGATGCAAGGCTTTCTACATAGAATTTTCCAAAGGAGTTTGTCTGTATCATTAAGCCCCAAACCCTGCTGCACAATAAAAAGATGTTTTGCTCGATGTTCTCTAGTCCGTGACTGTCCAGGTAGGATGATATGGACGATCCAGGGATTTGGTCACTCATCCCCTTTGCACCTCTCAATGTTAGACCGTCTGAGCACCAGCACCCACATCTAACAGCTTACATTGGCCCCAAGAAGCCTGGGAACCTCTGAAATGTAATTATCTTCCCCTTCTCCTGCCAGCCTTCACCAGCTCTGTGAACGGCACCCACATCCATCACTCATCCAAACAGAATTTAGGATCCGTCCCCAATTCTTCTATTCTCATTGCTCACCCCCCAGACCTTTCTTTCCAGAGTGAAAAAGAATGACACCATGAAGCATAAAGGAAGACCATTTCAGTGCCTAACCCTTCGGTGACTTCCAACTTCACTTAGAAGGAAACTCAAACTCTGGTCCTTAGCCTACAAAAAGCCTGCCTGATCTGATCTGGAGATTTCTCCAGCCTTTTCTCCATCACTCCTTCCTGAGTCACAACGTTCCAGCAACATCGGTATCTTTCAGTCTTCTTCCCACCCTGAGCTTCTGTACTTTCTCTTGCCTGTGACCAAGCAGTTCACCCCACACACTTCAGAGACTGCCACTTTGGATACACAGCACACCCCCAATCTCTTTCTTCCTTTTAATTATCAGGACTTAGGGCTGAGCTGACTGTCACTATTGGAGTTCAACATGGCCCCAAAATAGCACCCTTCCTTTCTGTCCAAGTTCTGAGCCCTTGAGAAATCAGACAAAGAAGCCAGGCAGATGGAGAGCAAAAGACTACACTTATTACTGACAAAATTGGTTTTCAAGAACGTGGCTTATAATATCTGCAAACAAGGGCTTCCTCACACCATCCCTGGGCTCAAGTACAGCTACCCACCCAGTCATAGGCTGTGCTGTGTCAGGGCAGACCTCCCACGTGGGGGTCCCGCCCGGGAGTACTTACTGCACTATCTGCAAGCAGGCTGGCTCTCCGCGAGGGGAGAGGACAGCTGGACCCTGCAAATCCAGTTTCTCTTTCCAAATGTAAGTCATCCCTCTTCCTCTAAGAACAGATATGGCAGAAGGAGACCAGAAGTGTGATGCTGGCCAAGCTCCCTCTACATGGAAGGAAACACCAGGAGCTTAAAAATGTTCCCTACTCTGCCTCCCATCCTCTCAATTCTCCTCCTCTAAAATGCCCTAGCTCCCCTCCTGTGGGCTGGCCCAGGGCCTTCACCCAGCTCTGCCGGTGCCCTCAGCTTCCCTGCATTCGCCTGCCCTTCTGCCCTGTGATGACCTATTTCCATGCCAGCTGTCCCTGCCGGCCCGTGACCTTCCCTCTAGGGCAGAGACCAGGGAGAGTAAAGGATGGAGGCAAGAAACGTGGCTGTGTATGACTTGGAGGTGTTCTCCCTGGGAAGGGACTTTCAACGAGACGAGACCACAGCAGGCTGGCCCGTGCACGGAAGCCCATGTCCAGAGAGCTCTGTCCGTCTCTCTCCGGACTCAGCTGCAGGTACAAAAGGAAGGGAAGTTCTGCGCTCCTTGCACGGGGCTTTGGGATACTATTTTCATTTCACATTTCAAAGAAAGAAAAATTATCCGTCAGACACAGACTGCCCAGACCCTGGGGTTAAATGGTTCACTCCGTGTTGCAGTGGCTTTGGCTTGCTGCTGACAAAGCGGACCTCCAGACGTTAAACTGATCTTGTTTTAGAACCGATGCAGCTGCATTTGAAGCATCCCTTCCAAGGGGATAAAAGCGGCTCCCAGAAATGGGGTCCAATACACACACGTGGTGCTGATCACCAAGCTGGCATCTCTGAGAAAGTGGTGAAGTCACTGCTTTTCATCAACAACCTGTTTAACCCTGTGCTGTCTCACCCTAGCAATTACATTCCTTGCACAGGATAGTATTTAAGCCTGAAATACTGCAGAGGACGAGGAAGAATGTGCTTACATGTAGGGCAAGCAGCCCACAGAGGCAGTCTAACCTACCAGATTGAGGGCAGTGAGAAACGGAGTTCTTAGTATGTAAGTCACAACCTAGATGGAGCAAACACTGTCAGGACAGAGTGAAGCGTAGCCCTGCTCTGGTCCCCACGCCAGGGGACCCGGGGGCCTGGGCACTCATCAGGGACACCGTGCTATTCATTGCTCTTTAGAAAGCCCCAAGACTCATGCAGAGCGAGGTCCACACATACAGACGTGCACCTAGGTCCATGCATGTAGATTCATACAACAAAACCTCAAAGAGCCACCCCCACCCCAACTTCCAGCCCAACTTCTAATCATGCAGTGTCCTTGAGTGACTTCTTCAAAAGGAAGAAGGTGCCTGGGTGGTTCAGTCGGTTGAGTGTCTGACTCTTGATTTTGGCTCAGGTCGCGATCCCAGGATTGTGGGACTGAGCTCCATATCGGGTTCCAAACTGCTTAAGATTGTCTCTCTCTCTCTCTTTCTCTCAAATAAAATAAAAATTAAAAAAAAAAAGAAGCCTCGGTATTTCTGTTAACCCTCTTTAACACCACGTCCTACTGAGGAAGGGATGGATGTCCAGTGAGGCTCACCTGAGCCCAGGCCTTCACAGGCGTGAGTGCCTCTGAAACAGCATTAATATGGTGTGTTCATTTCACCTGGAGAGAGATCACTGGCGGTGCCCTTCTGCTTATTCATCAGACATTTCTTTCATGCTACACAGTGAAGGCTTTCTGGAGGAATGGATCCCTGAGCTGAGTCTTACAAGATAAATCAGATCAGGTAAACATCAGAGGCATGGGTTTGGGGGCTGCAGGTGGATGGCGTTCAGAGGGGACAGCAGAGAAGCCACAGAAGGAGCGAAACTATGAGTAACGAGAGTGTAAATTGCAAGGGTTAGGGAGGCATGGCCGGGCCCCACTCCTGAGCCGCAAAGGCAGTGGGAAGTGACAGGTCACATTTGCATTACATCTGGATGAGTCTGGGGCCAATGAGAAAAACGGATTTGCAGGAACTGGGACAGGTGGCACAGACGCGGGTTGGGAGGGGGTCACCACAGACGCAGGGAAGGGAGGGTGTGGGCTGATCCGTACATGGCCCAGCGGCCTGGGGAAACTAAGAGTCTCTTTGGGGGTGAGTGAGGACCCACACAGGAACAGGAGCCAGGGGGACCGAGAGCCTCCTCTGTGGGCCTTGAGATGGGGCGAGGTGAGAGCGTTACAGACAACAGCTGGCAGACTGCTGCTTCCATTATGTCTATTACAGATCTGGAAAGTCAAATTTGCTAAAGGTGGTTCTAAAGAGAAATGACCCACTTCTGGATACAGACATAAAACATCAAAAGCAGGGATTGGATCAGGTAGTTGTTTGTGTAGCCACGTTCACTGCAGAATTATCCATAGCAGCCAAAAGGTAGAAACAAACCAAGTGGCCATTGATGGACAAATGGATAAACAAAGTGTGATATATATGTATATATATACAAGGGAATATTATACAGCCTTGAAAAGGAAAGAAATTCTAGGGGCCCCTGGGTGGCTCAGTCGAGTAAGCGTCTGACTTCAGCTCAGGTCATGGTCTCGTGGTCAATGAGTTCGAGCCCTGCATTGGGCTCTGTGCTGACAGGTCAGAGCCTGGAGCCTGCTTCGAATTCTGTGTCTCCCTCTCTGTCTGTCCCTCCCTCAGTCATGCTCTGTCTCTGTCTCTGGAAAATGAATACACATTAAAAAAAAATTTTTTTTAAAGGAAGGAAATTCTGATACATGCTATATCATGGATGAGCCTTGAGTACATTGTACAAGGTCAAATACACCAGTCACCAAAGGGCAAATGCTGTATGATTCCCCTTACTATGAAGTATCTAGAGTAGCCAAAAGCATGGAGAACAGAAAGTGGAATGAAGGCTGCCAGGGCCTGGGAGATGGGGAACGGGGAGTTATTGCTTAATGAATACAAAGTTTCAATTTAGGAAGCTTCTGGAGAAGGATTGTGGTGACGGCTGTACATTAGTGTAAGTGTACTTAAGGTCCCTGAACTATATTCTTAAAAATGATTAATAGGGTAAGTTTCATGTTATATAAATTTTATCACTGTTTTTTTGAAAAGAGAAAGCAAAAGTGATTTAACATTCACTGAGTACCTAATATATATTAGCACTCCCCTAAGTGCTGACAAGGCTTCAGTTTGTTTAATCCCAAACAAAATCTCCAGGGTTCAGTGCAAGGTGGCCAGCAGCCACACCTGGTCACGTGTCCAGAGGACCCACCTCCCCCCCTTCTGGATTTCAGGCCTCGCTCTCTCTGGGAGGAATGAACACAGCATTCTCTAAGCTCCTGTCCCCAGGCAATGATCAAATCAACTGCTCCCACCTGCCAGCAATTCATGAGAGGAGGCCCCACATCTGGCTGCTGGCTCAGTCTTCCAGGTTGTACCCTTTCCTGCCTCGCAGATAGGGCTGTGTTCACAGAGAAAGGGGTTGAGAGCCCTGGAATCAAAGCTCCGTGAGACTGGGATCACGTGTGGCTGGGAGGAGGAAAGATGAACACAGCCTCCTTATGAGCTGAGCAGCCCACTGTCTAAGGACTTCTTGGGCCTCCTGACAGCCTTGGTGAAACCTGAAAGATCGTGAAGATGGAGACTCAGAATCCTTCTTAACACAGTGCCCTGGGGGTCATGATCGGTCAGAGATAGCGCACATGGTGATGGCCATTCCTTGTTCTGTGGCTGGCCTGGCCTTGGCTTTTGCTTTAGCTTCCCCCAAAAAGGCTGCCTGGGCCCCATGCCCCACCGCATATCCAATCCAGGCAATTGAGATGCTACACGCAGCCTGCTTCCCAGGGAGGGCACTGAGCAAATACATCTCTACGTTGTAAGAGAGCACAAAGCTGCAAGATGAACTCTGTCCTCATCCCATCCACACTTACCAGAGGCTGCTCCCACGTGCCCATCTCCTCTTCTTTGCCGAAGAACACTAAGCCAAGTGAAACAGAGTGACTTTTATATGCTGTTCCTTCTAGAATCTGCCTCCTGTCACAGAGGCCTGTGTGAATCTGCTTCAGGGTCTGGTCTAAGCGTCTTTCTTTGCTGGGGGGATAACATCGACCTAAGCCTCTCACACTGCCCTGCTCGACTGGGGTGAAACAGAGAGGGCTGGGGGACAAGGAATGGTGGATTATTACTCAAAGAGTGCAGAGTTTCCGTTCTGGAAGATTCTGGAGAAAGCCTGGATTGGGAGACCTGTTCTGTCCCCTGCAGACGCCTCCCCTTCATGGTCTCGTGTATGTGTGTGCGCATGTGTACACACACGAGGAAAAGAACCCACCTTCTAGATTCCAGGCCGACTTGATTGTGAAGATAAGTGGCGGCACCCTTGCTGGCTGCCGGCCTCACCCCAGAGCGCAGGCCACCTCGGACCGCCTGACTGGGCCCAGAGGCACGGGGGCGGCTTGCACAAGCAGCCTCCAAACCAGATGGGCAGGCTGAGTGTCCTTTGTTCTTTCTGATACCCGAGGCCCCTGTTAAACCAGGGCTATCTACGGCTGCTCCTTCTCGGAGAGGAGAGAAGATGACTGCATGTCATTTACATGAGCCTCTACCTCACACCTTAAAATCATAACTAATCCTGTGAGTCACCGCTTCCTCCCCGTCAAGTCATCCAGGACTCTGGCTCCCGCTGCCCTTGGGTCCCAATAGGATCTAGAATCCTGAGAACTCCTGGCTTGGGAAGAACCAGGAGCCAAGTGTGAAGACCCTACTCTGCGCACCTGCCTCCAGGCAGGAGGTGCTGGTTTTCGAGGCCAAGTTTCAGAGCTGGGTAGGGTAGTGATTTCCACAGTGCTGTGGGCTGGGGCTGGGAGTTGTGTCATTCGTTGTGGGTTGGAGATAAAGGGGCAGTTCAACCTGTTCTCGCTGCGCCAGTGGCTTTAACAAGCACCTCAGACTGTAATTACCTTTGCCAGTTGGACTGGTTGAGGAAACGGATGTCTTCCCCTGGAGCTGGGGCCACAGCCAGCCCGGGCTTCTTGGGACTGTCCCTGGATATCTTGGTCTGGCTTCTAATGCATTTCATTTATGATGTGAGTTATGTCCGAATAAAATAAGAGTGGCTGAGGAAAAAGGAAAAAGCCAGAACAACACAGAGAGCACAAGGCAAGGAAGCATTTGTCAGTGGCCTGACCGAAAAACACCAACCAAAATCTCAATTTACCATACTTCGACTGTCTAGCATAGAGCCAATCACACTCATTACAGAATGTGATGATTTCATTTTACCAACAACAAAAAATGCCTCTGAGTTTCCCTTTGGTTGCTTCTGTAAGTGAATTTAAAACATTACTAAATTGTCAGAAATCTGATTGATGTACGTAACTTTTTAAGACCCCTCTATGGTGTAAAGCAAGACATTCTTGGATTCTGAAGCTAGCTGCCTACGCATGGAAAACACCAAATGCTTTTGTAATTCAAGATAATAATAAGTACTCACTTGGCATGAAAGAACATGAAGTATAAACACCAGCTCATCAAAGGACTTCAAACGTCTTAATACAATCCAGGAGCCAAACATGATAACAAACCCAACTCATAGGATTGGTCTTCAGAGGTCAGGCAGGGTCCGTGGGGCAGGAAATGGCAGCCGTGCTCATTTTCTTCCTCCTCGGTAACTGGATGGGTTGGAGAGGTGTGGTTGGCTTCCATACAGTCCCTTAGAACTCACCATGGCTGACTATTGCATTGATCTTTTTTAATTCCTTTTAATTTTAATTTTATTATTATTTTTTAAATGTTTGTTTTTGAGAGAGAGAGAGAGAGAGAGAGACAGAGTGTGAGCAGAGGAGGAAAGAGAAAGAGGGAGTTACGGAATCCAAAGCAGGCTCCAGGCTCTGAGCTGTCAGCACAGAGCCCGATGTCAGGGACTGTGAGATCATGATCTGAGCCAAAGTCAGACACATAACCGACTGAGCTACCCGGATGGCTCAAACACACGGGCTCAAATGCAGGGCTCAAACCCACAAATCCTGAGACCATGAACTGAGCCGAAATCAAGCGTTGGACACTTAACTGACTGAGCCACCCAGGTATCCTGCATAGATCTTATTTGTAAAGCAAGGTTTCGGTGTGGCGTGGGCCCAGGAAGAGGTGCATGGTAAGGTAGGGTCCTCCATATCTGGCCCAAAGCTGGACCTGCCCAGAGCCAAACTGCTAAGTAGGTAAAATAAACCTTTAGCTACCTCAGCTTGACCACTCAAGTGTCTGTCACTCCCTTCCTTCTCCTGGCAGCCCGGCCCGGTTCTGTGTTCTCCTAAAACTAAGGCTCTAAGAAAAATCCCGTGGCCAATCATCAAGACATAAGTCTTTGGCAGATGCACCTCTCTGAGCAGCAAAGGTTTTCTTGACAAAACCTTATGGAAAAGTGTAGTGGTTAATATTAGGCATGAGTTTGCCTGGGCCACAGGACACCCAGATAGCTGGGCCTCTGGGTGGTCTGGGAGGGTGTTTCTGAAAGAGATTAGCAATCAGTCAATTGAGTAAAGGAAGACCAGCCTCCCCAGTGTCAGTGGATGTCATCCACTCTGCTGAGGGCCCGAGTGGGACAAAAAGGCAGAGGAAAGTTGAACTTGCTCACTGCCAGAGCGGGGATGTCCAGGGTCAGAAGAAGCTGGTTCTCACTTCCCTGGCCTTGGACCGGACATACAGCCTCAGCCCTGTTCTGGTTCTTGGGCCTCTCCACTTGTACTGAGACTTTCACCATTGGCTCTCCTGGCTCTCAGGCCTTTGGGATTGTTCTAGAAATACACCACCCACTTTCCTGGGCCTCCAGATCACAGACAGCAGCTTGTGAGACTTCTTAGCCTCCATGATTGCATGAGCCAACCCCTCATAACAAATCTCCTTGTGTCTGTCTGTCTATCTGTCTATCTATCTATCTATCTATCATCTATCTATCTATCAATCATCTAACTCCTATTGAATTGTTTCTCTGGGGAATACTAATACAAAAAGGAATATGGTCTAACCAGAATTTCAGATGTCAGGAGGAAGAGGAGGTACGGGCAAGTGTGAGGCATAGGGAGGCACACTGCAGAGAAGCCCTTAAAGTTCACTGAGAAGGTGTCGCCAACGTGAGCCACACGCAAGAGCAGGCCAGGTACTGTGGGGTAGACCAGCTGTTCAGGAGAAACCACTGCACACTGTTGCAGACCTTTCTCTTTAATCATCTTTGATGCTCTCCTTAGCCAAGGAACAAGGGTGACCCAGCTGCTGCTGGCTGTGTCTGACGCGGCCTCAGTAGTGCCCTATGATGGGGGGGGGGGGGGGCTCTGAGTCCCAGAAGAGAAGACCTTCCCTACAAAGGGGCTTCATACACCGGAACGAGGGAAGTATTTGGAAATAGAAAATGGCATCGCCAAGAGTTAAACCGGCCCCAGGTGTGTCCCCTGCTCATCACCCCAGGAGAAATGCAGGTATTCTGGGCTCGTGCCATTTACACACACGAGAAGGATGGCTTGCTGGTGACCTCATTACTGGTGTTGCCCAGAGAACCAGTCACACCTGCTCACCACCCACAGCCTGCTGACGCAGGGCTCAGGTGCCAGGCCCAGGAAAGCCTCCTGAGACTCCGTTCCTAGGCAGAAATGTCTCTCTTCATGGCCACATCAAGGGCTTAGAAATGATTCTCCTCGGGAGAGGTAACCGGGAAAGAACAGGACTTTGTGTGTTCATCAAAAAATAGATGACCCATGACTCCCAGCTGGTATGAACGGTCTCTTTCACATGCTCCTCTAGCATCGCCCAACACAGTTGTTCGCAATGCTGTGGGCCCCTCAAGTTAGCGCTCTGGGACCTTCGCCACAGCACAGGGACAGTCCCACCGTAAGGCAAGGGGGCCAGCCTTTTGTCCACAGGCAGTCACCAGCTTCCAAGTGCCCTGTCCATGGGGCAGGCTTCATAGCACCCTGGGCAAAGAGGCAGTCCAGCACTGTAAGCAGCCCGCACGGCCTGTCGGGGGTGGGGGTGAGGGGGGAGACCCAGTCTCTATCCCAGCATGAAACACTTGGGGGATCTGACTCTACCTCTGTTCTTTTGATGAGTTTTTTTCCAAACAGGTTTCTTCAACCATCTTTGGTATGTGTGTTTCTGTGTTCCTTTGTTTCCTTTCTTATTTCTGCATGTTTACCGTTCCAACCTTGCGTCTCTCTCGTAGAGTGGTGGGATGCTCCATGACATATGTCATTCCTTCTCCGACTACTTTTATGTCCCCTTCTCAGCTAGTTTGGTGTGTAGTGGGGCAGGGGTGGGGGGTTGCGGCCACAGACACATTTTGGTGCCTGGTGACTGGACAGGGGCGACACAGGAACATTTCTGTGGGGCTCTGCACAGACTTTGCTGGCAAAGCTGCATCCTGCCTTCTCTCCTGAGACTGTGTGAAATGTCCCACTCAAGGTTCATCCCACCTCATTAAGAGTGTTTTTGGGGCACCTGGGGGGTTCACCTCATTAAGAGTGTTTTTGGGGCACCTGGGGGGTTCAGTCAGTTAAACCTCCGACTCGGCTCAGGTCATGATCTTGCGGTTCATGAGTTCAAGCTCCGCGTCGGGCTCTGTGCTGTCAGCGCAGAGCCTGGAGCCTGTTTCAGATTCTGTGTCTCCCTCTCTCTTTCTGCTCTCCCTCCCTTGCTCGTGCTCTGTCTCTCTCTTTCTCAAAAATAAATAAACATTAAAAAAATTAAAAAAAAAAAAAGAGTGTTTCTAATTTCTGTATGTATNNNNCTGTATGGCTCTCCTGGGCTCTTTTGGTCATGCTTTCAAATTCTGTGGAACTCTGGGAAAGGACTAACACCCCCAGAGCCTGGGGAGGTGGTGAGTAAGAGCTTTTACCCTCATGAGATTTCCCCGTCAATGTTGTCTAGGCTCCTTCATTTACTAGAGTGTGTTCCTGAGAATTCCAGGGACTTTATTGATCCATCTTCCATGTTACATCCTGTTCTGGGGTTTGGAGGCAGGAGGCAGGGCAACAGGCAGGTGAAGATAAAGTCAAGAGCTACTTCAGGTATCTTGCTTCTTTCTCCAGGGTTCACTTTTCAAAGTTTACAATGCGGAACTGTATGCTTCTCTGTATTTGATCGCCAACAGTGTTTGTGGGTTGTTTTGGTTTGGTTTGGTTTGACTATTTGCTGGCATAACCATGTTCTCTTGATTTCATTAGCCTTTGGGGAGAGAAAGAGAGCTGTGGTCCGACTTTTCGTTATTCTTCAGAAAATGCAAGTCCGTGGAATGAGAAACCAACGTTCCCCCAAGCAGGTCATGGGCAGCAAAGAAAAGAACAGGATAACAGGCTGTGGTCCTGAAACGGTGGCCCCAGCACCCCCCACACAACACCCCTGCCAGCCTTTAGTCCTGGAGATGAACTTCCTCTTGGCCTCACCCAAAGCCAAGGAAACAGAGGCCTGCTTTCAACTCAACGGACATCTGAGAAAAAGAAGTCCTTTCATTTCACTTAGAAGCCTCCACCCTTAAAACTAATCTGTCTACTCACACTCAAGCCACAACGATGACTTCTCTGTGTGTCACCTCAGCAAGACCTTGTAAAGGTCCCACATTCTCTGATCCCTCTGCCTAGTCCTCCGACAGGTGCATAGGAGTCTATCTTTCCCCGCAAAAGAAACTCTTCCCAACACAGTAACTTGCAATGTTGGCATTTGGGGCTAGGAATAGGAAAAGTGTCCTTCGCAAAGTGAAAAGTGAGAGGAGAGTGGGCCCTATGGAGGCAAAGCCCCCTCCATGCACCCTGACATCCACGGTAGCCGACATGGCCAGAAGGGGTCACCTTGCCAGCCCAGTCAGGGAGCTGCCTTGGGGAGAAATGAAGCAAAGCAAAGCATTTCCTCGGGAATGACCAGCTTACAACTTTGTACAGTCTTTTCTTTATTTATTTTTAAGTTTTACTTAATTTATTTTGAGAGAGCAAAAGAGAGTGGGGGGAAGGGCAGACAGGGAGGGATAAAGAGAATCCTAAACAGGCTCCTGCTGTCAGTGCAGAGCCTGACGTGGGGCCGGATCCCACAGCCATGAAATCATGACCCGAGCTGAAATCAAGAGTCAGACATTTAACCAACGGAGCCATCCAGGTGCACCTTGTACAGTCTTTTAAAACCATTACTTCGAGCATCTCTACCCTCTGAAGTTTGGTGTCCTGAAGCAAAGCACAGCCTCCCTGCCCTGCTTTGGGCTTCACATTGTCCAAGAAGGATTCTCCGTGGACTGTGTGACCTTGGGTGGGTTCCAGCCTCTCCGGGCACCAGGTTTCCCCTCTTGGGACATTATCACATATGCTTTCAACTTATACTCACACAGTGTAGGACGCGGGCCTGCACACAGGGAAAACCAAGGAAGAATTTGTCAAACTGAGTGAGAAATCAGGGTGCCCAGAGCCAAGTGCTTTTCTGTAATCTTGGAGCCAGAGAAGGAATATGGTAAGAAGCACAGCCATTATCTGGCAAACCCACGCCCACATCTGCCAGGGATGTTAGGGATTCCTCACCTGATCCCCGGCCGCAGACGCACCTGTGACAAAGGGACTTCCCCCATCTGGCAGCACCAGGAGGCACCCGGCTCTGCCCGTGTGGTGTGCGGCCCAGGGTGTGGCACGGAGAGAGCAGGGGTGGGTATCAGCTTGGGCGAGGGGCAGCGCACATCGCTGCACTCCACTGCTCCGTCTCTGGCTTAAATAATAGTGAGCTATGGTAAGCATCAGAACGCCGCATTGTAATAATGTTTGTTTTGAGAAGTGGTGGTAGACAGAGAGACATGCCGAGTCTCCACTTTCAAAAAATTTTTTAATGTTTTATTTATATTTGAGGGAGAGACAGAGCACAAGTGAGGGAGGGACAGAGAGAGAGAGAGAGGGAGAGAGAGACACACAGAATCTGAAGCAGGCTCCAGGCTCCAAGCTGTCAGCACAGAGCCCAATGCAGGGTCCGACACTTAATCGACTAGGCCACCCAGGCGGCCCCAGAGTCTCCACTTTCAAAGGCAGCTCCCAGGACAGGCTACCTGGGCAAGTCCAGCCCTGTGTGACCAGCCAGTGTGTACGTATGGTCCCATCCCCTCACCAGCAACCTTTCCTGAACCATGACTACTCAGACCCTGTCTAATTCATAGGAAATCCATTCACCTTCGTCATGGGGCTCCCCCTTCCCCTCCTCACCCCAAGAAGTCCACACCACCTGAACAGAGGAAACCCTGAGGTGTAAAAAGTCTTTGCTTCTGGGGCACCTGGGTGGCTCAGTCGGTTAAGACCAACTCTTGATTTAGGTTCAGGTCATGATTTTTGAGTTGATGAGTTTGAGCCCTGCACCGGGCTCTGCACTAACCATGAGGAGACTGCTTGGGATCCTCTCTCCTTCTCTCTCTCTGCCCTCCCCCAGTCATGTGTTCTCTCTATGTCTCTCAAAATAAATAAATAAACTTTTTAAAAATCTCAAAAAAATAAATTCATTAAATAGAGAAATAAAAAGGCTTTGCCTCTGGCTGCCATGCAGCATTATTGCTAGAGGTGGGTCCTACTCAGTCCTACAGGAAATCTCTGTCTGCCACCCAGATGCAACTGGACACCTCTTGCTTGGGTCCCTGGAGGTAGGGTGAGCTCCCCGCCTCCGGGACTCGGTCCAGCCCCGAGGGCCCCAAGCATGTGTTCTCAGGTGAGCTGTGTCCTAGGGCCACCATTGCAAGTGACCGCAAACCGGTGGCTGAAAACAGCGGGACTTTATTCTGTCACAGTTTAGGGGGCGAAAGTGGGCCGGCAAGGCATTGTGGGAGTCGGTCTTCCCGGGTGCCGTGAGTGAGAACCGTTCAGGACTAGCGGCACCCGGGCTCGCAGCTCTACGGTTCCAGTCTCCCTTTCCTTCTCACGGCTTCTCCTCTTCTCTTCTCTGTCTTGTAAGGACATGTGTCATTGCATTGCTGTCCCACCTGGTCGATCCAGAATGTTCTCATCTGAAGATCCTTAACTTAATTATGTCTGCAGAGATATGTTTTCCAAATAAGGTAACATTCCCAGGCCTGGCGGACATAGCGTTAGGGGCGCACCCTGCAGCCCGGGTGTCTCAGCTGCAGTGGCCACAGACTGGGGAGCTGAAACAGCACACACTTATTTCGCACCGTTCTGGGGGGCTGCAGCTCCAAGATCAACGTGCTGGCAGGTTTGGTTTCTTCCGAGACCAGTATCTCTGGCTCACGATGGCAGCCTTCTCATTATGTCTTCCCACCGTCTGCACGTCCCCCGTGTCTCTCTGCGCATCCACATTTCCTCTTCTTAGAAGGACCCCAGTCAGGTTAGATTAGCTGCCGCCTCCTCAAAGGCCTCATTTTAACTTAATCACCTATTTAAAGATCCCATCTCCAAATTCACTCACATTCTGAGGTACCGGGGGTTAGCGTTCCGATGTATGAACTTTGGGAGGACACAGATCAGGCCTTAACAGCAGGTAAGCACCTTTCAGATCCTACTCTGGCCTCGGCCAAGTTGCTTCGCTGGCTCAGGAGGCCTGAGCTATTTGGGTCAGTTTCCTGTCCACTCCAGAGCCTGGAGCTGAGCCCAGGAATGAGACAGCTTTTCCTTTCTTCTTTTTTTTAAATGTTTATCTATTTTTGAGAGAGAGGAGGGGGAGAGAGGGGACGAGCAGGGGAGGGGCAGAGAGAGAAGGAGACAGCAGAGAATTCAAAGTAGGCTCTGAGCTGTTAGCACAGAACCTGGGGTGGGGCTCGAACTCGTGAACCATGAGATCATGACCTGAGCTGAAGTCCGATGTCCAACTGACCCCAGCCACCCAGGCGCCCTGACAGCTTTGTCGGTTCAAATCCCCTGAAACAAAGCATCTTATCACTCTTCCTTTTCCTATAGGAAGGCAGCTAAGAAATGCTACTTGGTCTCCTCCAGAGGGAGCCACCTTTAGGGACTCAGAGATGCCCACGTCTGCCCTTCTTCACTGATGCCAACATGCCTCCCTCGCTTCTAAGGGGCTGCTAGCCCTGAGCCTGCTCGGACGGGCTCCCAGTGCGCTCTGTCCCAAGGAGCTCCCTTAGCCTCCCAAGGCCGGGTGCTGTCTTATCACTTAGGGCTTAACATGCGCCAACACCTCCCTTCTTCATGTTCTAAATTCACTTAGTCAACTCCCTCTTTCCAAATGTGAGGATGAATTGTACTTTTTTTTTTTTATGAATTGTACTTGATGTGGAGAAAGTGCTTGATAAATATTTGCTGGATGATTAAATAAGTGTATTAGTTTGGAGGTCTGCTATAAAAAACAATAGCCAACAACAACAAAAACAACCACAGCCACAGACTGAGTTATCTTCTCATTATTCTGGGGGCAAAGGTCCAAGACCAAGATGTTATCAGGTTGGTTTCTTCTGCAGGTGTGTGTCCTTGGTTTGAGATGCTGACTCCTGAGGTGCCTGGGTGGCTCCGTCGGGTAAGTGTCTGACTCTTGGTTTTGGCTCAGGTCATGATCTCACAGTTTGGTGAGTTCAAGCCCCACATAGTGCTCTGCTCTGGCAGCATGGAGCCTGCTTGGGGTTTTCTCTCTCTCTCTCTCTCTCCCTCTCTCTCTCTCTCCCCCCTTTCTTTCTGCCCCTCCCCTACTTGTGCTATCTCTTTCCTCTCTCAAAGTAAATAAACTTTAAAAAAATGTGGAGGATGGGGCGCCTGGGTGGCTTAGTCGGTTAAGCGTCCGACTTTCGCTTAGGTCATGATCTCGCGGTTCGTGGGTTCGAGCCCCGCATCGGGCTCTGTGCTGACTGCCAGCCCAGAGCCTGGAGCCTATTTCAGAGTCTGTATCTCCCTCTCTCTCTGACCCTCCCCTGCTCACGCTGTCTCTCTCTCTCTTCTAGAAATAAATAAAAAATATAAAAAAAAAAAATGTGGAGGCTGACTTCTCTCCAAGTCGTCACATGGCCTGACCTCTGTGTATCTGTGTCCTATGGCCTCTTACAAGGACACAAGATCCCATTTCATTTATCCCTAATTCACTCATCCTTAACTTCATTTAACCTTAATTTCCTCTGAAAAGAAGCTATCTCTAAATGCAGTCACATTCTGAGGTACGGGGAATTAGGGCTCCAGCACATGAATCCCGAGGGGACACAATTCAGCGCCTAACAGTGAGGTAGTTTTCAGACACAGACTTTGCTGAAGGAGAGAACACACACAGACCTATCCTGTGGTGAATTAAACTCTGCTCAAGTACCAGGGCCAGCTCAGAGGACGCAGAGGGTGCCAGTCCTCACCGGGGCTGCCGCGTGCCAGGCACTGCCCAGCGCTTCACACGGGAATCAGGGTTGGGCTTTTCCTCCCTCTGAGTGGCACCTGTCTGGTGTATTTAAGAGGGTGTGATGATGGAGGGAGAAGGGCTGTCCCCGATCTAGTCCAGAGCTCCCTGCCTGATCACTACTCCTCCAGTGGGGTGTTCCTCTCCGCTCTGGGTAACACATTTACAAAGATGCCCTTCCGTGTCCATCGTTGTCAATAAGTTAGTATAGCTGAATGTCTACAGAAGACACTGTCAGGGGTCACCCCTCACGCCACTGTGCACCACAACGGGGAGGAACCCATGGGCTGAATCCTTTTGGTGCAATATGGCGACTTTTAAAGAAGACTTTGCAGGCATGAGGCAGGGGTAAGAGCCAAGCACATCACACCTCTCTGTGTGGCCCCATTCTGCTCCACTCTGGAAAATCACCACGTTGTCAAAGAAGCTCTATCTGTTGGGATGCTTTCACAGGTGAGTAAGAGCCAAGCTGACTCAAAGTGGCTTCCACAATAAGGAGAACTTACTAGTTTCCATAAATGAAAAGCCCACAGGGGGATTAGGCTTCAGGCGAGGATTGATCTCACAGTTCGCAAGCCACCAAAAACCCCATCTCTCTTTCTATCTTTTGTCCCTGTTTGTTTTCCTGGGATTGGGAAACAATCCCAATCATCCAAGGGCCCTCTCCTCTTTGGTTACAAGAAGGCCACCAGCAGCTCCTGGGATAAGCTGCCTCAGTCCCGTAGAGTAGGAAGAAAATATTCTTTCCCCAATTGGATCAGAAGTCCTGAGCCACCTGCTGGTGTAGACCATCTTTAATCACATGCCCATCTCTGAATCCATCCGTGTGCCTGGGGTTCGGGTGGGACTACCCTAAAATGCTTAGAAAAACAAGGACACGTTCCTGGAGCTGGATGGAGGGTGGTGGCAATATCCACCCCACCCTAGCCAGGGAAGCTCAGGACGTTGAGAAGAGAAACATAATTGAAAGGCAGCTCTGACCAAGAAAGAAACACGGCAATGCAAATGGAAGTTACCCAAAATAACCTCCACCTATTTTGAAATGGTATTACATTATATCATATAAAAATAACAGCTGCTAACCATTTACTGAGTCTCCCAAGCTCACATCGCATATACATATACCTACATACATTGCATATGTATCGCTGAACGTAAAAATAGCAAACGTTTATACAGAGCTTGTCCTGTGCCAGGCTGAGCATTTCACACTTATCCACTCTTCAGGCAAAGACAGAGACAAAGCATTAAGTAAAATGCTCCAGTTTACACGTCGGTGCGGGAGACGCTGTTGATGTAGCCCTAGGTGAGCGGCTCTCAACCCTACCTGCACAGCACCGAACGGGGGTCGGGGTGTTCTTCAACACTGGTTCCTACATCTCCCTCTAGAACAGCAACAACCACAAACAGAATATCCAGGAGGGAGGTCTGGGCACCAGTATTTGCCCTTTGAGCTTCTTAGGTGATTCCGATGTGCAGCTGGGGTTGTAAACCAGTGTTTTATACAAACACATCACTAAAGGACAAGTATTAATTCTCAGAAAGAGTACATTATAAACACACAGTGAGGGAAAGTTGTGCAGGCTGCTTTTAGACAATAGGTTTGAGCAATGAAAACTTGATCAAGGCAAAAGGGCCCAAAGCGATCCCCTGGCTGAACACAGACAGGACCATCAGATGACTAACCTCAAAATAGCCCTAGGCCCCAACTAACCAGTGGGCTACTTACAACTAGGCCCAGTTACCATAAAAGGGAAAGCTCCACATGTCCCCATACCTCCTGAGCTTCCCTCTTTAAAAACAGCCCCCGCCCACCATTTTTTGGCAGACAGCCTTTACCCTGCTGTCCAGCCCACTTGTCCCCTGCGATATATTCAATAAACTATCTCTTTTGTTCTGCCTCAGGTGAATTCTTTCACACACACACACCCGTGCCACCTGCCCCCTCACCAGATTGGATCGCCCCGTATTTGAGCCCTCCCACCTCGTCTGATTGGAGCGACACCATTAAAGTGACATTTCCCTCTTATCTTCACAATTTGCAACATTGCCTCTTTCACAATGGAGTGAGACTTCCTGTGTTATCTTCCAGAGCCAAAGAATTCCCCTCTTCCCTTCTCCATTTCAGACAGGCTCCTGGTAGCCTGCTAAAAAGAAAGAACAGCCCTCATGGTTCCTGGATTAATTGTAGCAAGATTGGGATAGTCTACTAACACGTTAAAAGTATACTTGTTTGTAAGGGTCACATTAACTTGTGGGTCAATGACCATCTTCCATCCAGGCCTCTGTCCATAAGGGGAATTGTGGGCAAGTAGTTTTGTTCTTCTATTAATTTAATCCTTAAAACAACTCTACAAAGTAGGTGTTATCATCCCAATTTGCGCATGGGAGAAGCAGCTTGGAGAGGGAAATTTACCAGGGCCATATAGCTGGAAAGCACTGGGAATAGAGGTGCTAACTCAGACCATGGAGTTCCCAAGCTTGCTATCTGCTCGCTACCTCACCCTAGACCCTGGGACCCTGGGCACGGGGGAGCAGATGACAGGAGCCAAAGCTGAGCAGGATAAATGCTCCCCGTGGCCAGAAGCAGGATGAACCATATGGCTCAATCCACATTAAAACAAAAACCACAGGCCCAAAATGGCACCACT
Organism: Crocuta crocuta; assembly: GCF_008692635.1. Classification (NCBI taxonomy): domain Eukaryota; kingdom Metazoa; phylum Chordata; class Mammalia; order Carnivora; family Hyaenidae; genus Crocuta; species Crocuta crocuta. The sequence goes on along the minus strand of NW_027529424.1, from coordinate 3,925,907 downwards.
TAGGTTGAGTCCCCAAAACAGGCTTAATATCTCATCTAGTTGCAATTTCAACCTCCCCCAGAAATGTCATCTTAACCGGTCAGTCAGGAATTTGCGGATCAGCACCAGTGAGGTAATCTGCCACATGAGCCTTCTCCTCCCCCAGAGGAAGAAGAGATGATCTGCAGGATAAGACCCCAGCTCCTCCCACCAAGGGAAAGCAACCAAGTCTGGTATAATCCTTCCTTTTCTTTGCTGATGACTTTCTTGCCCCCCCCCCATAAAAATCTTCCATTTTTGTATAATTCTTCCTAGCTCCCCTCTACTTGCTAGATGGATGCTTCCTGATTCATGAATCACTTAATAGAGCCAATTAGATCTTCAAATATGCTCAGTTGGATTTTGTTTTGTGGTATCTCTCACATCCTAGAACTCTGCGTGCAGACACGTGTAAGCCCTGTTGTAGAGGGCACACAGAGCCAAGTGGGGGACACTGATGTCCTTATGAGAGAAGATTTGAACACACAAAGAGACACAGGACACACACGCACAGAGAAGGATGGAGAGAGAAGTCTGTGTCTGCGAGCTCAGGAGAAACTGAACACGCTGACACCTTGATCTTGGACGTCCAGGCCCCAGAACTGTGAGCAGTGAACGTGGCTTATTTCAGAGCCACAGTCTGTGGCATTTTGTTATGGCCACCCGAGCTGACCAAGACAGGGAACGAGCTGACGACATCGGATTCCTTTTCTTGAGACATGACAGCGTGACGCGTGGGCAGGTCCACCAGCTTTCAAGGCCTGAATGGGTTAGTCTCCAGGAAATGGAAAGCTCAGGTGCTATTTCAGAATAGTTTTCTGCAGCTGTTGGCCAACAGGAGACAAAAGACAAGTGTCCTTTTCCCAAGATTGGGGCCCTGCATTGGGGCTCTGGCTCCTTTCATGTTGATTGCAAAGGTAGGCCCGTGCTCCAAAGTGCACAGAGCCCTGTGCTAATGCCCCCACGCCCCACCCCCCACCCCCCAGCACCAGCTGCGGGGACTTGCAGGTACAGCATGCCCGGGGCCTCAGAAGACTAAAGGCAGGTTGAATGCCGTAGACGATGAGGCCAAGGACTACCTGGGGTCTTAGTGAACTGGGCGGCTCCCACCCAGCCCCTGTGACTTGTACACTGCCCAGCCCAGAAGCAAGCCCTTCCAGGGGCCCCCACCACCATTTTTATTCCCCTTTCATTTCTTGGGTAACTGCCCTTTCTTCTCAGTTCCAAGAGCTTGTATCCCCCACGGTGAGACAGCCCTTTTCTTTTCATTCCTCTTGATCACTGGAGGAATAAGGCCTTCACCGCTTATAGCTTCCAGTTTCAACTACTCCCTTGTCCACACCTGACACATCCCTCCACTTTTCCTACGTGCTCTTGGTAACCTCCTGCCCAGAATTCTTGGTTTAGGTGTCCAAACTCAATTTGAAATTCTTTGGTTCCTTAAAGAACCCTACTCTCTCCTCCTCGACCACAGAAGTTCTAGAAAGCTCTCAATATCCTAATTCTCCCCTGTCCCCATCACAAGTAAAGGTTCTGGTCACCAATTCCAATGTGTATGTGGGGAGGAGGTTCCTCACACCACCAAGCAATTCTCGGACACCAAACTGGATGTCCTCCAATTCAGCTCAATTCTGACACCATCTACCCAGAGATAGCACCAGATCCCACAGGCTGAAGACTTGGTCCTACAAGACTGCTTCCCACACACATGCAAGCACTTCAGATGTCATCACAAGTCCTTGTCACCTGTGCTTCTAACCAGCCGGCTATAAATCGGAGGTTCCAAAGACACCCTCCTTGGATTCGCTTCATTTGCTAGAGCAGCTCACAGAACTCAGGGAAACATTTCAATTACTAGGTCACCAGTTTATAAAGGGATAGGGCATAGGAGCGGCCAGATGGAAGAGATGGGTAGGGCAAGGATGGGGAAGGCATGTGGGGCTTCCATGCTCTCTGAGCGTGCCTCTCTTCCCGAATCTTCACCTGTTCACCAACCCGGAAGCTCTCTGCACCCTATCTTTTTGCGTTTAATGGAGGCTTTATTACTTAGGCATGATTGGCAATTGAGTCAACTTCCAGCCCCTCTCCTCTCCTTGGGAGTTGAGGGGGATGGGATTTGAAGTTCTCACTCTCTAGCCACAGGGTTAGTTCCCATGGCAACTGCCCCAAGTTTAGGTGTGGGCCAAATGGTCCATTAACATAACAAAAGACACCTTTGTCACTCTCAACTCTTGGGAAATCGCAAGGGCTAGCTCAGCTATCCGAAGCTAGGTGCCAGAAATGATGAAGACCAACTCTATATTTGCTATTATACCGTAAAGTAGGTAATTGTACTAGTCAAGGTTTTCCAAAGACACAGAACCAAGAGGATATACAGTTGGTCCCTGAACAACAAGGGGTTGAACTGTGCAGGTTCACGTACATGTGGATTTTTTTAAGTTTATTTATTTTCAGAGAGAGAGAGAGAGCTTGCACAAGCTTGAGTGGGGAAGGAGCAGAGAGAGAGGGGGAGAGAGAATTCCATGCAGGCTCTGCCAGCGAGGATCCTCCTGATTCGAGGCCTGAACCCACGAATCATGAGATCATGACCTGAGCTGAAACCAAGAGTGTATGCTCAACTGACTGAGCCACCCAGGTGCTCTAGATTTTTTTAATAGCGCAGTACTATACATGTATTTTTCTTCCTAATGATTTTCTTTCTTTTTATTTTTTTATTAAAAAATTTTTTTTGATGTTTATTTTTGAGAGAAGGAGACACAGCATGAGTGGGGGAAGAGCAGAAAGAGGGGGAGACACAGAATTTGAAGCAGGCTCCAGGCCCTGAGCTGTCAGCTTACCTGGGGCTTGAACTCATGACTCGCTAGATCATAACCTGAGCCAAAAGCAAGAGCAGGCACTTAACCAACTGAACCACTCAGGTGCCCCTGGTACCTCCATTCTTAACAAGCCCCTAGGTAAGCTGTAGGTACACTGAAGTTCAAGACTTATTAGCTCTTATAGATTGAGTTGCATTTCCCTAAAATTCATATGTTGGGGTACTAACTCCCAGGACCTCAGAATGGGACCTAATTTGGAGATGGGATCTTTCAAGAGGTAATCGAGTTAAAATGAGGTCATTAGAGTGGGCTCTAATCCAATATGACTTGTGTCCTTATAAGAAGGGGAGATTTGGACACAAAGATGTGCCCAGAGGGAAGAGTCAGTGAAGATGCAGGGAGAACAAAGCCGTCTCCACACCAAGGGGAGAGGCCTCAAGCATACTTTCCTCTCACAGCCTCAGAGGAAGCCAATGCTCCCCACACCTTGATCGCAGACTCACTGCCTCCAGAGCTGGGACACAATCAATGTCTGTTGTTTGAGCTGCTGGGTTTCTGGTACTTTGTTAGGGCAGCCCTAGCAAAACCAAATACACTGGCTCCACAGAAAGAGGGACCTTGACAACAGTATCGTGACCTGCCGTGGGGTGGGGGTGGGGCACCTAGAATGTTCTGAGCCACAACCGGAAGACAGGCTTAGCACTCCATTTCCTCCAAGCAGAGAGGAGCTTCTCACACAAAGTTCTTCAAGTGAAGTAACCTGAGAGCAGCAGGGAAGCCAGTGTCTGTTTTCTGGGGCAGGCTGGGAGACGTGCAACAGAAGGATCTGGACCAAGGACACACACACACACACAAAAAGTGGGTAGAAGAGAGTAAGGTTAGGAGTTGAAAAAGTGAGAAATAGGGATCCTGAGAGAGGATAGTTTCCATCTGTTATTTGTTCTAACTTCCAGGCTGATGCTACCGGGGGTCTTCTCTCCACATGCGGGAGTTTAAAAAATAGGACTCTGTTGGCATCCTGGGCAAGCGTGTTACTTGATCAAATAAAAATGCTCCTCTGAAAGTCTCCTGGGTGGGAGTGAGCATCCACTGGGTTCTCCAGGGTCCTGGATGCCATCTGGCCTCCCCAGTGTCCCTCAGAGCCCCTAGTCCCCAGCTGAGTTTAGTCTTCACGCTCCCCTTGAAATCCCGCCTTTGAATGAAGAGAGCACAGGGGATCTTAGGAACTATGCTGTCTGCCCCTCACTTTATTTATTTTTAATTCTTTTAAATGTGTATTTATTTTTGAGAGAGGGAGTCAGACAGAATCAAAAGCACAGAGCCTGACGTGAAGCTTGAACACACAGACCACAAGATCATGACCTGAGCTGAAGTCTGACGCTCAACCGACTGAACCATCCAGGAACCCCTGCCCTTAACTTTACTGTTAACAAATATGAGCCTTAAAGAAATTAGGGACATTGTCTCTGGGACAATGAATAGCAACCACAGCCTGAGTCTCCTGGATCCTGGACAGGGGTCTGTCTACACCAGCAAAGCCAAATTCTAGTCCCACAGCACACTGCAGGGTGGGAAGGGGTACGAAGGAGAGCTCCCTGAAAATAGGGTTTGTTTTCAAAACCTGTAGAGATGCCCAGCCGTTTCCCACTCAGGACCTTTCCATAAATTGTCTTCCCACCTAAAATGCTCCATGCCCACACCCCTTCCACCTACATATCTTTTTCTTCTTTAGATCTTGAACACCGTTTCCCCAGATGAGCCTGATTCCCCATACTCAATTAGGTCCTAATGATAAATGCTCCCTCACCTCCTCTGCTTTTCCCCTTTGGTGCGCTTATTAGTATAATTGCATCTTTAGCGGGTAGTTGGTTATTTCATGCCTGTCAGCTGCTACCATATAAACTTCACAAGTACACATCTTCCTCATCCCTACCTTCCCTGCCCCTCACACAATCCCATACACACAGTGGGGGTCTACAGATAGGTGCTGATGTGATGGCTGAAGTAGCAGGCTAAGGACTCAGAGATTCTGCAATAAAGCAACTGATATAACCTTGCTTTCATTCAGCATTTCCCAGCCCTTGTTGGACCATGGAAACTTCTCTTGAGAAACAGGAATCTGAGCAACTAGACCCATAGAATGGGGGCACACTTGGGGAAATAATATACTGTGTTACACAGACTGCCCCAAATAACAAGGTTCCGATGCTCCCTGTCCCAGAGAGAACAAGGCTTCTTTATTAGAGATGGAAGCAAGTTTGAACCACAGTGCCTCCTGCGATCAGAGGAAAATAAGTGGATGACCACCATGCCCAAATTTCATTCTCAGGTCATATGGGTCTTCAGAATCTAGGACTTTTTAAAGTCAAAGTGCCATCATTTGGTTCCTCCAGTAGTGAAAAAGAGATCTTAAGTGCCTCTTGAGCTATAGCTCTTCCAGTGAAGTTGGAATTTTTTCAGAAGAAAGTGAAATTAGCATTAACTGTGAGTTCTAGGACAGAGCAGAGCCTGACTCTCAGTCAACATGGAGGAGAAAGGCAGATATTCTAAGTGTGATGATTAATCTTATACATCAACTTGATAGGGCCAAGAGATATCCAGACAGCTGGTTAAACATTCCGGTATGTCTGTGGTTCTAGGTATATCTGTGAGGGTGTTTCTGGAAGAGGTTGGCATTTGGATTGGAAGACTAAGTAAAGAAGATGTGTCCTCACAATGTGGATGGGCCTCACCCAATCCGTTGAGAGTCTCAACAGAACAAAAAGGCAGAAGAAAGGCAAATTCACAGTCAGCCTAATTAGATATCAGTCTTCTCCTGCTCTTGGCATTGGCATTCCTGGTTCTCTGAATCTTCAGACTTGAATGGGAATTATACCACTGGCTTCACCTGAGGCTCTAGCTTTCAGATAGCAGAACATTGGACTTTCTCAGCCTCCATAATTGTGTGAGCCAATTCTACATAATAAGTCTCTTATAGATGGACGGATGGATGGATGGATGGATTGATGGATGGATGGATGGATGGAGGGATAAATAGATGATAGATAGTAGATAGATAGATAGATAGATAGATAGATAGATAGATAGACAAGATAGATCTTATTGGCTGATTCTCTGGAGAACCCTGACTAATACACCAAGCGATAACTATTGCATGAGGAATCCAAGTGCCCATTAAGGGACAATATCAGAGGTACCAGCCCCTCTTACCTGGGAACTGGGTCTGGAACAAAACTGAGGGAGCAGGGCTCAGTGATGGGGCCAGCNTAATGGCTGTTTCCTGGGGCTCTCCTGTGAAATCAGAGCTGGCTGGGGGGCCATGGGCGTGCTGGGCAACGCCAACTGCTCTTGGCCCTTGGTGGCTTCTATCTTGATCCAGGAGACAATGACTTCATGTACAACAGCAGCGGCTGGAGAAGGAGCAGATGATAAAGGAAACCAAAAGTCCACAAGAGATATAAGAAGAAGCTCAGAGAGGAGAGCCATCCAAGCTGGAGCGATGAGTAGGTCAAGGGTAACCCAAAGCTCAGGGGACAGGAGGTGGAGAAAGACCTTTGGCTCCTTAAGGATGTCATCAGTGACCTTTAGAAAGAGAAGCTCTGCTGCTGAGCGGAGACAGGAGGGATAATGGAGGCAATGTGAGGGCAGGACAGAGCAGAGGCAAATGTGGTGATATCAGCCACTCCATCTGCATGGAAAAGCTCACAGGAAAAGGAAGTGTGGAAGCTAGAGAGGTAGAAGTTCAGGCTTCAATTGTTTCAATGTAGGGAGAAGTTCAATATTGTCTACCCAAACGACAGTGGACCATCAGGTTTTTTGTGGGTCCTGCTATCCTAACCAAATGGGATAGGGAGGGAACCTAAAAAATAACCTTAAGGTTTATTAATAATAATATTTACATAATATTTTATTTTTTCATATTTTAAATCTGAGGTTGCCTGATGGTGTTCTTTCTATAAAGGGGGAAATAGAGGTGTGTGGGTGGCACAAACGGTTAAGCGTCTGACTTCGGTTCAGGTCACGACCTGCGGTTCAAGGGTTTGAGCCCTGGATGGGGCTCTGTGCTGAAAGCTCGGAGCCTGGAACCTGCTTTGGATTCTGTGTCTCCCTCTCTCTCTCCGGCTGTTTCCCGGCTCATACTCTGTCTCTCTCTCAAAAAAACAAATGTTAAAAAATATATAAAGGGGGAAATAAATGCTAGGAATTAATAATGCAGATAAGCCTACAGCCCACATGAGAGTTCCATACAACATGCAACAAACATTTCCTGTCCCGATATTTACCAGGAACTATTCTAGGCGCTTGGGATACAGCACAAAAATAGGTGCCCCCATGAAGCTCATGTTCTAGTGGTTTGTATGACTAACGGTTCCAAGAGGAAACAGCTGTCATGTGGCCCAGAAGGTGATTCAAGGTGAGTTTGTTCAGGAAAGGACTAGCCGCAAAGGTCTGGGTGAGGACCCGGAGAAGAGCCACCGTGGTGACCAGGAGGGAGAGGAGAGACGTTGTGGCCCCCACTCCAGGAGGAGACATTCAGAGGGGCAATGACGTCTGGTTGAGGGACCAGACTCGCCGTGGTGACCCAGCAGAGGAATAAGTCCCCTGACCTCACCCTCCTTGCCCTCACCTGGAAGTCAGGGGCAAGAGAGAGCATTGATCCGTCCCTACGGGCCAGCGTCCTATGCAGACAGCAGGGTGGAGAAGGCAAAGACCGATTGGGTGGGGCAGACAGAAGGCAGGTGGCACAGGCTATTTCAGTCCATCTACCAGGAAGCTTGAATTCTGGGGCCTCTGTGAGTTTGGGAAGTAGGAGAGGGAAGGAGGCTCACTCTGTATGGAAGGGAGCAAGGGACTAGGCAGGGCATTCCCACAAAATAGCTCTTTTCTCTCCTGCACAAACTCCATCACACAGAGAGCCTCCCGCCCTTGCCGAGGACCTCTCTCCTGACCCACTTTCGTGGGAAGAACATGGGGCTAGATGTCACGGCATCTAGGTCCTGCCTCTTGGAGCTTACAAGCTATATTCCTCTGCTAAGGCTGACATAATAGATCCCCACACCCCAGGGGGCTGAAAGCAACAGAAATTTACTTCTTGCAGTCGTGGAGGCCAGAAGTCTGAAATCAAGCTATGTGCGGAGCCACGTCCCTCCTAAGGCTCCAGGGAAGGGGTCTTCCTTGCCTGTTCCAGTGACAGGTGGCTCACGGCACCATGTGGCTTTGGCAGCTTGCCTCTCCGTTCACATGGCCTTCCTCCCCATGCTTCTCAGTATCTCAAATCTCCCTGTCCTTTCTCTTCTGGGGACATCAGTGGGTAGGTAGCTCACCCAAAAGACAGAATGATCTTGTCTTGAGACCCATGGCTGGATCACATCTCCAAGGACCCTGTTTCCAAGTAAGGTCACATTCGCAGGAACCAGGAGATAGAACTCGGTCATATTGTTTCAGGGACACGATTCAACCTACTAGCTGCATGGTCCCGAGCAACTGTTTAATCCTTCTGAGCCTCAATTTTCTCACCTGCCAAACACCGAACCCCAACCTGAGGTTGACAAAAGATTAGGGTCACATGCTAGAATGTGGATGAAACTGGAGGACATGGTACTATGTGAGATAAAAGGACAAATCCTGCATGATTCCACTTATACACGCGGCTCCTAGCGGGGTCAGATGCGCAGAGACAGAAACAGGACCATGTCGCCCGGGGCTCGGGGAGGAGATAAGGAGACTTACTGTTTAATGGGGATGAGTTTCGGTTCTGCAAGATGAAAAAGTTCTGGAGATCCAGTGCACAACAACGTGAGGATACCTAACGCCTCTGAATTGTACACTTAAAAATAACTCAGATGGGAGATTTTATGCTATGTGTCTTTTAGCACCATAAAAAAAATGCACAAAGGAAACAGGAAGATGAGGTGAGTGAACCAAAAGCTCTTTGTAAACAATAAAGCACTAGATACGTGGAAGGTTGTCCTTCCCCAGTCAAATCTCCAGTCACAGAGCACCGCCTAGTATATAGTAGTATATAGTAGGTGCTCAGTAAATACTCACAGAGTGGATGATCTTTATAATCACTCTAACTCACAGCGGGAGAGAAAAGGACCTTAAGGAGGGGGGAAGGAGGGGGAAGAAACAGCAGAACTTCACTCTGGTAAACAGACAGAGGCTTCTCAGAAATGAAGGAGATGTTCACCGTGAGATGAGGTCCAGAAGCATGGCCCACTCCTAACAGAGACCCCTGGGGGGCTGCAGTCAATATCCTCCCCTTTTCTGTAGGGACACAGGGTCATCAGTAGGAGGGATCCTGAGACCCCAGGAAAGAAAGGCAAGGGCTGGGTGGGTGGAAGGCCGTGTAAGCACACGCCTGTTCTGCATTCTGCACCGTGGCTGCACAGACCCTCAGGAACACCTTCGGGAGATCTCCAAACTTATGAAGACTAGATTCTAGAGTGCGCTTTCTAAAAAAGGTTAATTTATTTAGTTTGAGAGACAGAGAGCATAAGCTGGGTAGGGGCAGAGAGAGGGGGAGACAGAGAGAGAGAGAGAGAGAGAGAGAATTCCAAGCAGGTTCCACGCCAACAGCACAGAGCCCTATATGGGGCTTGAGCCCTCGGACTATGAGATCATGACCTGAGCCGAAATCAAGAGTCGGATGCTTAACTGATGGAGCCACCCCAGTGCCCCTGAGTGCACTGGCTTCTAGCATCCAGCAGCCAACAGATCCACAGACACTGGCACAGCTCACACAGAATAACTAGCATGCTAGGCTTTCCTCTGGACCCCTGTCGCAGTCTGTCAACTTCTTGTGCACTTGGCATTGCTCCAAGGATATATGGGACACAGTCATGCCTGGGTATTTTTATCAGTTCACATCGAGGCATCTCTGGTCTCAAACCACTATAAACAGCTTATATTTTCTCTCCTGGCTAAGAGGCCTCTTAATCACAGAACCCTTGTTGTCTTTGTCTACTTTCAGAAATATCTGTTTCAGGTGTCCCAAGGCACCCAGCTGTCCTCAGAGACGCCTACTGCTGTGACAGTGTGTGTGTCCACAGCACGAACTCTGGTAAAGAGCGGGTGTCTGCACTGCACTGTGTGACATCACAAGGAGCAGGCATGGGATCTGCATGAAGCTTAAGCCAGCAGCGCCTTTGTTCCAACTGTTACCCTCTCCAAGTGTGCAAACACTAGTGCAGGAAGGCATGGCAAGCATGGTGACCCAGATGAAAGGCTGCCTGCGCATTCTCACACACACGAGCAAACACACACGCGTCCACGACAGTTAGATGTGATCTTAAAGTGGGTCAGCGTGGACTAAGGCTGGGGCACCCCCTACCTGCCCCTCACCCTTGTGGACCTTCTGTACCCTCAGCTGGAAATTTTTTTTAAAAAATGTTAATTTATTTTGACATAGAGAATGTGGGTGGGGGGAGGGGCAGAGAGAGAAAGAGAGAGAATCCCAAGCAGGCTCCATGCTGTCAGCACAGAGCCCAATGTGGGGCTTGAACCCACAAACTATAAGGTAATGACCTGAGCTGAAATCAAGAGTTGGACACTTAACGGAGTAAGCCACCTACCTACCCCAACTGGAACTTTTTTTATTTCCTTTTTTTTTCTCAGTAAGTTCTACACCCAGTGTGGTGCTTGAACTCACACCGCCCAGGTCAAGAGTTGCATGCTCTACCGGCTGAGCCAGCCAGGCACCCCTCCCTCATCTAGAACTTCTGTGAGAGTCACAGAATGTACTGTACATCTACTATGGGAAGTGGTGGAGAAACAATTTATGATCATCTTGGAAAGACTTTCAGATCTTGGTTGGAAAACATACGTGTTGAGGTTTAAGGGCGGGGGGGCTTGGGACGGGCAGTTTGAGAAGCAAAGAGACAGAAGTGTTGCTACAACTGTGGCCTGTGTCCCAGCCTCTGACCAGTGTGTTCCTCTGACGTCACAACATGACAGCCCAGGATGTCTGCGCAGCCTTCTCGGGGGTCCCAGGGGGGTGGCCCTTGTTCACCACAGGGCTGCAGGCCCTGAGGAGCAATGTCAGCCAAAAGGCAAACCCCAAGCAGAAACCCGGCCTCCTTCCCTCATCTCTCTTGCAAAGTTGCCTTAGATTTCATCCCCCACCACGGAGGTGATTACTTTGCACCACAGACGGGCCCTGGACCAAGAAGCATGTCTGAGGATGGGTGGAGTGGAAGCTGCATTTGGCCCTAAGTGAAGAATGGTGCTTTCATAAACGGCGCTGGCATGGCGGACGCGAGAGGGAAGGCCCAGCTGGCGGGCCGGGGAATAGGGAGGGAATGTCTGTGCTCCCGGCACCACCCACCAGAAGCCTGAGGGGCCGCCTTTGTGTCACATCTCCCCCCTGGGTCCCCCCCTAACCCCAGTTGGAGCAGGGCTGACCTCATGCCAGACAGCATAGGAGCCAAAAGGAAAAGACTGTCCAGGACCTTGACCCAACCAACTTCACAACGGAAACGCCCTCTCTTCGCTTTGACACAAAGATGAATCAAGTCCTCTGCCTGACTCAGCGTGTCCAATCTCAGAGAAAGGAGGCAGGAGAGAATGCACAGAGGAGGGAAAATGCACTAAGTCACTTTTTTTCTCCAACTGGTGTAGAAACGGGGTGTCTGGAATGAATAAACAACCAGTGGAGAGGGAGGTAATGGTAATGGATGTCATCCAGCTTCGTACGAATCAACTGCTGGCACCTGAGCCAGAGACCAAGGCAGGTATCACTGCAGGGGACACAGTTGGTACGTCCCATCCCAGAGGGTAAAGGAGCCAGGTGGAGGGGAGGGGTGAAGGGTCAGGTCCAGACCAGCCTGGGAAGCTGAGCTGGACTGAGCTGACCCAGGAGCCCAGCAGGGGCGAGGCCATCAGCCCAGAACAAACAGCAGGATCCAGGACAGGGCTGGGCTTTTCTCAGCAGCAAGCCTGACCCACCCCACAAAAACCAGGAAAGCACCTCCGGAGGGGGGAGGGGGACGGGAGGAGCCTTACCAGACACTGGAATTCGCCCACCAGGCAGACTTTCCTGTTTAGGGAAAGCCCCCCTGGGCCCCCCTGGAGTGAACAGGGCTAATATGTGACTCCTTGTTCTCGGCGAGGCTGCACAGTCACCTGAACGGGATATTGTCCCCTGAGAAGCTGACTCTCGGGTTTGGTGGTAGAAAATGTGCGTATGGGGTCATCCGCGTTGCTGCAGGCTGCAGGGTTTCCTTCTGTTAAGTGAAATAAGCCGGACATGGAAGGACACATACTGCACGATGCCACTCCCAGGAGGAATCTAAACTAGTCCCACTCAGAAGCAGAAGTGGAATGGCGGGTGCCGGGGGCGGAGGGGAGGGGAACGAGAATGTACTGGGCAAAGATAGAAGAAGCTTCAGTACGTGCAGGATGGACAAGTTCTAGAAACCCATGATCCAGCAGCGAACGGATAGTGGATGACAATGTACTTACTGGGTACTTAAATTTTGCTATGAGAGTAGAGATCCTGTGTTAAGTGTTTTTATCACCAAAAAAAAAAAAAAAGAAGAAAACATGGGTAGTAGAGAACTTATGGAGATACGGCACTGTTTACAGCATTGATCATGGTGACCATTTCACGGGTATATACTAATCTCCAAACTCAGCAAGTTCTCGGCATTAAAAATGTTTACATGTGGGGGCAGCTGGGAGCCTCAGGCCGTCGAGTGTCTGACTCTTGGTTTTAGCTCAGGTCATGGCCTCACAGTTCGTGGGTTCAAGCCCCACATCCAGCTCTGTGCTGACGGTGTGGAGCCTGCTTGGGATTCTCTCTCTCTCCCTATCTCTCTATCCCTTTCCTTCTCTCTTCTCTTTCTCAAATTAAATAAATAAACATTTAAAAAAATGTTTCTATTTGTATGTACAACTTTTTGTACATGAACCATACCTCAATAAAGTGATTTTTTAAGAGATATGTATACGCTTCAGGGAGGGCCTTCAGGAGCCTGCAGACAAGGCACTTCTTTCAGAGAAATGCTCCTTTTCTCTGCCTGGATTTAGAGGACACTTTGCAGGAACTGCCACTTATTCTTTTGGTTTGAATGCGGGGTGTTCTGGGGGTTGTTTCCTCTTACAGATGTCCAAGGAGAGGCTGTGAAAGCCACCGGGTTGTCCAAGGTTGAAGGCTTTGGAAGGGGCCGGTGTGGACCACTGAGTCCTGGCGGAGGTCTCTGGGCAAGACCACGCCCCCACGAGTGAGGGGTGGGCATTCCCATCGCCCGTCTCCCTGGAAGAGGTCCATCCTGGAGGGAGGAAACGAGGAGCAAGGAGAGGGCTGGAAGGCTACTGGTCCCCTCGAGGCTGAACTTGGCCTCAGCCTGCACGGCTGGGACTGGTTCACATGTAAGTCGGTTCCCGCCTTGTGGAACCTCACAGGCAAGGAGTCAACACAGGCAAGGAACCTCACAGGCAAGGAGTAGGCCTGCGGGCTGTGGGCGAAGTTCATTTCTTCAGCGGATACCTATTTGGCGCCTACCCTGTGCCCGCCACCACCCTGGTGTTATTCTCTATGTCCTACCTAAAAATAGGTATGTCCTGGCCAAAAAATAGAGTTTGGCCAAATCGACAACCTGACCTGAGCTGTGACCCTGGGGGAGGGGAGCGAGGGAAAAGTCCGTGTCCGCCTTGGGCAGAAAGGGCCGAAACGAGGGGAGGTAACCCCATGGAGAGGGGAGGGAGCCACAGGGGACAGTGGCTAAGATTCCCCCTCGGGGTGCTGGTCAAGGCCAAGGGGCAGGGGGAGCAACAGCATGGAGTGGCTGGGACACCCTGGCCTCCTCGGAAAGCCCCAGAAATGCTCAGGAGGAGACCCTACCAAAGAGACTGTTCTAGGAAAGCAAGAAGAAAACGTGGCCATGTTGCAGGGTAGATATAAGTATACATAGAGACCTCACCCAGGGGTGATGTTTGGGGCGTACTGGTTACAACAGGAAAAGTGTAGTCTGTTTCAGAAGGAATGTGAAAGAACAGCAGTACACACACACACACACACACACACACACACACACACTCGTGCCCTGACAAAGTTCACAAAATCTAAAACCTCCTATCAGGACCAATCACAGAGATGTCTGCAGGTCTTGAATCCCATAAAAAGGGGAAAGGGTTCTTTGCACGGGAGTGACGCAGATTCTAATGTGCACTGGGCCCCGTACGGTCGGTCACCTCTGCTGAGGAAGTTTGTCTGGGAAAGACCACATGAAGAAAAGGAAGTGACAGCACCGTACGGTTGTAGCCAGATGGCTGGCCCTCAGGGGCGACCCGGCAGCAGCACTGGTTTGTTTCGGCAACATGTTTCCCTGTTTTCTGCAGTGGGAGTCGAACAACCACCACCTCGAACATGCAGGCGTGTGTTGGCTACGTTTTTCTATAACATCCTTTCCGTCTCCATAGCAGAAATTAATCTAGTCACTTCCAGGCAACCCACGTCCATTCATTGACTTCCCAGTCATTCTGAGTCAGTCGGATGGGGCTTTCCTTCCCAGGCGTCTCTCCAGCAGGAGGTCCATTGGCCACAAGAGGTAGGAGGGGGAGGGACAGGCCACCTCCCATCCTGAAGGCTCTGCAGAGATGTCACATGCTCTAGCAGAGGTGACTTCTCTCCACAAGGCTTGCTGCCTCCTTGGCCTTTTCTAGAAAATCAAGGTGCAAGTCCTTTCTTGCCTGAGAACCTTCCAAACCTACGTTTTGTTTCATCCTATGTGCTGAATTTTTTTTAATTGTCATGAAATACATATAACATCAAAAATACCATCTTAACCATTTTTTTTAGTAATTTCACTCTTTTTTTAATGTTTATTTATTTTTGAGAGAGAGAGAGAGACAGAGTGCAAGTGGAGGAGGGGCAGAAAGAGAAGCAGACAGAATGTGAAGCAGGCTCCAGGCTCCGAGCTGTCGGCACAGAGCCCAAAACGGGGCTGGAACTCACAAACTGCGAGATCATGACCTGAGCCGAGGTCGCAGGGTTAACCGAATGAGCCGCCCAGGCGCCCCCCATCTTAACCACTTTCAAATGTACAGTTCAGTGGCACGAGGTACATTCACATGGCTGTGAAGCCATCACCCCATTCATCTCCAGAACTCTTTATCTGGCAAAAATGAAACTCTGCTTCCATGAAACAATTCTCCATTTTCCCTCTCCCCAGGGGCCCTGGCCGTTCTCCTCTCCACATGTACGAATTTCATTCCTCTTGGTTACCCCACATAAGTGGGATCATGCGGTATTTGTCTTTTTGTGACCGGCTTATTGCTCTTAGCATAAGGTCCTCAGCATTCACCCAGGTTGTAGCAGTGTCAGAATTTCCTTCCTTTTTAAGGGTCAATAATATTCCATTGTATGGATAGACCGTGTTTTGTTATCCATTCATCTGTTGACAGATGCTTGGTTTATTACCACCTTTTGGCTACTGTAAATCGTGCTGCTGTGAACATGGGCACACAAACATCTCTTCCAGTCCCCGCTTGCGATTCTTTTGGGCACATACTCAGAAGTGGAATTGTTGGATTACATGGTAACTTGGTGTATAATTCATTGCTTTCTGTATGTGATGTCCCGTTTTTACAGTCCCACCAATAATGCACAAGGTTTCCAGTACGTCCATTTCTTGCCAGCTCTGGATGGTAGCCATCCTAATGGGTATGCCAGTGGCGTCTCACTGTGGTATTATTTTGAATTCTTAATTTTTTTAATTGTTTATTTATTTTTGAAAGACAGAGACAGAGACAGAGCACAATCAGAAGAGAGGCAGAAGAGAAGGCTACAGGCTCTGAGCCATCAGCTCAGAGCCCGATGCAGGGCTTGAACTCATGGACTGCAAGAGATCATGACCTGAGCCAAAGTTGGGCGCTTAACCGACTGAGCCACCCAGGTGCCCCTTGAATTTTTAAAAATGTATTTCCAATCCCCTCAAGACTCCACCAGGGAAAGTCAGGGTGTCCACATCAGAGTCACATTGTCTTCTCCAGCGTGGAGACATTATTTTCGTCTCTTTCTGGGAAATTCACTCCGGCATCATCGGGCTCCGTGTCAGCTCTCGTTTATTTGGCAGAGCTGCCTGAGGCTGGGCAGCACCCAGAATGATGGGGTACGAGCGTTGTTCCCTTGGTCTCTCACATGGCCGGGGGCCGAGTTTAGGTGGACAGTCACCCTGGGTTGGTGGCAGTGGTATTGCCAATGCAAATACAACATCACCATTTTCTGTGAGGGCCACAGAAAATTTTCATCACCATTTTCTGAGAGGGTTGGAGAGCTCCACCTTATGGTATAACTTCTGTTCGTTGTTCTTTGGGCTTTCTCTCCTAGCATGCAACATTAGACTTTGGAACTACAAAATCCTTTCCCTTTCAAAAAAATCTCCATCCTTGCAAATGAAGTGAACCTGGGCTTTATGTCATGAACTATAATGCTGAGCTTAAATGTTATTTGAAACTCAATTAACTGCTTGGCTGTCTCTTGGTATTCTGTGAGGTCCCTTTCCGACAAAAGGCACTAGACTCGGTGAGGTGCTGTGGGTCAATAAGGGCAACCCTCGCTGACTGGCTCACCAGAAAGGTGTCGTCACCCTCCCAGGGGCCTGAGAAGGTGTGTCTTTTGACGGTGGCTCCGCCTTTCCAAGCCCAGAGGCTGCCTCCGTTGGGCACCGCAGCCAAACTGTGCTGGCTGGTTTCCCAGAAGATAAAAAGAGAGAAGCTCTCCGGGTGCCATCAGGGGATCAGAAAAGAGAAATGAGTCTCCTCACAGCAGGGTAGCATTTAGCAAGAAGGGAACTGTTTTTAGGAAGCTCGGGTCCTTATTCACTCTCCTGCTCCACAATGCGTGCTATTTGAGGTCAGTTGCTTATGCCTTCTGTGTTCCGGTTTCGTCCGCTGCAGAACAGGCACTAATCATACTACAGCATGTGTTGTGGAAATGGATGAATAATCAGGGCCTCCCACAGAGGATGAATGCCCTAAAATGCAAAGTCAGGAGCGGGGATGAATACTTATCCCCGGGAAGTGCAAGAGACTGGCTCAAATACGCGTCAATTTCAGCATTGGCTATGAAAATGTGCTGGAAGGAAGGGTCTGTCCTTGAAGGAGATGCCTCTCAGGAAAGGCAGATTGAGCAGAGCAAGTTTCTGTAATTCATAAAAAGCCTCTCTCCCTCATGCAAAGTTCCCTGGGACATGGCTTAGGAAGAAAATTAAGCCCTTAGGTTGCTGTTGGCTGGCTTGCAATCCTAAAATGGTGTGTCTGGAGCTTCACACATTTTCTGGTTTAACGGTCTTCACAGGTTGGGAGAAAAGGGTTCTTTTATTTTTAAGTTTTTTAAATTCATTTTTGGGAGAGCGCAAGAGGGGAAGGGGCAGAGAGAGGGGAGCGGAGGACCCAAAGCAGGCTCTGCACTGACAGCAGTGAGCCCGACACTGGGCTTGAACTCACAAACCATGAGATCATGACCTGAACCGAAGTCGGATGCTTACCTGACTGAGCCACCCAGGTGCCCCAGAACAAAAGAGTTCTATGGATTTAAAACAAACCAACAAATTTTGGATAGAACCCAATATGTCTATATGTCGCACATGGTTCAACTCTGGGAACCGTGTGTTTGTCTCTGCATTGTCCAGTGTTAACACGAAGCCTGCTAATTTGGCTCAGCTACAAGCCCCATCCTTCACATCCCACAACCCTTGGTCTCAGATCAGGCGCTGCATCCTCCAGCATGCCTCAGGTGTTGTTTGCTCACGCTGGCCTGCCTGCAGCAAGAATCCAGTTAGGTCTGTTCACTGCTGATGTCTCTACTTAGTAATTTTCCACCCATTGACCCTCCCCCTGCTCCTTGGCTATATAGCTCCACTTGTGCGCGCTGCATTCAGAATTGAGCCTGGCCCTGTACTGAGGTCTCTCTTCCCATATTGCAGTAGTCCCGAATGAAATGTGCTCTTCCTACTTTAACAACTATCCAGCTCTGACTATTCTTGAACAACCTCACTTAACTTACTTCTCCCATTTGACAGAGGAGTAGACAAGTCTACAGAGGTTATCCCAGAACCTGGATGGCTTTTTTTTTTTTTAAATTTTTTAAAAATATTTACTTCTGAAGGAGAGAGAGACAGAGTGTGACAAAGAGGCAGAGAGAGAGATACAGAATTGGAAGCAGGCTCTGGGCTCTGAGCTGTCAGCACAGAGCCTGAGGTGGTGCTCGAACTCACAAACAGTAAGATCATGACCTGAGCTGAAGTTGGATGCTTAAGCGACTCAGTCACCCAGGCACCCCAAGAACTGGATGTCTGGATTCCAGGCCCAGTTCATGTCCCTTTATGCCATGATGAGAATGGTGGAAGCCACTGATAATGGCATAAGGGCAACGGTGATGGTGGTGAGTCATAGCAGAGAGGCAGAGGGGAGAGAGACCGAATGCAAAAGAAGGATGTGAGCAACATTTTTCGCAACAACAGCAACAATGAAAATCAAGAGGCCACATCTGAATGAAGGAGGTCAAAAGCGGTATCTTCATATATAAAAGAAATTGCAAAAGAAAAGAAAAGAGACCCCTTTCTCATGAACTGGGGAGAGGGGAGATGATGCTGTTTGTATCTATCCCTTGGGCAAGACCACATCTCATATCACAAGGGGGACAAATAACAGAGGCTGCCAAGTTACTGAAATAAGCATTTTTGGAAAACACCGTTTCTCAAGTCACTGAAAATCTAATCTCAAAGTTACAACATTTGAGTCTTTCTCTGGAGTTTTTGCTAATCGATATGCAAGCTGTCTGGAATGGCCAAACAATGCAGCAAAGTTGTAGTGATTCTTGATTTACCTGTTCACCCTCTGCCCAGCCCATCATCTGCCCACTAAGCCATAATGCTCTGAGTTGTTATCAATGCAGAGGACATCTTTAAAATATCTAGAAAACTGTTCATTCTGCAAAGCCGTATGCACACATCAGTGTATGGCCAGTGAGTATTTTAATCACTGTAGAGCCAACTGAACAACAGAATTAGGTGATTTCTAAGTCTAACCCAAGGTTACACCCTTTCTTTGTAAAAGCACCTGAGAGAAGAACAGATCATCAGATATGTTCATATCCTTTGATCCAACAAGTTGACTTCTAGGAACTCACCCTAGAGAAATATCAGAGACGTGCAGAGAGAATATGCAAAAAGGTGTTCACTGTGGTATTATTTATAATATTAAAAATTAGGAAAAATTTAAATGCAGGTCAAGACAGATTGGTTAAATAAATTATGATAAAACTACAGGATAAAGTAGCATGATGTTACTTACATCATTTGTAGGAGGATATTGTGCCACAGAAGCATTTATTAAAGAAAAAAGTAAGTGGTAAAATACCACACCGTATTATGCTAGGTTTATATTCTATGTTACAGAATATACACATTTTTTAGTTTTTAGCTTTTTAAATTCTTTTATTTTTAAGTTTATTTTATTTATTCTGAGAGAGACAGAGAGCATGAGTGGGGTAGGGGTGGGGTCAAAGAGAAAGAGAGAGAGAGAAGGAGAGAATCCCAAGCAGGCTCTGCACTGCCAGTGCAGAGCCTGATGCGGGGCTCGAACTCATGAAGCTGTGAGATCATGACCTGAGATGACACCAAGGATTGGATGCTCAACTGACTGGGCCCCCCAGGCATCCCAGAATACACACGTTTTTTAAAAATTATTTTTTATAATTTTAGAGAGGGGGGGAAAGAGAGAGAAGGGGGGAGAGAGAAATCCAAGCAGGCTCAGCCCTATCAGCACAGACCCCAATAACAGGGGGCCGGGGTTCAATTTCACAAACCGTGAGATCATGACCTGAGCCAAAATCAAGAGTTCGGTGCTTCACCACCTGAGCCACGCAGGTGCCCCTAGAATATACGCACTTGGGAAAAAGGTGTAACTTAGACCTCCACTGGGAGTTCTCTACTTCTCAGGATGCATCTATAATTGGTTTAGTGGCTTCTCGTGAATTCTGTGGATTGTGAGTGTTCAAAACCTTCCCCGAGATCCCTGCAGTTTCCAAGCAGGAGGTGAGGGGGAAGACACATGTTTTCGTGGCTACATCATGTTGACCCAGATGTGAAACAGCCCAGTCTTTAATTTATGTACAGGTATGATTCCACACAGACACCCCCACGCACAGAGATAGGTACACAGTAGCATGAAGCATGTGGGTGGGCGGAGGGTGGGCGGAAGAATGAAGGACAGAAAAGGTTTCTGTTTTGGCTTGTAAACCCTTTAAATTGTATTTGAGCCTTTTTTTTTTTTTAAGAGAGCACAAGCTGAGGAGGAGCAGAAGAAGAGAGAGAATCTTAAGCAGGCTCCATGCTCAGCACAGAGCCTGATCTAGGGCTCAGTCCCACAACCCTGGGATCATGACGTGAGCCGGAATCAAGAGTCAGACGTTCAACTGACTGAGCCTCCCACGCACCCTTGCACCTGGGACGTTTGTACCCTGCATGTGTCTAAATTCTGCCAATGTTTTCAGCTTAGTCAACTCGATTTTTCCAAATAAATAAGCATGTAAGTTTAAAAATGTAAAGGTCTTGGGGCGCCTAGGTGGCTCAGTCAGTTAGGCATTCAACTTCGGCTCAGGTAACGATCTCATGGTCTGAGGGTTTGAGCTCCATGCCAGGCTCTGTGCTGACAGTTCAGAGCCTGGAGCCTCTTTCAGATTCTGGGTCTCCCTCTTCCTCTGTGCCTCTCCTGCTCATGCTCTCTTTTAAAAATGAATAAACATTTTAAAAAATTTAAAAATAATAAAATTGTAAAGGTCTTACAGTAAAGGATAGTGATGAGAAATCAGGAAAACAATGATTTGACACCTGTAAATCCAGGCATGACAAAGTGCCCCAGGTAGCAGTGAGGTGCTACTGAACTGACATTCCTGGATTAATTACAGTTGACCTTCCAACAATATGGAAGTTAGGGGCACCGAGTCATTGCACAGTCAAAAATCCACCCACTACTTTTGACTCCTGGCAAAACTTTGCTTCTAAGAGCCCACTGTTGACTAGAAGACTTACCAGTACCATAAACGGTTGAGGAACATATTTTGTATGCTGTATGGACTACCTACTGTATTCCCACAGTAAAGTAAGCTGGAGAAGAGAAAATGGTATTAAGAAATTCATAAGGAAGAGAAAATGCATTCACAGTACTGAGCTGTAAAAAAACCACACTCAAGTGGATCCACACAATTCAAACTAGCATTGTTCAAGGGTCAACTGCATACTTAATGCTTTGCACATTTGACCAACAGTGAGGGTGGGGAGTCAATTTAGCCCGGGTGACAGACCTCCCACCACCTAGTTCCAATATAACATCCTGACATTAAGAATGGAAAGATTAAATCCAAAAATGGAAATAAAAGTCTGGTCCAAACAAACTAACAAAAGTGATTGGCCGTTACCCTACTATCATGAAAGAAGGGAAGAGTGGTTCTTCTTTATAACCTGGAAGATGGGTTATAAAGCACCACATATACAGTAAGGGAACAAAATCAGGGGCTCTGATAGGGGATTTGAAAGCCTGTTGTCTGTTCCTAACAAATGTTTCAGCATTTTCTTTTTCTTTTCTTTTCTTTCTTTTTTTTTTTTTTAAAGATTATTTATTTATTTTGAAAGAGAGAGTGTGTGAGCAGGGGAGAGGCAGAGGGAGAGTGAGAGAGATTCTCAAGTGGGCTCTGCACTGTCAGCACAGAGCCTGACGCGGGGCTCGAACTAACAAAGTGTGAGATCATGACCTGAGCTGAAATCAGGAGTCTGACGCTTAACCGACTGATCCACTCAGATGCCCCAAGATATACATATATTTTTTAACTTTTTTAACTTTTATTTTTTATTTTAGCGAGGGTGGGGAACAGAGAGAGAGGGAGAGAGAGAGAATCCCAAGCAGACTCTGCGATGTTAGCCAATGCAAGGCTCGAACTCACAAACCATGAGATAATGACCTGAGCTGATATCAACAGTCCAATACGTAACGACTGAGCCCTCCAGGCGCCGCTCAGCATTTTCTTACTAAATACCAACCTCTCTGTGAAAAGGCAAAGAGCATGGGAGGCAGCTGCTTTCTGCACACTGCCTGTGACAATCTGCTTGGGCCGCCATAATGACACCCCCAGACTGGCTGGGTTCAAGCACAGAGATACATTTCTCACAGTCTGGAAGCTGGAATTGGAGAGGAGGGTGGTGGCAGGGCCAGGTTCTTAGTGGGTGTTTCCTGCCCCTCCCCCCACCTTGCAGATGGCCACCTTCTCACGGTATTGCACCCGGCACAGACCAGGTGCTGGTCTCCCTTTTCCTCGTAAGGACACTAATTCTACCATGTCTCATCTAAACCTAGTATCTCCTGGGGTGCCTGGGTGGCTCAGTCAGTTAAGCAGCCGACCTCCGCTCAGGTCATGATCTCGCCGTTCGTGATTTCGAGCCCCATGTTGGGCTCTGTGCTGACAGCCAGCTCAGAGCCTGGAGCCTGCTTCAGATTCTGTGTCTCCCTCTCTCTCTCTGCCCCTCCTCTGCTCACACTGTCTCTCTCTTTCAAAAAAAAAAAAAAAAAAAACCATTAAAAAAAATTTAAACCTATCTCCCTAAGTCTCCACATACCACCACACTTTGGGGTTAGGGCTTCAATATATTGATTTTGAGGGGACACAGCACCCCCCTCAGCCCTTCTTCATTTGCAGGACAACCATACAATGTTATATCCATAGTCTGTGATCATAGGATTCTTCACTCAGAGAAAGCAGATGTGTCCTGCTTTGTCTCTCTGACCAGATGTGGTCTTCGGATTTGATTTACTAACTCTGACTTTGCCCACTAAATTGTCCTTTTCCTTTCCTTCTGTCATCCACAGCTGATCAATATGACCAGTGAGACAAAATTCAAAAGAAGCCCCACCATCTTTAAAATAATTTAGAAACGAATCCATCTTGAGCAGCTGTTTTGCTTGGTTAGGGCACCCCCACGTGTCTCCATAGGGAACTGCCTGTAGAAAAATCTACCTTAGAAAAACTACTTTCGGAAAGTCCTCCTCACTTTGACTCAATAATCCATAATTTTTTGTCTTCACTTACATTGAGCCCCCGCCCCAGCTGAAGCAAAATGGTGGCAGGTAAAAAGATGATTAGAGCACAAATCTTGCCCTCAAGAAACTCACAGTGTAGTAGAAAACCAGACACACAGAAAGAAACTCGAAAGGAGAGGTATAATGTGACCAATTTCTTAAATGGCCACAGAGAAAGTGCTACGGAGGCCCAGAGGAGGGAAAAATTCATTCCAGCGGGGACGGGGGGGATGTGTGTGTCTGAAAGGCTTCAGGGCAGATGATACCCCTGAAGATTGGGTATGATTTAAGTCCGGTCATTCATTTGTTCACTCATGAAATATTTTAAGTGATGTTTAATAAAGCCCCCAAGGCAGAAACGTGCAGGATCTGTGGTACNCTTCAGGGCAGATGATACCCCTGAAGATTGGGTATGATTTAAGTCCGGTCATTCATTTGTTCACTCATGAAATATTTTAAGTGGTGGTTAAATAAAGCCCCCAAGGCAGAAACGTGCAGGATCTGTGGTAGAAATAGCAAGGAGTTTTATGTGACTGGAGTGTGGACTTGCGAAGGGTAATGACTTGAATTAAGACCAGACAAACTTGGGCTTCCCTGGGTGATGTAGTGGGAGCCAGTGAAGGCCTTTGAGCAGAGGAGAGATATTCGGTTATTCTTTGATTTATCCAGTGGTCTCAGTCAACCAATATTAGCATGCCTACCTGTGCCAGGCACGAAGGGTTCTGTACACACAGGTTATAACAGCACCCATGGGCTCTGCTCTCACAGAGCTTATGACAGACAGGTGACAAGGACTATTCACACAAGAAATCGCTGATTCAAGACTATGATAAGGCAGATAAAGAAGAATAGGAACTTATTAGAGAATAATGAGGGGCTGGGGACTTAACTGAAGTTGGGTGTCAGAGGAGCCCTCTTTGGGGCAATGACATTAGGGTGAGACAGGAAGGATATTCAGGACCGGCCAGGTAAAGATTCAGGAAGTGAACCTTCCAGAGTCATGTAAAGGCCCCAAAGAAGTAAGGAGTCTGCTGAGCTCAGGAGACTAGGAACAGGCTGATGTGAGTGAAGGGTCACAGCACAGGAGGAGGGTGGCCGAAGGTGGCAGAGGAAAATGGGCGCTAGTCTGTGCTGACCCTGTAAGTCATGGCAATGAGCCTGAATTTTAAGTGCCATGGACAGCTGAGGAGGACCTGGCCACATCTGCATTTATAAACAGCTGTCTGGTACAGTGTGGAGAATGTACCGGAAGCGGGTGTGGGCTCTAAGGCTTCTGCAGGTGCCCGTGTTGGCTGTCAGTGGGGATGGAAAGAAGGGCTCCCAGAAGGCTGATCCTGCCCCAGGATGGATTTCTAGGGGAAAGGCAAGAGGCAGGGAGGCCATCACTGTGGGGAGGGTCAGGGGGTTCAGAGAAAGACCATGTAAAGGCAGCTCCTACTAAGACAGAAACAGAAATACCAGTGTAAGTTACCTAAAATAATTCCAACCTATTTTGAAACTGTATTACATTGTTATATAAAAACAATAGCAGCTAACCTTTCACTGAGTTTCCCAAGCTCATACTACATCTACATGCACATAAACGTGTGATGTATGTATCACTTCACATAAAAATAGCAAACATTTATACAGAGCTTGCCATGTACTTAGCACCAGTCCAAGCGTTTTACATGTATTTGCTCCCAGGTGAGGGAGGTAGTATTGTCAGCACCGCGTTGCAGAAAGAGACACTGAGGCAGAGAGGTTAAGTAAAATGCTCCA
Source organism: Crocuta crocuta (assembly GCF_008692635.1). Classification (NCBI taxonomy): domain Eukaryota; kingdom Metazoa; phylum Chordata; class Mammalia; order Carnivora; family Hyaenidae; genus Crocuta; species Crocuta crocuta. The sequence continues at coordinate 3,901,239 of NW_027529424.1, read as the reverse complement.
GGTCACATAGCAAGTAGTGATGAAGCTAGGATCTGAACCCAGGCGATGTAGCTCCAATCCAGGCGCATCAACACTACTCTACACCACTCCTCATGTTGAAGGATGCTCAGGACAGCTTTTGGCATGAAATGAGCTGTCCCCGGGCAAAATACTCAGAGTCGTCCCTGACTTCTCTCCTTTTCTCACACCCACACTGACACATCAGCAAATCCCGTCCACTCTACCTTCAAAATATATCCACACTCACTGCTCACTCTCCCCACCATCGGCACGCTGTCCAAGACCGTCACCTCTTGTGTGGATTAGCACCATTTCCTTCCAGCCTGTGGGTCCCCCCCCCATCTTGCTCAGAATGAGAAAGCCGAGGGTTCACTGCCACCTAAATCAAAGGCCAGTATGACATGGTCCCGCCACCTCTGCCTCTACTTCCCTACAAGCCCTCCTGCCCCTCCCCCCGGCCTCTATGCTTGCATGACTCACTTCCTCACTTCCTTCTGGGATCTCTGCTTCAACATCATCTTGTCAAACGTTCCCTGACACCCCCCCCTCTTATAATGAAATAGCACCCCCTCTCTCTGCCTTTACCCTGCTCTATCTTTCCTCATGGCATTCATCACCACCTGACACACTCTACCCGCTAATCTGTTTATTTCCCCGCTCCCCTGCCCCGGAATTCAAGCCCTCTAGAAGTAAGGACTTAGATTTGTTCACTGCTGTCTCCCTGATGCCCAGATCAATACCTGGCACACAATAGGCTCAAAGAACAATTTTTGAAAGGATGAAAATATCATTTCCGCCATTTTACAGATGAGGAAGCAGGCTCCGTGGTGACCTGCCAAAGGTCGTGAAACTAGTAATCTAATAACTACCAAAAAACTTTCCTTCCAAGTAGGAAATCATCCCTCTTCCTCCAGTCAAGCAAACCCCCTCCTCCTCCTTGATCCCTCCCCCACCACCCTAACTCTCTGTTGGGGCAATCTGGAATATTCAAACCATGCATTCCCTTTGGCTGGAGGTTAACCTGCTCAATGCCAGGATGTCCATCCACTGCTCTTCCTTTCCTCTTAAAAGTACCGAAACATAAGGGCACCTGAGTGGCTCAGTCAGTTGAGCATCTACTCCTGATTTCAGTTCAAGTCGTGATCTTTCCATTCGTGAGTTCGAGCCCCGAGTCGAGCTCTGCCCTGACAGTATAGAGCCTGCTTGTGATCCTCTCTCTTCCTCTCTCTCTGCCCCTCCCCTCTCTCTTTCAAAAATAAATAAATAAAATTTAAAAAATACTGAAACATAATGAAATGTGGGAGGTGCAGGAGACAGGAACCAATGGGCTCCCTGCCCAGTGATGGCTCCTTGACTTGCTCTCTGGAGGCTGGTTTGCTCTGTGGCTTCTGGTCACTTCCTCATCGTGGGTCTGTGAATGGTGATGAGGCGCAGGCTGTTGTCTACACATGGCTGTCTTTCTCTAGCACCATTTAATGGATCCCATTAAACATTCCTCTCCCAAATGACCTCGTGCCCTTTAGAAAGGCGCTATTTATGTGCTACCAGGATCCTTTAACTTAGCAAGCCTATTCAAGACATTGCGTCTAGCCCCAATGCCATGAAACATTCGTGTCTCGGGCAATCCATACCATGCCTCCATATCCCTCACCCGAAGTTACTAGGCTCATCTGGTTTAAGGCATGCGAGCAAACTCAAGAATCTGTGCTAAGTGGGGATAAAAAGAACTTAATTTCACCCATGCACTCCCCCTCGCTCCCTATTTAGTTTCTAAAGTAATTCTCACCCAACTTGTCTAGAGTTTTCACAAGGAAGTTTCAGGTTTGCAAAAGGCATTAGGATAATCATTGGTGGGTTTTAAATGAAATATAAAATAACAAAAATTGAGGCGTTTGAAAAGCATCTGTAGCTGTGTGAAACAAGAGAAGTCTGAGGCATTTCTGGTTTGTGGGTGACTGAGCCCCCTGTGGCTTCTGTGGGGGTGCAGATATGGGGGGAACTGAGGGGGGGCACAGCTGGACCTGGGGAATCAGCCTGGTGCCAGAGGGACCTTCACTGAAACCCAGCCCTGATCTTGCATCGTACCTCTGAACTGTGTCACTGCATGCCTGCCTTAGAAGGGCCTGAAATCAATAAAAAGAAGAAGTTCAAAAACCACTCCATAAGCAGCAGAAAATCTGCCCTTCACTTTTCTTTCCCTGTACCCGGAGGAGTTCTAAATCTTCCTTCATTCCTACATCAAGCCTGAGACACCAGGCTCCCTAGAACTTTCTTTTATTCTGCATTATTTCTGTAGCGTTCTGCAAAGCATCTGCAGGTCTTTAAAGGAAATGTGAAAAGGTAGCAAAGATACATCTGTACAGCAAAGACATGTGGCGCAGAGAAGGAGCACATAAATCAAAGCCAGAGTTCTCTCTGCTAGCAACCTGGAAATCAAATTGTGTCAGGGAGAAGGCCCGTGTGGAAAATAGATTAGAAGGGTGCCGAACAAGAGAGAAGAAAGACAAGCAGTCCCTACCAAAATTAATGAAAGGCAGAGGAGGCCTGGAGAAACAGCCTGAGTGAAAAGATACTCGTGCTGCTTAAGGATGGATGAGCGGTTCAGCAACCATTTGAGGCCCGCTTGGATAACTCGATGGCCACCCATCCCCCCTTCCCTGGTCCACCACTCCCAACCCAGGGCTGTGGAGCTCTGCAGGAAATGAGGGGAGGAAGGAGACGTGGAAGGGACAGGAGACCCGGCATAGGAATTTAGATGAGCAGCACCATCCTTCAGGTGACCTCCAGCGTCCAGCCCCAACTTTGTAACTACAGTGCTGAGTGCTGAGTGCTGCCTGCGAAACCCCTCTGACCTGGGGTTGTGATACCTGCCCTCACAATGAGATGCTAGAAGTAGAGCAACAAGGGCAGACACAGGCACCAAGTGGGGGGCTTCTCAAAGAGCCACTATTATTATTATGAACTAAAATTTAGAAGTGGATGCTGGCTCTGGAACCTTCCATTTGCAGCTGTGACTTGCAGGCTCTGAGTGCCTCCCCAGTTCCTTCTTTTTCTCAAAACCCTGAACTCCAGATCACTTCCTCTGTTCCAGCTCCTGGGTCAGGATACAGCCGTCTCCTCTCCTCCCAACCAACTCTCCCGACCTGCCAGCAAAACCAACCTCAGGAAGAAGGTGAGAAATGTCCTCCGGGCATGGACTAATGGCTTGTGGTGGTGACCATTCTGATCTGGCTTTTGGATCTTGCATGACCCGCAGTCTCAGACAGGATTGCTCTGCTTTTTCTCCAGGACTTGGCATGACTAAGGGGATAGATACAAACCCCAGGGCACAAACTCACTGTTCTAGAAATTTAACTTCATTTTATATCTGAGCTTAATTTCTATTTCAAATCTCCATTCTGCCTTGAGGGCGGAAACCTAATCTAAGCCAATTTGAAATTCTATCACCAATCCCTGAAATAATAAGCATAAGTTAGTTTTTTTTAATGTTTATTCATTTTTGAGAGAGACAGAATGCACATGGGGGAGGGGCAGAGAGGGGGAAGACACAGAATCTGAAGCAGGCTCCAGGCTATTAGCACAGAGCCCTATACAGGGTTTGAACCAATGAACCGCGAGATCATGACTTGAGCCGAAGTCACTTAACCAACTGAGCCACCCAGATAGGTGCCCAGTGCCTAAGTTAGTTTATAACACCAAGGCTCTCTGCTTGGGTGGTCATGGTAGTCGTTAAGTGGTCAGTGCTGGAGAAGATTCCAGCTCCTTTCTTCTAAACCCCTGGGCGGATGTACTTCCCCTTAAGTTAAGTGTGGCCATTTGACTTGCTTTGGCAAATGGAACAAGAGCAAGTGTCATTTCCAGAAGGAAGTCTTAAGTGCCAGTTCATGTTTCTATTNGCCATAGAAACTGGCAACTTTCCTGATAAAGGCTGCTCCAGCAGGTCCTGGGGTGAGGACAGTGCTGACCCAGCACAGAGCTTTCCCCTGATCTTCCATAGTCCTGTAGTGTGAGTGAGAGATGATTCTTTGTGGTTTGACCCACTCAGACTCGTTTTTGTTGTTGCTGTTTCTACTAACCTGAGCATGCTCTAGCCTCCCTGAAGGTACAGGGGGTGGCATCCATCTGAGATGTCCTCATTCCCACCTTGTCTTCAACTTGGCAATACATGCTTCCTGACCATCCCCCACCCCCCACCCCCCCAACTCAGGGCCTCCTGGGCTCCAGACCTCTGTCAGCTGTTTCTGAGCCTTTCTCTGAGGGCAGGGACCCATCTGTTGTCACGGCATCAAACTGGACCATGGAAAATTCTGTGAGGAGTTCAGGCCCATCTGTCCAGACATTCAGTGCCACCTGGATTCTCAGAACTCCCCTGGGGTTCTACCAGGGAAACAGAGCAAGCCTACCTCTGCCCTCGCTGGAGCTTCCCGCCATTCCCACTTCTTCTCCAGGAGGCTTCGGCCCCACCCTTTCCCCATATTCCACGACAGTTGCCTCTTCTGGCTTTTCCCACAAGTCCTATGATCTAAATCCGGCCTCAGGCTGGAGGCCTTATTTTACTCACCAGCACCACCCTCCCAAATCTATTACATCTGGTTTGGTGTTCTTTCCATGCCCCAAGTGCTGGCCTTTTATAACTTCAGAGCCAAAAATTGCCCTTTGTTTGTCTCTGAGTTATGCCAAGACCCCTCTTCCTGTGAGACAATGAACGAGGAATACCCCAGCTGCCTCAACAGGTCAAGGACTGAGAAAATGGGGTGGTGGTACTGGAAATCTCAACTGATAGTTCAGAATATTGTTCTGCACATAAGTGTTCAGCGCAATTATGAGGCTGAGAAGTAAGACCAGTGTGTGACTAGTTGAAGCCACTGTACAACCTCACGGCCACACTTAAACATGCCTTCGTAGAATTGTCATCCTTGTGAAACTTCTCAGAGCAAAGGGTTGGATGGACCTGAGCATGGTGTCTCCCCTAGAGACTGTAAGATCCTTGAGGCTGAGACCATTTCTCCCATGTGTCCTGCAAATCTCCAGACTGGGATCTATTGTGTGCCTGAAGCACAACGGACTGAAAGAACAGGGGTCCGATGTTGCAGCAGGATGCAGGGAAGTGTCATCATCAGGCATTTTTTGAAAAGATGATTTGATTGACTAAAATACTTGGATCTGAACAATAATGGAAGACAGAGGTTAAGTCCTGAGACCAGAGCAATTCCTACAGAGGATACCTATTTCTGAAAATGAGCATGTAGGCAATAAAGTGTGTAAGAACATTTTTTAAAACCTCCAGACTTTGAGGGGCACCTGGGTGGCTCAGTCAGTTAAGCGGTTGACTCTTGATTTCAGCTCAGGTCATGATCTCACAGTTGGTGGGTTCCAGCCCAGAATCACAGAGCCTGCTTGATATTCTCTCACTCCTCCCCTCCCCTGCTCTTGTGTGCGTGCTCTCTTTCTCTCTCAACAATAAATATACTTTAAAAAATTAAAAAAGAAAACCCTCCAGACTTTGAGAATTTAACTAACAAATGACAATGAGGATATTCTCATAATACTAAAGGTTTCAGCCACAGGATATGCTGTCTCCTTGAGGGCCAGTCGTTTAGATCTCCCTTTCCCTCCTGGGTGCATTTGAAGATCCCAAGAGCTAAATGTAAGGCTTTCAAGGAGAGGACACAAAGTCCTTCAAAAGTCAAGCCTGTGTGGAATACGCCTCATGTTGTGGCCTGGGCGGCTTTGCAGTGGGTGGGGTGAAGTCACAAAGTGGTGTCCGAAGCTCGTACCACTCACCACCTGTTGACACTCATTTTTCTAATCTAGGCAAACCAACACATGGGTGTTGGTGCAGAAAGGAACAAGCCAACCCTTTCCTTGCTTGCTCTGAACACCTTATCTGGCCTTGCGAAAACAAACAATACGAGGAGCCCGGCTGCAAGGTTAGGGCANGGCCCAGGCCTGTGAGTTCCGGTCCGGTTCTGCCCGCGGCCCGGGGCGTTCGGGGCGGTCGAGGCGTAGCGCTCCCGTGGCTCACACAGCGGCCCTCGGCTCGTCCGGCCCTCTAGAGCGTANAGCCCTCCCGGATCGGCCCCCAGGTGGGGGTGGGCGGCAGGGACCGGGGCGGAGAGATGGGCAGTCACTCCACGCAGAGGCCAACGAGGGCTCGGCCTGGGGTCAGCTTCGCCCGCAAGGTCCCCAGTTTCTCCGTCACGGCCAAGTCTGGCTGACGACGGCCCCGAGGGAACCCGCGGACGCGATGTTTCCTGAAGCCCCTTGCCTGGGCACGGTAGCATTTGGGACCCTTCAGGACACACTGTAGAATTTCAAGTGCGACAGCCTCCGGAGGTCCCAGCGCTCAAACTCCCTAAACCGCCAGGGCAACGGAGCCCAGTCTTCCATGGACGTTAGGCGCTGCGTGGGCAGCTCGGCAGGCGGCCTTTGAGAAAGAGAGTTTTGTGCTTCTCACAAACTTGACCTGGTTCCAAGGCCACGTTAGGCTTAGCTGAGCTGCTCCTTGGCCCTCCCCCAGAAGTGCCCGCGGCCGGGCAGGTCAGTATGTAGGGTGAAGGACACACTGCACTGAGCTCTGCCCTTTGGCTCAACAAACCTAAAACCGGAACACCGGTGCACAAACTGGAACTGGACGAAGCAGAAGTAGTAGAAGGTGAAGGACCCCTAGCCCCATCCAGCCTCTCCCTGATGTTTGCCTGGCCAGGGCCAGGGTGAAAAGACAGGCCTACCCAGCATGCTAAGTAGTTAGAAGTCACAAGTCAAACAGCTAAGTATGTTTTCTTCCTACCCTGACAAGCGTATCTTCATAAGACCTAGAAGACCGTGTTTGAATTGGTAAGCCTCAGGCTCCTAGGAGTTCCCCCAGAGCCATTAAGAGCCAGCTGCTGCCCTGCAGCTTTTTCTTTTCTTCCCACCCCTTGCTCACTCCCTCTCATCGCTGGGAGCTTGGTGCACAAGCCTGTAGACACCCCATACAGCATGCCTGTACTATCTCTATCCCCTCACCCCGTGTAATAATTGCTCTCGGCCACTTGACGGGCTTAAGGGTGCCCATGCAAAGCTGGAGAATTTCAGAGTCTCAGGTAACTGCAGCAAGGTTTGGAAGGGGGTGGTGATTTCCAAGCAGGCACACCTGGCGGGCCACAGCTGGAAGAGGGCCAGAACAGGGTGCTCTAGAGTGCACTGCCCAGGCAGGAGTCCTTCCTGCCCGTTTTCTTTCTTTCTTTCTTTCTTTCTTTCTTTCTTTCTTTCTTTCTTTCTTTCTTTCTTCTCTTTCTTCTCTTTCCTCTCTTTCCTCTCTTTCCTCTCTTTCCTCTCTCTCTTTCTCNTTTCTTTCTTTCTTTCTTTCTTTCTTTCTTTCTTTCTTTCTTTCTTTCTTTCTTTCTTTCTTTCTTTCCTCTCTTTCCTCTCTTTCCTCTCTTTCCTCTCTTTCTCTCTTTCTCTCTCTCTCTCTCTCTCTCTCTCTCTTTTTTTTTTAAATGTTTTATTTATTTCTAGGAGAGAGAGAGAGACAGCGTGAGCAGGGGAGGGTCAGAGAGAGAGGGAGTCACAGACCGAAACAGGCTCCAGGCTCTGAGCTGGCAGTCAGCACAGAGCCCGACGCGGGGCTCGAACCCACAAACCGCGAGATCATGACCTAAGCGAAAGTCGGACGCCTAACTGACTAAGCCACCCAGGCGCCCCCCTTCCTGCCTGTTTTCAAGGGTGGTTCTGCTTCTGCAAATCTGGTTCCACCTGGTCGGAAGCCTGACTTCTGGCATGGCAGCCAGTTGACCAAGGTCTGTCTGGTTGAGTTTGCGGGAGCTAAACATGAATCAGGGAGATGATGGGAAGAACCAATCTATCATAAATGCCCAGAAGCGCTTGGTAAGTAGGAACTCCAGATCCAGCACTAAAGCAGTAGTATGTTAAGCACTAAGTAGGTGAGCTTGAACAACTCAAGTCACACTAAGCATCCCTTTTCAAAGCTGTTCCCCTCAGCAGTAGTACTGTCATGTAGTAAAAACCAGCCAGGAATTGGGTACCGTGCTAGGTACTGTATGATCATCCCCCATAATCCTTATAAGAGCCTATGAGGCAGATTATGTGATCCCCACCCTACAGTGAGGAAACAAGTTCAGAGAGGTGGCAGCCTGTTCAAGGCCACACAGCCAGTAGGAAAGAAAGCTGGGAGGCAGGAAAAGGTTCCTGTACCTCCAGAGTTATTTCCACTCTCTTGTGTAGCCCAGTATACTCTTCACTGAAGTTTAAAAGAGGTGACAAGGGGCACCTTGGTGGCTTAGTTGGTTAAGTGTCTGATTCTTGAATTTGGCGCAGGTCATGATCCCTGGATTGTGGGATTGAGCCCTGTGTTGAGCCCCACATAAGGCTCCAGGCTGAGCATGGAGCCTGCTTAAGAGTCTCTCTCTGTCTTTAAAAAAAAAAAAAAAAAAAAAAGTAGCAAAACACTAGGTGAAGTGAAAGTTTACAGGAATTTGGTGGAATTGGTATGAGAAATCGAAGTGCTACTTAGGGTCATTAATTCAGTCAGCAGGCATCTGTTGAGTGTCTCCTCTGTGCACAAACATGACCGTGCCTCATCTCATGGACCTTCTCTTGGTTTACAATGATGTGATGGTCTCTGGACAGTTCATCCAGGCATCTGCAGGGCCCATCGCTTGCCTTGCAATCACAAATATTACTCTTTATCACATGCTCTGGCAGTGACCTCACTCTTAGTGATTCCCTCTTTCGAGGGGTGGTATTGGTGCAGCCGTAGGTGCAAGGCATCACGTGTTTGGACTCAATAGAGCCATTGGGAGAATTCAGACTGGTAAGATTTTTAGGAGGGATTACCAACCAGATTTGATGACCAGCTGAATAGGGAAGAAACAGCATGGCTTGCAGTTTCTTCCTTGAGCAAGTGAGTGGTAGCCCTGAGATAAGGAAAAGAGGAAGATGCCCAAGGATACATCAGTCCAGGAGATGCCGGAATGGACATGTAGACCTGGAGCCCAGGGGAGAGGTTTGAATAAGAGCAAAGATCGGGAGTCAGCAGCATAGAGGGACCAGTAGAAGCCACGGCCATGGTGGGCTGGACTCAGAAGAGCCTGGAACAAGTAGGGAGCAGTGGAGGGAGCTCCGAGGATCAGTCAGGGGGTAGCAGAAGGCTAGGCACGCCTTGAAGAAGTGGAGGATGGGCTAGAGAAGCACCAAAGAACAGAAGTGGATGTGCTTCCAGAAGGAGAGCATGATCCAAATGGCCACTGGGTTCAGTTCTGGCAAGCGGGAGATTCTCGGTGAGGACGGTTTTCATGGAGCAGCAAGAATAGAGGCCTGGTTCCCCTGGGTTGAAAAGCGAACTCAGCCGCTCAGAGCACCCTGCCAGGGTGTGGAATGCGCCAGCCAGAGGACTGATGGACCACATAAACACTGATGCTGCCATGAAGAAGGGCATTCAGGGGCTGCATCTCTGTACACAATTGTGCCAGAGGCGTTAGAATTTAATTTAGGGCATATGTCACTGAGGGAATGGCAGCGTTTGGGGTTGCTACAGAAAGCACACTCATTATCTTACTGGAAGGTTCGTCAGCACTTCTGTTACCACATCCCAAAATGTGGGTTTCACAATCTATCGGCATTATCGGCTGCAAGTCACTTTGCTCCTTAGGAGGAAACGTGTTTGTGAGAAACAAAACGGATGAATGTCCCAAGCGCCTGCAGAGAACAGCAAAGCTGGCGTGGTGTTCCAAAGAAACGGGCTCTTCTTGTTGCCCTGAAATAAAGGCAGTCACCAGAGTGCTTTTCCAGAAAACAGTAGCAACAGAAGTCTATTAAAGGAGGATCCAGGCTGACGCATGGCAGTAGGAATACCAGATTCCAAAAAAGAACGAGAAAGGCAGAAAACATGTAGGTGGGGCCCAATGGGAAACACATCTAACATATAGAACAAATAGTCTGGTGCTTGGCTCCCTGCCCGTTCCTTACAACGGCCAAAGTGAGACATTTTCTGTGTACAGGCAGCCAGACAACAATACCGCTCATTTTAATTAGCATGTGGGATACCTTAAAATAACGAGAAGACTCTTTGTCAGAGGACATGTCCAGAAGAGCCTTCTTGCTGTATGCACCTGGTCCTTTTCTTCTTCACATATTGCCCGTTCTCAGCATATTTTGCAGAATTACAGGATGCCACTATAAAAAAAAAAAAAACCACACAGAAAAATGCTGTCCTATATGCGTATCAGCAGCTGTAACAGCGCTGCCTCCTCTGTGGAGCGGACGGGAGGAGACTTGGGGCCAAATTTTCCTTCTGGGCTCCTTCCCCAGCCTCATTGTTCTGAAGAAATCAGTTGAAGGTCACCACGGTGTGGCAGTGTCCCCTCATGCCCACCCCTGTCTTCTCACAAACCTCACTGCCTCTCAGTATGGGCAGCGGTGGTTTGGGGACTGTCGAACCCGCCCTTTCTGTGGCGGTGACAGTCGTGGATCTGACAGCAAACACAGAGAAAAAGAGAAGTCAAGGGAAGAAGGGAGAAAACCCAGCCCACATTTCAGGTGGTCTCCTTGTTTTGACTTAGTGGTAACTCCAGAGAGCAGAGCCTCTCAATTGCCTGGTTCTTTTTCCTGGCGTTTTAAAAATATCTCCCAGGTTAGAAAGGGATCGTGGGGGTCCTCACTTGTTTAGATTCCTGCACTACCCAATAATTATACAACGTTCTTCCCAGGACCATTGTCTTAAGTGATCCAAAGAAGAGGAACGCGCTGTCGTTAGCAATGCTGAAGTCTCTCCAAACGGACATTCTTCATGAAGCAGAGAGCAAAGACCTCAAAGTCATTATCATCTCAGGTATTTATGTCATATCCAACCTCAGTGCTCTGTAGTACCCAGAAGAGTTTTCTCAAAATTCTTCAGTTATCTGGGGCATTCCCTCACTTAACAGGGTGATTGTTTTTGAAGCTTCTTTCAGGAACACTGATTATGGAAAACTCTTGTGTAGTGGGGGCCTTGATCCCCACACTGCCAACTGTGGGAATTATAGCAAAGATTACCGTGCAGCGAGAATATGTGCCTTTTCCTTTTTGTCAGATACGAAGCACCGCTGCTGCCATCCTTGGCCGTGCTGGTCTGTCCATCAGAATCCGAGAACTGATTTCTTCATGGACCTGACGCAATGGGTTTAGTCACTGATCCTTCTGGTAGACTCCCTGGTAGGCTAGGGCAGGCTGCTTGGGGCACTTGATGGGTTTGTCTTTTGTGTTCTTAACTAAGCTTTCAACCAAGATCTGTGGTCTTCTTCAATGGCTCCAGAAAGCATGCTATATTTTGCTCATTTCTTTCCTTGCTCTTTTCCCAGGGAGACTTTCTGCCAGGTCATCTGGTGAGGATGACAGTGGTATAAATAACAGCAAGGCCAGCATTTTAAAGCAACCACAGAAAAACAAACACCTGATGCCCTATGAGGCACTACTTTATTAAAAATTAAGATTCAGTGTTTCTGGAGGCAGATACTCAGAATGGTACCTTCCTGTCTGTGGTTGAATATAAATTTTCAAATTTTTATATGGTGAAGGGAAAAGAAATAGAACAAATATTGTCTAGCAGCCATGGGGTGGGGGTGGGGGGGTAATCTGGATGCAGCAAGGCAGCAAACTCTGAACCACGCAATTTTTTCACTTGTTTAAAGGGAATAATGTCTGTCCCAGCAGCCACAGCAAAAGGAAAATATGAGAAATTGTCATCAGCTAATCAGTGGAATTACATTTCACCATTGTTGTTAATGACAACAGTACCACTAAAACCACATCCTCAGATCCCTCGTAAAAATAAGGGGGTTCTCTTCACATCCTGCCCTTCCAACCTGTGTTGGGTGACTGTTGTCTATAGACCAAAGGACAGGGACACCATGGGAGGCACGGTGGATTTGATGGGCCTATATGAGTCTATACACTCAGGCCACACCACGTCCCGCAACAAAAGTGTGAAGCCAGAGGGATAAGTCTGGAAAGAGTATGTACACTCGCCTTGGTTACTGAGCCTTCTTGCTGGAATTACATGTTTTCGCTGATTCCACCACAGACCTTTAAGAACAGGTGCCTCACCTCACTCGGTTACTTTTCAAGCTGCATAGAATTATTCTTATCAAAATTGAGCCATTAACCTTCTCTGAGTGTCCACAGCATCAATACAATTGCCAGTTACCTGGCAGACAAGCGAACGCCCCAGCTCTGGCCGTTTATGTCTCTTTCTTTTTCTTTTCTCAACTGGAAACATGTACAGCGGAGGGGCCTGTATTTTCTTCTGGGCATGACTTAAGGGAGCTGACGGATGAGCAAAGCACAGATTATCACACTGAAGTATTTCAGACCTGTTCTGAGGTAAGCCGGGATGACGACTGCTCGACATCGCAAACCCAGAAATGTTAATTACATGAACTACTGAATTAGGCTTCCAAGTTACAGATGAGGTTTCATCTGTGAGACCTAATCACTGCAGGCTGGTCACTGGTGAATCCTTCACCCAAACCACTCTTTGGTGTAGATTTTTAAGAAGGGACCATGGTTTGCGATTGATCTTATTACATGCCAAAGAAAGTAAAAGCTATGCTGGCCCTGGTGGTTTCCACCTCTGGATTATGGGGTGTTTTTTTTTAAATATTTAATGTTTATTTATTCTTGAGAGAGAGACACACACACAGAGTGTGAGTGGGGGAGGGTCAGAGAGAGAGGGAGACACAGAATCCGAAGCAGGCTCCAGGCTCTGAGCTGTCAGCACAGAGCCTGACACAGGGCTTAAACTCATAAAGGATGAGATCAGACCTGAGCCAAAGTCAGATAAATGACTGAGCCACCCAGGCACCCCATGGGGGGTATCTTGGCATATATGTCTTATGGAAGAGGTAAGAAGGTAGGAATGTACATCTTTAGAAGGGCAGAACCTAAAAGTAGTATCAGTTTTAAAAATTTTAAACTAAAACAACCCTGTTAATGGGAAAGAGAGAATATATGGATATGGAATCAAAAAATGCTTTTAAAGATATTTTCAAACCCTTCTTACAACTAGCCTTTGTAATCAGCATCTCCAAATGGGAAAATTAGCCTCTTCATGTTTACTTCTTACTGTCTCTTTAACCATATGAAGGAGAATACTTGCGAACAGAGAGGAGGAAGAGGAACAGAAAGTTTGGGATGGTTTTATAAATATATTAAACCAGCCCCTGGATAATAACAAATTGAATATAAAATCCAACTTTAAGTAATACATTGTTTACTTTATGACTATTTATTAAGCACCACTGTATGCATATTACTCGCAAGGCACCAAGGGAAATAGAAGGAAAAACAAGTTTTCTGCCAAGCTGAAACTGGAAATGTAGGTGAGAAACAAGACATAAAACAGTTCCATAACCCAATCCTAAGATTACTGAACCTAATTTTTCATGCATTCATTGACTTGTTCATTTATTTGATCATTAATGATTCAATAAATATTTAATGATACCTTCTACGTAGACAAGACAGAGGTGAGCAACAGGGAGGCTGACAGAAGGTGATTAAGATACCTTCTCGATCACCATTTGTTTTCCTTGCCCTTCCAGAATGCCATAAGGAAATCCAATTATAGTTTTCTCATTTCAAGGAGGGACAAGCCAGAAAAGCAACTGATTTGAGGCTTCGTGGAGAGGCAGAAGGGAGCCAGAGCTAAGGCTCAGGTCTTTTGTTTCACATTAACGATGTTTATGTAACATTCGAGCCCTTGGGTTTGCCCAGGATTGGTGCTTTAGAAGTTGTCTTCCGACTAATATCCAGGATGTTTGGCTAAAACAGAAAATCATCAGAGAGAACCGCTAGACCCCTTCCTTCCTCCCTAAAGGGCCTGCTTTCATCACTCTGCTGTGGTGTCTTCATGAACTAAGATCTAAACAGCTTAGCAAAAGGGCCATGGGGAATCCAGGGCTCCTTCAGAGGATACAGCCCTGATTTTGTGGAAGCTTGCAACCCACGGAAGCCTCAGGCCCACCTTTCAAAACACAGCGCATAGATAGGACCTCATCCTAACACAGGGAGATACAAGTGGAAGTGCACTGATTTCCTTAACACTTCCTCTAAGAAAATAACATTGTCCTGGGTAAATATGAGCATCGTGAACTTGTGCAAGGTTTCAATTTCCAAATGTAATCAACAGACAGATCGGGACCGAATGAGCCAGGTATTTCACTGTTTGGCTCACACATGCGAAGATGAGTTTGTAGAGAGGAAGGCAGAGTGTCCTGAATCGGTTCAGCATCTAAACTACAGCAGGTTCATTACAGAGCGCAAGTACCACCTGACAGTTATTTCCAAATCAGAAAGAGGGTAAACTGAGAACGAGAAGGAGCACTCAGCTCTGAGCGAGCGGAAGTAACCCTCTATGGGGCTGCCTGGCAGATCTCACCAGAGACCTCTCCCTGAGTCTTTCCTGTCGAAATTTGAAGGTGGAAACCCTAGTCCAGGAAGAGATTCTTCTCTCTCTCCTCACATCCTCCCACTGAAATGGCAACGGAACATGGTCTCTCGCTTTTGGGGAGTAACACAGAGCCCTGAGCAGTGCTGTCGAGTGAGGCTAAGGTAGTGAGTGTCGAGCGCTGAGTGAGGCTACATTTATGTCCCATGTGGGAGCACTCGGTCCAGGAAGGTAAACTAGGAGGAATAACAAGGCTTGTCTCCCAAGGCATTGATTACCCCAGTTTCTGTATTATCTAGCTTGTCTTTGTCTTTCCTGAATTGCTCTCTAACTTTACGTAAAATATGTTTTAATTATAAAAATATTAAATGCTTATTATGGAAAATTTTGAAAATCTAGGAAAATGAAAGGAAGGAAAACAAATGACTGATACTAGACCATGATCATACCACCCAGAGTGAATGCTAATATTTGGTATATTTCTTCTGTATCTTTCCCCATGTGATCCTATTTGTCTGAATAATCATACATATGTGCAATTATACCACATAATTGTATAACATGCCTGTATGGTTGAATGCTTACCATGTGCCAGGTAATGTTTCAAGTACTTTAGACACAGTAATGTATACAATTCTCATGTTCTCTAAGATTGGTACTATTATGGGGCTCCTGGGTGGCTCAGTTGGTTGAGCATCTGACTTTTGATTTTGGCTCAGGTCATGATCTCGCAGTCATGGGATCTAGCCCCGTGTCAGGCTCCCTGCTTGGGATTTTCTCCCTCTCTCTCTTTGCCCCTTTCCCCTATTCACACACACTTGGAATGGAATGGAATGGAATGGAATGGAATGGAATGGAATGGAATGGAATAGAATAGAATAGAATAGAATAGAATAGAATAGAATGAAATTTAATGAAATGAAATTAAATATTGGTACTGTTATCATGCCCAGATGGGAAGACCGAGGGATAGGCAGTGGGTAAATGGCCAAGTGGGCATCAAGCCCCAGCCCACCAGGCTGATGTGTCTTGTGGAAGCTTGCATAAGGAGAACACAGCATTCCATTCAGTGGACATTTAGAGTGCCTAGCCCTTCTTCATTATTGATTGGTATATATTTATTGTTATTTATTAGTTTTTTACTGTTATAAAATAATTTGGTGAGCATCGTTGCCAAGACAGCTTTTTACCCTATTTCAGAATTATTCCTTAGAAGTAATCCCTAGGGGCGCCTGGGTGGCTCAATCGGTTAAGCACCAACTCTGGATTTTGGCTCAGGTCATGATCTCACAGCCCGTGACTTTAAACCCTGTTTCAGGCTCTGAGCTGACAGTGCAGAGCCTGCTTGGGATTCTCTCTCTGTCCCTTTGCTGTTCATGTACATTCTTTCTCTCAAAATAAATAATATTAAAAAAAAAAAAGAAGTAATCCCTAGATGAAAGGTCTGAATATCTTTAATACTGTCCGCACCTACTGTAAGGATTTTCCCACCAGGCTGGAGAGAATCAGCCCACTGTGGGTGGCAGGCTCAGGACACAGACGGTTCAGCGCTAATCAGAGCCAAGTAACTTTTCATAAGTCACCAGTTCATTAGGGGACAGCTGACACTCAGCCAAAAAAAATCTCTCTTTGCAGCAAGACTTTGGAAGTTCTTACACGTTTTTCTCCCGGCTACTGCATTTCACTGAGAATGAGTTCCATCCTCCCTCCTCATCCTCACCGAGAGTGCATGAACCCCTAAACCCATGCGCAGCTTGGGGTGCAGATGTATGTGTGTGCATTCTTCTGAGGATAGGGTCATTAGCATTGATCAGGTTCTCCAAAGGTGACCCCCCCAGAAAAGTCCAGAACCACTACTATGAGAAGATGATATCCTATCCTTAAGTATCTCATTGATTATTTTATAATAAAACTGACTAATATCAAATGTGTGTGAATGCAAAAGGCTAAGTTCCTTGGGCAAAATCTTCAAATCAATGAAAGTCATTTTTTCTGAGTTGCCACCATGGGAAACAAGCCCTGATGTGGTAGTTCCTGCCAGGGTTCAAAGGGCGACCATTTATACACCGAAGTTACCATAGCAACATAATCTGTTTAGAGCGGCAAGGAAAAATGGAGAAGTAAACCAAGTTATTATGTAAGCTGCAAAAATAAGTTAAAGTTCTGGAGATCAATGGGGGGGGGTGTCACGTGGGCAAGTTTTCGGCTCCTCTCTGTGCCAGTGGCCCTGTCTGGGGAATTTTATTTTGATGACAGCAGGGTGTCCCCCACCATTTTAATAGAATTGAGAGAGCGTTCATAGTGGTGATTTGGGAAGTAATTACTACGGAAATTGCCTTCCAGTTCCTTTCCACCTTAATTTTTCAAGGATGTACCAAATAATAGTTTCAGACTCAGGAGGAGGGCTCCATGCAGGCGCGTTCCCCTCCAGGGATCAAAATCGCTCTGTTCTTCAACGGGGCCGCTGGGGGAGCAGCGGCGACTGTGGCCTCGCAGAGGCGCCCTGCCCGGGTAGAAAGGCTGGGGCCTGCGGTCCGCCAGATGCGGGTTCTGACCCCTCTGCCACCACGTGTGGATCCCCAGTGTTAGCCATCGCTGCCCCCTATGCTTTCGTGTCTTCGTTGTGAAATAGGGGCCGCCCCTGCCGCGGGTCTCAGGGAGACCACATGGTACAGTCTGGTTCACCGTTGATATTTAATGCCAAGGTGGCTCTCTTCAGGCCTCCTTTCACCCCTTTTTCCAGAACCTGATGCGCTGATGCATATGGGACATGCCCTGAAAGTGGTGAAGTCACATAATGTGATACGTGGGTGGAAGTGACGTGCTGTGTTTGCCCCTTCAGGTCATGATGCTGATCCAGAACCACCCTGTCCCCGTCATCGCCATGGTGAACGGCTTGGCCACCGCCGCCGGCTGTCAGCTGGTTGCCAGCTGTGACATCGCCGTGGCGAGCGACAAATCCTCTTTTGCCACCCCAGGAGTGAACATTGGGCTCTTCTGCTCCACCCCTGCGGTTGCCTTGGGGAGAACCGTGCCGAGAAAGGTAATTCACCTCCCCGCAGCCCCTCAGCTGCCGTCTTCCTTTGCGTACGATGGGCAGTTCCAGAACTCGCTTGTTATAAGTACCATGTGTATCAGGACATTCTGCCCAGCATGTAGCCAGCTGGATGTGCCACAATGTCCCTTCTAATGCCTTGTGTGGGGAGGGAATGTCCCTTCTAATGCCTGTTCTCTGAAGCTTCTCACCGTGGTCTTGTCTGTGAGTCACCCCATTTCAATCTTGCCTGTCCCTCAGTACAACTAGTTAAGTTTTTGTTTTTTTTGTTTTCATAAAGGCACACATTTTTGTCATCTTCCCCCCCCCCCCGCAATGTTTATTTACTCTTGAGAGACAAAGAGAGACAGAGCCTGAGCAGGGGAGGGTCAGAGAGAGAGGGAGACACAGAATCTGAAACAGGCTCCAGGTTCTGAGGTAGCTGTCAGCACAGAGCCCTGCGCGGGGCTCAAACCCATGAACCGTGAGATCACGACCTAAGCCAACTTGGATGCTTTGACTGAGCCACCCAGGCGCCCCTGCATTTTTGTAATCTTGTTGGCAAAGCAGTTGAAACGGAGTTTTGACCTAAGCTGAGATCAAGAGTCAGGTGCTTAACTGACTGAACCACCCAGATGTCCCTGGAAATCTGTTTTTAAAAGGGAAGAGGGGTGCCTGGGTGGCTCAGTCAGTTGGGCATCCAACTTTGGCTCAGGTTATGATCTCATGGCTCATGAATTCAAACCCCGCATCGGGCTCTGTGCTGACAGCGCAGAGCCTAGATCCTCTTTCAGATTCTGTGTCTCCCTCACTCTCTGCCCCTCCCCTCTCTCTCTTTCTCTCAAAAATAAATAAAAACATTTTTTAAAAATCTGAAAAAAAAGGGAAGAGGGCAAAGTCATATACCACAGCATGCAGGGAACATAAACTGCTGCCTAGAATACATTATCCATTTTAGCATCAAATACAAAAATTAGCAGTTGCCTGTATGCTTGGGGCACAAAAGCAGTGAGACCCAAGGGAAATCAAGCTGCAAGACCAGGAAGTTTCTGGAAGCACTCCTTTGCTTTATGGTGTCTCTTCATTAATGTTTATAGCCATGCGTGTGTGAGACGATTCTGAGGACAGACATGTGTGAGCACACAAACCGGGGCTCTGGCTGAACATGCGGCGCACGGGGGGAGCCGGCAGACAGCACCGCTTGCCACAAGGCCTGCAGACCCAGGCTCTGATGTGTCAGGGCGCACGTCGTCCTCAGTGTGTACACACAGCATCGCAACCAATACTTCTCAATCCCCCCTCTGTGCCCGCGCGTCAAAGCGCCTTCGAAATAGATAGTCAGAGCTCGTTAATAAACTCCCTTACGGTTGTGCACATCAAATCCTGAGGCTTGGGCATAGAAGGCCGTTGTACTGACTACCCTACCTGCAGCTGCTCACATTTAACACCTGATGTTCTAGAAGAGTCCGCAGTGAGGCAGTTAAGCCTGTGTCAGCCAAGCTATCAGGATAAGAATCCATTCTTTCTTTACACAAACAAACTTCTCTTTTTTTTTTTTTTTAACTCAGTCTTTAAAGGCTGGAATCTTTTTTTTTTTTTTCATTTTATTTATTTTAGAGAGAGAACACAAGCACAAGACAGGGAGAGTGGCGGAGGGCAGGGGAGAGACAGAGACAGAGAGACAGAGAGAGACAGAGAATGAGAATCTTAAGCAGGCTCCACACTCAGCACAGAGCCTGATGTGGGGTTTGATCCCACAGCCCTGGGATCATGACCTGATCTGAAATCAAGAGTCGCCCTGCTACTCAATGGACTGAGCCACCCAGGAGCCCCCACCACAAATAAACTTTTCAAACCAAGACTTATAAGTAAGTCCTGGAAACTTAAACATTGTTATCATATTTGTTTTTTTAATAACGTTTTATTTCTTTTTTTTAATGTTTTATTTACTTCTGAGAGAGAGAAAGAGAGAGAGAGCAGGGGAGGGTCAGAGAGAGAGGAAGACACAGAATCTGAAATAGGCTCCAGGCTCTGAGCTAGCTGTCAGCACAGAGCCCGATGCAGGGCTCAAACCCAAGAACCATGAGATCATGACCTGAGCCGAAGTCTGATGCTTAACCGACTGAGCCACCCAGGTGCCCCCATATTTGTTAAGTTTTAAATTACTTTTTGAGAAAAGAAATATGTGATAAATACAGGCTTTAAGTTTCCAGGCAGCAAGAAAACCAAAGTAGCTTTTACCTCCCACAGACAGTTCTGGGAAGGGCCTGGCCTGCTCAGAAGATGGGGGCAGAGTCTCCGAGACTGTCCATTCAGCTCCCTGATCTGTGCTCCTTGTGATATGACCCGCTGAGTGCCTTCCTAGTCAGCAGTCTGAAAGTGGTTCAGTGTCACTAGAGGCCCCTGCCCCAACCGGGTTCATCACAGCAAGGAGACCTACAGATTCCTGGCTCGGGGCCCACACAGTGAGCTGAGGTTGCCGATAAAGGGAACTTGAGTAGGAGGAAAAAGTCTGTCGATCTTAGGGCCTGTGCCAGGATTCTGGAGCTGCAGATCTCACCTGCGCGGTCCCCTTTAGGAGACAGCTAGGGATCCATAAAAATCTAAACCAACCCAAAGCAGTCCTTCCTCCCTGTGATCGGTGCTTGAATGCACCCAGACGAACACATGCATACCCAGGCCCGTAGGCTGTCGTGGGTGGTGGGCACATGGCCCCCGTGCATGTCCACAGGGAGGCAAGCAAGCGCTTTGCACTCTGGCCTGGCAGGAAGCGCCACCCTGTTCCGTCCTGCACCGGGAGGGCCGCGTGTGTGGGTCACCAGTGCCCTCTGCTGGTCAGTGTGGGAAACTGCTCGGCTGTGCCGGTAAAGGGAGGGCTGTGGTGTGTCCCCTAGGAGCAGAAATGATGGAACGCAGCCCTTGTATTCGAGCCAGACTGAGGCCGGGCATGAATAATCTCCCACATTTGTAAAACGCTTCTCTCCTCTGGCATGAGATAAATAATGCATCTTCGTTGCACCATGTAAACGACCTGCCTTCCCCAGAGCGGGCCAGCACCTCCCAGCCCTTGCTGTCACGGGAGGGCACAGGAAGGACCCGAACCCCCTCTCCGCAGCCTGGCACTTGTCTGCAGTGCGAACGCTCGCTCCCACCTATCTGTCCGCGGTAACCTGGTGTGTCCGTGGGATCTGATCTCCCAATCGTCTAATTAGAGCGGAGCAGAACCTCGAAGCTGGAGTGTTACTGCCTTGCTATGGGCCTGGTGTGCAGACCACCAGGACCTGAGAAATGCAGAGTCTCAGGCCCCAGACAGACCACATCAGAATCTGCACGGCCATCCGCCTTGGCGCCTTTGAGAACAGGTAGTTTAACCCCCTCCCCCCAATTTACAGGAGGGCTTGGGGGCGCTACTGGCCCCACCACCCTCTGTCAGCTCCCTTCCCCTCTGAGTTCTGACTTCACTGCCAGCCCGTAATGCTGACAGCCCACCAGCCGACTCTTCTCAGAGATGTGACTTGGGGAGACCCAAAGAGCCCTCTGCTTTATTTTTAATGTTTGTTTATTTTTGAGAGAGAGAGACAGAGCATGAGCAAGGGTGGGGAAGAGAGAGAAGGAGGCCCAGAATCTGAACCAGACTCTAGGCTCTGAGATGTCAGCACAGAGCTTGACATGGGGCTCAAACTCACAAACCAGGAGATCATGACCTGAGCCACCCAGGTGCCCCATAGACCCTTCTGCTTTAAAGACCTGCCCCCTTTCAGGGCTGTGATACCTAAAAGTCAATTAGAGATTCATACAAACCTACAGTTGGGATGGGCATATTAATAATAGTGCATTTATTAGGCACCTGCTGAGTGCCTGGCACTGTAGCATAAGCCTTACACTTACTGTCTCTAATCTTCACAATTCCGCAGGAGGATGGAAGGTTTATTCCCATTTTCAGATGAGGAAACAGACTCAGAGGGCTTATGTTACATCCTTAGGTCCTGTGGTTAGTAAGTGGCCGATCTGGGATTGGACCTTGGGGACCAGCTCCTGACCCAAGTCCTGCTGCTTCCGAGATTAGCCTGGGCCTCAAGCGCTTGTTTTGTTTTTAATGCAAGTCCCCCAGGAAGAGGAAGTATTAAACCACCAGCTTGCTGGGGTGACCCAAGATGTGCCGTCATAAAAGGCAGCTTGAATGGACAAGAGAAAAGGAAAGAGAATGTGTTTTCTCTCTCATCTAAAGTTCTGGGGGGCCCAACATAGAAACTTCAGTCGTAAGCAAAGATTGTGCTGATTAGCTAGAAGATAAACAGACTTTCTTTTCCTTAGAGAATACACTGTTATCCAACCTGCCTGTGTCAAATCCCTATACATCAGTAGGTGCTAACAGTATTATCCCCATAGGCAGATAAGGACACTGAGGCCCAGAGGAGGGGAAGAACCAGGCAGGGCTGAGTTGGGAAGCCAAGGCCTCTGGCTCGCGACCTCGCTCCCACTGAGTAGTGTTAGTCCCACTCAGACTCCCTGGTCTTCCGGAACGAGGGGAGAGGCTCTAGGGCAGCGGAAGCACACGGGAGGGCCCTCCTCCTGGTCCAGGTTCACACAGGCACACCGGTCCCTGCGCTGACTCAGGCCAGCGGTCTGCCCCCGTCACCAAGAGCCACGGGGCCCTTTACTCCCTGTTTACATCTAGTCGGACGCATCTGTGATTCACGGGGAGAAAGCCACCTAGCCAGCCGCCTCTCCGTCATCCTGGTTCTTCGCCTTTCCTCTTGGTTTCTTTGCTTTTAAAAACTGGCGTTCCTGGGACGTGACGTGTGTGTGGTGCTGCCTGGGTTTGAGAAGCGACGGAGAAGCAGAGCCCATGTGCCATGGACTCCGAACCCTGTGACCGCAGAGGCCACCAAGCCGGGTTCCCAAGCCTGACAAGACTTGGTGCACTGGGGCCCCCCTTGGGCCCCCTCATTTTCCCTCTTCACAGGACAGCCCGTCACTTTATATGAAGTGGGAAAGGGGACGAGGACATTAATAAACCTCCTACCATTTAACAATCTGGATTTTTTCAGAATCATTAGTGAACCTGTATAAGCGATAAAAGAAGTTTGCACCAAATATAAGTGATGAGTCAAAGGGACTGGTCTGGATGTGTGTTCCCTTCATCTATCTGCAGGCAAGGCTCCATTTAGAGCATTCCAGAAAGATGAGTATCTTGCATCTTTGAAAATATTCCCATGTGAGGTGATTTCTGAATCTGGCAGTTCTCATGCCCACTACATAGCAGGCAGTAGGAGAGGCCGGGGTGCTGTGTGCGCGCCATTTGTTTCTGAGTGTGCCAAGGACACAGCCCGGGACTTAGCAGGGGTCTCTTCAGACAGCTGTGAGTTCCGTCTCTCAAGGGTATTCTGACCGTCTGTCTATCTGTGTCTTTCTCTGCTTGGCTGACTGACTCACTGACTGAAAGCGGAAATACCTTTTCTGTCTGATTAAAATGCCTCATGCTATAGCTCAAGGTCACTTCCTTTCTGTTTATGACTAGAGATCCTGAAATAGCATCAGGAAGGTTTGTCTAGAAGGGAACCTAAGAGACAGAATGGCCTGTGCCTGACAGACGCCCCCACCCCCCGCCCAGATTCATACAGCCGCAGGGGTGAGGACTCCAGTTCTCCTGGAGGGACTCAGTTCAGGGACTTAGGTGGTTTGGAGGTGCTCCGGAACAAAGACATTGCAAGCACCCAGAGTCATCCAGGGCGCGGGTAAGTCACGTGCGGCTGCCGTAATGCCGTGACTGAGCGCTTCAACAACAGAAATCTATTTTCTCTGTTTTTGAGGCTGGGAGTCTCAGCTCAACGTGCTGGCAGACTTGACTCCTGACTACCTTCCTTCTATGTCCTCATATGGCAGGGAGAGAGACACACAGACAGACAGGCCTCTAACTCTTCTATGGCCACCAAGCCCAGTGAATCAGGGACCCACTCTCTGACCTCATTACCCTTAACTGCCACCCGAAAGGCCCCATCTCCAAATACACTGAGGCTCAGGGCTCCCACACCTACACTTTGGGGAGAGGCGATTCAGGGCCTAGCACTCCTTCTGACATGTGGTAGACGCCCTATGTAAATACTTGCTGGGAGAGTGAAAATACAAGAGGAATTTGTGCTTTGAGTTCCTCCTCACGGAACCTGGTCACCATCCTCATAAACGCAAACTCATGCCAGGTCCCTTGAGCAAGCAAACCCCTCACAGTTAATCTGCCTGGTCTCTGTCTCGCTCCGACGGACTGTTTCCTTAGCATCTCTGCTGCACCGGCCGTGACGGTGGGCCCTGCAGTCACTGGTTAGCTGTCCTTCACCGCATCTCGGAGAGAGGCATTTGTGCCCAGGCGTTCCGCCGGGGCCCAGGGAGATGGGAAGCGATGTGTGGGGGTCCTGGGAGGGACAGCACTGAGCAGGAGGGACAAGGCCCCGGCCCGCAGAAGCCTGGGCTCTGAAGGACTCGCCTTGGGAACTGCATGGAGCGCTTGTGTCCCGTGCAGTGGCAGTTCCTGAGCCAGACAGGTGCTTTGCAGGCGTGCGATGGGAGCCGGGGAAGCAGAATGGAGATGAGGAGGCTCAGGAAGAGAAAGAGAGAGGGGAGTGAGGGCAACAGAGGTACCCAAGAAGGTGTTCCCAAGGGGACCGTCCACTGACAGCCCGAGAACTGGGACGGCAGGTGCTGACTAAGCTGGACGAGTAGAGGCCGGTCTGCTGAGCCAGCTGCCGGAGGCCTCACTACTTCGGTCATGATGATTGCCTCCCCCCGGCTCTGCTGACATTCATACCTACTCTTTGAAAATCATTTGAGGTCTTGACCGTTCCAAGTTGTGAAGAGAGTGATGGGCTTGTCTTCGGTGCATTGGTTTTTAAAGTTGTTTTCAGGACTGGCCACTTGCCGGTCCGTGGTCCGCATGGAGTTCTGGATGGCCTCCCGTGCAACCGGAGGGCAGGACGGGCTGGAGCTGCCCCCGTCTCCTGGCTCCTGACCTGGTCCCTGCTGGTGCGCACCGCTCAGGCAGAGACAGAGCAGATGCCATCCTGGCCCCTTGGTGTCACTCACTGGGTGTCTTCAGCGGGGTCTTAGTGGCCCTTAATCAGCAGGACCTGGTTCTCAGCTCCATGTTCAACCAGGGGCCTCAAACCCTCTTGGGAGCAATGATACTGTTCCCTCTGCAGAGGGAAATGGGGTGCGGCACCGCTCGCCCCCGATTGCCGGTCCAGCGTGCGTTACACGTGTACCCCACACGCCCCGCACGGGAGGAGTCCTCAAGCCCAGCCTCTGACCCTCCTCCTTTATCAAGGCTCCATCCTTCGCTGATACAATCCAGTGTCATGATTTCAGAAACCTAAATTGGTGGCTTGAGGCTGGGAGCAGTATTGCTCCAGGGGACGTGTGGTGGTGCCTGGAGACATTTCTGATTGTCACAGCTGTTGGGTTGGGACAGTAACTGCTGGCACCTGGCAGATGGCGACCAGGGCTATGTAAACATCCTACTGCCCACAGGACAGCCCCACACAACATGATGTTATCTGGCCCCAAATACACAACAGCACCAAGGCTGAAGAACCTGGTAGGAGCATGATCTAACTGCTAATGGCTCCCGAATTTATAGCTCAAGCTCGTCCAATTATCTATTACTGCACAGTGAACCACCCATAACTTAGTGACTCAAAGCAACAACAGTAATTTGTCGAGCTCATGAATCTGCGATCTGGATAGGGCTCGGCGAGGAGGCTTATCTCTGCTCTGCAACGTGTGTGGCCTCAGCTGGGAAGAATTGATGCCGGGGGAGAGTGACAGCTGGGGTCTGTCGACGTCTGAGTGGCTGTTAGCCTGCCTCTCAGCTGGGGCCCCAGCCAGGCTGGTCATGGGAACACTTAGCACCGCCCGCATGTCCTGGACACCCCCACACCATGGCAGCCGGGTCCAAAGCCGCAGCAGCATGAGCAAAAGAGCCAGGTGGGAGCTGGGTCACCTGTGCCCAGACCTCTAAAGGACCAGAGCATTTCTTCTGCTGTGCTGCCTTCCTTCATCCATCCGTCCCTCAAATCGCTCATCATAAACACTAAGTAAGCTGCCTACTAGATGCAAGGTACCCTTTCTGGTGCTGGTAGTACAGAAATAGGGCAGCTAAAAGAATAAAAATCCCCCAGGGGCAACTGGGTGGCTGTCAGTTGGCGTGACCTGTCAGCTCAGGTCATGATCTCACATTCAAGGTTCAAGCCCAAGGTCAGGCTCTGTGCTGACAGCTTGGAACCTGGAGCCTTGGATTCTCTCTCTCTCTCTCTCTCTCTCTCTCTGCCCCTCTCCCACTCAGGCTCTGTTTCTCTCTCTCTCAAAAATAAATAAACATTACAAAAAAAATCATTGACCTGGTGGAGTTTACATGCCAGCAAAGGAGACAGTACAATAAACAAAACGACGTGTGGAATGTATAGGGTGTTAAAACGGCGGAAGTACGAAGGATAAAAATACAGCGGGAAGGGGGTTGGTGCTGGGGTTTAGTCTGCAGTTTTGACAGCGTGGTCACGGGGCACCTGCTGGATGAGCTGTCATGTGAGCAGCGGCCGAAGGGGACAAGGCCACCCGTCGGAGGGACACCTGGGGACAGAGTGTCGCAGGCCAAGGGAACAGCACCCTGGGGTGACAGCACGCATGGCAGATTCAGGAAACAGCAGGGCTGTGGGCAGTGAGAGGCAGAGCGAAGGGGGGCACCTCCCTGCCTGTGCTCCACGTGCTCCGGGAGCCCCTCTTTTAAATCATAAATTTGATTCCAAGAGGCCAGGCTTTGTGGAATTCTGGTACCAGGCACGGTGTGCGGCAGGCCATAGAACAGAGGAAGCCACGGAGAGGAAGGACCTTGGATCCCCTTCCTTTGGGGGAGGGGGGGTTCTGGGGGAGGGGGCGTCTAGCGCGAGCCGCACCTCACCTGCTGGTAAGCTGCCCGTGTGAGGCTCCTGTGCCTGGTCCCCGGAAAGGTTCCCCTTTCAGCCCCTCCTGCTATGGTTTTTGGAGGCTGCTCTTTGCCTCAGACCGAGGTGATGGCATCTCTGAACATCTTCCTCCTTCTGGAAAGCAGCCACCGCGTTGTCTGTGGGAGGCCTGGGCCTTGCTGGTGTGGCGGTTTCACTTTCCTCCAGTCAGATGCGGCCGCCATCCCATGCCGGGCCCTTGAACGAGGCAGGGGACGCTCCTGGTGTGGCAGAGGCTGGGAGATCTGATCTGGGGAAGGAGCAAGAAAACACGAAGAGTCACCCCCTTTCCCGGGCACCTATGCTCTCCGCACTCCCGGAAAGATCTGGCCCTGTCCCTGGTAGACATCAGGTCCGCGGGTGACGAGTGATCTGAGGAAGCAGATGACAGGGCAGAGGTGGTAGGTTGATAGGGTGGAACGGAGAGGGTCACAAGGAGCGTGCCTTGGTAACGGCCATGCTTCCCCCCCCAGGTTGCCTTAGAAATGCTTTTCACGGGGGAGCCCATCTCCGCCCAGGAGGCCCTGCTGCACGGGCTGCTCAGCAAAGTAGTGCCAGAGGAGCAGCTGGAGGAAGAGACCATGAGAATTGCAACGAAGATTGCCGCCTCGAGCCGTCCTGTGGTGTCTTTGGGCAAGGCCACCTTCTACAAGCAGCTGCCCCAGGACCTTAGAACAGCCTACTACCTGGCCTCCCAGACCATGGTGGACAACGTGGCCCTGAGGGATGGGCAGGAGGGCATCAAGGCCTTCATCCAGAAGAGAAAACCCATCTGGTCAGAGTAAGTGGTCCCATCAGAGGAACGGAGGAGGAGTGATGCCCACACACCACTGCCTCCTCGTGATCGTAGAGGAGACAGCCTGCTGTACATTAGCAATGGCCTCGCCGCTTGTAGTCTGCATGAAAAGCCTGGATTCCACAGGGGAAAGGCTGAGGCGGAGAATGGAATGAGGCGGAAGGGTAGTCGGCACCTGTGCTGGCTGGCTCTGGTGGAAAGCCTGGTACTTGACATCCTCCTTCCCGGGACCACAGGTGAGGGATCACCAGATGCGGGAGAAGGTGAGGAGAACACGCTGAGGCGTAAAAGAAGAGTGCCAACCTCACTCTGCTTTCAGAAATGTCCCCTGAGGTGGAGGCCATTCTGGCTGCCCGAGAGCGGCGGCGCGTTTCCAATCTCCACAAGATCTTCTCGATTCCACTGAGAAATAATCACGCCTGTGGCTTTGGTCTAATCTTATATGATTTAAAATGATTAAATATTTAGAGAGACTGGTAATTTCATCTTCCCAACCAGACTGTAGCTGTCTGAGAAGAGGAAAAAAAAAAAATCACAACCTCTTTCTTTGGGTGCCCGCACTCATGGGCGTCCCCCAGAGGCCGATGTTCCTGGCTCTCCAGGACCCCGAAACTGGGATCCTGGGCTAGACCTGAGGACAGAAACCTCAGGGAGACATGTCCCGCCCACTAGACGCCACCTGCTCTGGACACGTTTCCGAACTCTGCTCGGCCTCTGGTGGGCGATACAAACTGGACCCGGGCGTCCAAGCCCCCCAGCTGAGCAAGCGTTTGGATTAGGACCTAAGCACACTGCTTTTCTGGCTTCTGGTCCGACAACGGCCTAAGAAACGCTCCAAGTCTCTTGTCCTCAAGCTTTTATATAGGATCTTATCTTTTTTAAAAAGCCAATCTATCTTCCCTAGGAGTGGAATGCGGCCATAAAGGCAGTCAGCACTGTGACGGAAATAGGGAACGTGTGGTTCTAACCCAAGGCTCTCATTCAGGGCTCGCGTGTGTTGTGAAGGATGCCCCTCCTGCGTTCACAGATTCCTATTGAGACTGACTTTTTTTTTTTCTCTGCCTGAGTGTAGAAAGGTTTTTGTTTTTTGTTTTAAGAGTGTTTTCTTGGAAAGGAGGAACTTGTTAGTAAGATGGTCCTCGTGAGCAGAGGTCCCCCATGTCCTGGCCACCTGGGACGTGCCAGGTGCTGACCCGTCTGCACATTCGTGTTTCGTCCTCATTCAGAGCTCAGTGGAGCAGGTGGTATGGTTGTTCCCATCCTACAGATGCATTGCTGAGGCCCACTTCATGCCAGGTCAAACAGCGGACATGGGGTAGGGCGAGGGTTGCAGACTCTGTCAGCCTGAAGAAGCCACGGATGCCCTTTCCCCCTGGCCGCACTGCCTTGTGGGGAGGGCCGGGCCAGGCTGGTGTGAGGCCAGCCCCAGGAAAGGACTTCCCTGCTGCATATAGCTTTCTGAAACAAAGGAATGGGCCACACATTTGCTGCTATGCAACCTTGCTGGTGTGCAAGGGACATCGGTGTGATTTCTGGCTAAGGGAGTTTTCCCTGCACAGCTGATAAAGAGCTGGCTGATGGTCTAGACTCGACTATGAAGGACCCACCTGTCACCGTCTGCTCAAATACAGTGCTGCCAGGGGGGCCCCGCCTCTGCCCTCCTGCCCTGGTGGCCTGCCGCGGAAGGCATTATTTCACAGTTACCAGATCGCACAGTGTAGGGGACAGGGTGTGAGAAAGGTTCTGGGCCTCAGGGAAAGTGACAAAGCCTTCTCTCACACCCGTCTGGCAAATGAAAATCAAAAGTTAGCTTTCCAGTGTCTGTGTAAGCCTACACTGTGCTCCGAAACCGTGAGATCCTGGGGGCTCTTGGCCGGCTTCCCAGCCCATGAGCCGACGTGCACTCAGGGACTGGCTATAAATCTGACCACTCGCCTGTGGAGAAGATAACCCAGAAGGAAAATCTGGCCCCGACCCTCTGAAGTCATAGAATTCATCCCCAGGCAAATATAAATTCAGGGCTCATTTGTATCCCTGCTTCCCTCCACTGGGACACCGAATGAGATTTTTCTGATAACCACACATGACGAGTGCTGTTGGAAGCCTAGTGTGTCTGGCTTTCCGTCTGCACCATTCACTTCTCAGGGAGCTTTGCTGAGCTCAGCCCAGCCGACCATGTCCCTCAGTTCGGGCGCCAGAGCCAGGTGTCTGCTGCTCGCTGGGTGAGAGAGCATTCCAAGGTCAGCTCGAGGCCTGGAGAATACAAGCAAACGTAGTGATCCCGTGTGCTCCACAGCAGTGAATTTGGGGTGGCTGCCACTTGGGAGCGGTGCTGATTTAATGAGCCTCAGTTCCTGCCTGCAGCGCTATGTGGCTACTCTTGCCGGCCCGCTGGCATCCAGGGGGCCCCAAGAGGTTACGGCATTGGCCGAAGGCAGTTCGGGGTGTGGGTTTGGGTCTGTAGGCTCCGGGAGCCTGTGCTCCTGACCACCGCACCGTATTCCTCCTGGTATCCTGAAAAGGCTCCTGGTCCAGCCTGCACACGCTGACTACCAGCGCGCTCCAAGGGACCAAGTGGAAAGGCCACAGCCACGGCAACACAGTTTTGCTCCCAGAAGGAGATTCGGGAAAAGCAGGGATTTGAACACATAGACCGTGGCGTCCTGGCCCCAGGTTTGCCGTGGAGCCAGTTGTGTGACTGGGCGCAGCTGACAGAGGTGCTTTTGCCGCTCAGCTGGCCCGTCTATACAAATGACACCACTGGACACTTGTCTTCTTCCTGTGACATTCCGGATTCTGCAACACCGGGGTTCGGGAACTTGCCATGGTCTGTGAAACAGCCAGCTTTTGCTCACAGAAACTGCTCTTTTACAAGTGGAGAAGATGGGCATTTCACCTGGAGAAGCAGTAAACAGTGGAAACGCCTGAGCACATGTGCGACCGCAAACTCCATTACAGATATTCAGAGGTGTGGGGCCACATCCAAACCTTCTGAAGATGTGATCAACAAGGAGGACCCGCCCTGAGGCACATGGCCCTCGTGGGCGATGTCTAGGTGCCTTATTCAGCCAGCTCCACCCCCCACTTTCTTCTCCTCCTTCTGAAAACCCACAGCATTAAGAGTAGCATTTCCAAAGTGTGGCCCCTGGACGACCTGGGTCTTCAAGTGAGGATTCCTGGGCTCCTCAGAGCTAATGAATCACAAATGCAGATTTCTGGGGCCCAAAAATATGTATTAAAAAAAAAGTTTCTGAATGATTCTGCTGCACAATAAAATGTAGGAACTGACCACATTCCGGTGGAGGTGACCCATCTCTGTCTGGCTGTATCTGTATTTTAAAGGCTGAAGCAGGGCAGGTGCTATGGTGAAGTTCCGGGCAGTCACTGCTGGCTCAGAGAGGGATGCGAAGAGCCTCCTCCAGGCAGGCAGGTTTTCCGGCCTTCATAGGCCCCCAGTGCTCCTGCCTTTGGGAGCCCCACCCCATATCACATTAAACATCAGAAAAAGGGGCACTGGGTGGCTCAGTCATGAAAGCATCTGACTTCAGCTCATGTCATCATCTCACGGATCATGAATTTGAGCCCCACATTGGGCTCTCTGCTGTCACCTCAGAGCCTGCTTGGGATCCTCTGTGTCCCTCTCTCTCTGCCCCTCCCTGCTCACATGCCCTTCCTCAAAAATAAACATTTTTTTTTTAAAAAATCTGAAATATACCCATATACCACCACTCTGAATACAATTCTGTTCAGGGCAAGGAGCTGAATGATTTGCATTTTTGGGGGGTGGGCTTTGCTTTATAAATTATTTTAAATTATTAGATTAACGATGATTATTTCTTGGCAATCATCAAATATTTGGGGGTTAAAGTCAGCATTCTTGAAGCTGACATGTTATGGCTAATAAAATATTAAATTTCCTTCTTGCCAGGGTTTTTCTTTTATACTTCGGGGTCCCAAATTTATTTTTCAGGTCCCAAAGAGAGGCCCATGGAGAGCTCGCAGCCCACCGATTCCGTGCCTGCAGGCTCTCTGGTGTAGGGAGGTGGCCCTTCCACAGGGGAAAAGGGGGCAAGGGAAGGCAAATCCAGTGTTATAAGGTTTATACTCCCCGTGTGGGAGTCCTCCAGCACCCTTAGTGATTTTATAGCGATAGTCCCTTCCTATCTCCCTGTCCTGACCGGGGAATGTTTACGCCCAGGCTCTAAAAAGCAATTTGCATGTATTTTTTTTTTTTACACATTTAAGACCTCTTTTTTTATGTTGTTTGTTTTCAACATTCACCTTACCAAAAGAGATGCTAATTACCAGTTTTAGAAATTTCTAGAAATTTAGAAAAAGAAAAAAAAATCTACCAGTTGGAGGGGAGTGCAATTTAGAGCCCATCAACACTTAAATTCATGTAGCGATTGCTCCGTGCCAGGCACTGTCTTAAGCATTTTGCAGATGTTAGCACATTAATCCTCACAAAATCTCTAGGAAGTGGGCCATTGTACAGACAAGGAACCAAAAGCCAAACTTATTAAGTGACTAGCCCACTACCACACAGCCAGGAAGGGGCAGGTTCTGGTCAGTGACTTCACTGTGTAAAACGGATTAAGGAAATGTGGGTCTGAGAATTTCAAAGACCTCTCTGCATCCCATGTCCTGCTTAGGGCAACTGGGCTTTGAAATGTGGCGGGTCCAGATGTGGGGCATGGGCTTGGATCCCCACACCACACAACTCTCCCGCCCCCTCTCTTACTGTTAGGTGTCCACGACATTGCATCACTCTGTAGATACTTCTGTTGGGTGGGAAGCACATTAAATTATTTCTTTTTTTGTTTGTTTATTTGAGAGAGAGAGTGAGACAGAGCGCAAGTGGGGTAAGGACAGAGAGAGAGGGAGACACAGAATCTGAAAAAGTCTCCAGGCTCCAAGCTGTCAGCACAGGGCCAGACGCGGGGTTTGAACCCATAAACTGTGAGATCATGACCCGAGCCGAAGTCAGGCACTCAACCGACTAAGCCTCCCAGGCACCCCTAAATTATTTCTTGTTAATTCCTAGTCTAGCGTCCCACCCTCCCCTGACAAACATGTGCATTCCTGCAGGAGCACAGTCTGTCTTTCCTGGGCTTTTCGATCCTCAGAGGCTCGGCAGTGCTCAGCACAGAGCAGGCCTTCAGGAGGATCCGCTAGGCCCAGCCGAGCGTCACCAGGGGTATAGTTCCCCCGCACAGGCTATGAGATACAGACGAGCTTTTAAAAATCCTCAGTTCACATTTTCCCCATCAGTTCTGGGAAGTGAAATCGCTGAGCAGAACACGAACTCAACCACTGTTTTCTCTGTAGATCCGGGAAAACTGGTAAGCATCTCTTTGTAAATGTAGGTCGGTGCTCCGGAGTCCTGTTGCCCTGCTTCGATGAAATCAGTCCCAGGAGTTCTGCCAAGCCTGTTTTCTTTCTTTAAAGGCCTTGCTGAGGCATGTTGTAGTCTCCGAATGCTGACACTTGTGGTGATAAAACATGCCAGAGAGGCATATACCATGTGTGGTTGGTTGGCAAGGGGCAAAGCTGTCTAATAGACTGGCACTTGATAGAATCCCTCAGATTGGTTAATATGCCGATTTGAGCCTCAAGCCAAAATGGTCTCATTTGCTACTGTCATCAAAGTCATTACTCTGATCCTTTGATAATTATCCCTTAAGGTAGCCAGTTTTTACCAATGACATTTCCTCAAGGCCCCTTGGTTTCTGTATCAGCAACCCCTCCCTATTCCAACGGGGGTGGACATTTGCCAGACTCGACAGTCGTGCCCCTCCCCCTCCCCCAGGCCACACCTCACAAGGGCCATCACACCCCTCCTCAGTGTGGGTGTGGCAGATCCCTCCATGGTTACCACGTTCCCATGAAAACAGATTTAACTTCCTTTAAGTTGCACTAATTTTCTTTTTTCTGGATCTGTTTCCAAAAGAAACAGGCAAGAGGCAATTTTTGAAACATCGATCGCTGTACTTATGAAGCATCCACTTAATCGCAAAGCCCTACGCTACGCACGATGGGATGGGTTTGTTTTATGTATAAGACAACTGTAAGCCTCCGGAACTTAGCCTAAATCATGAACACGTGAACGTCCAAATACAAAACGGCTACCAGGGGACAAGAGTCAGAGAGCTGAGTTAGCTCTGAGCTCACCCTTATGGCTCGCTGTTCAACCTCTTTGAGTCTGAAGGTGTCTGTGGTTACGAGGGGTGGCAGGAACACCCACCTCCTGAGTGCTTAGGAGGGTTACATAATGTATGTGTAGCGATATTGCGGACGACCCACCCCCTAGCCCCGTATCCCCATGACCCGTCCCCATCACCCCTGCAGCTATGGTGGGCAGTTTCCGTGGGTAAAAGCTTGCCCCCCTGTCGTGGACTGAATTCTGTTCCCACGAACTGCCTCCGTTGAAGGCCTGCTCCCCAGTGTGACGGCATTAGGAGGAAGGGCCTCTAGAGAGACCGGTTATAGGAGATCATCAGGATGGAACCCTACTCCCCGAAGACCAGCGTCCATAGGAGAGGCGAGAGGCACACCAGGGACCTGAACGCACAGAGGAAAAGCCAGACGCAGACACAGAGAGAAGGCAGCCATCCACCAGCCGCGGAGAGACCTGCGGCACCTGGCTCTGGACTGCCAGCCCCCAGAGCTGTAAGGAAGGAAATTTCTGTTCTTTGCTACCCCCCCCCCTCCCCCCAGGCTGTGATATTTTGTGACGGCAGCTTGAGTTCAGATGCGCCCTGGAGCACTTCTCTGGGAGTGAGTTTTCGTATTCCACGAGCTGGCCCAGCCTTCAGGGACACCCCCGGAGCAGCAGGAGAGGGAGCCGATGGATAAATCCCCCCCCC
>NW_027529424.1:3823946-3867101 GCF_008692635.1 Crocuta crocuta | reverse complement strand
CCCCCTCCCCCCCCAACTGACTGAGGTAACAACGCTGAGATGTGGAGCTGTGTTGTCACCCATGGCACCAAGCCGTCCATTCACGAAGATTCAACCAGCTCTCCTTCCCTGCCTTACCTTGCCCCACACCCTCACTTGGGCTTCCTGTCATCACTTTCCAAATAAACAGCCTTCATGTAAGTCCTTGATTCGGGGTCTGCCTTTGGGGGAACACCGAACTAGGTCAAGAGGCAGGTTGACACTGGCCTCTCGGTGAGCATCTCCTTCCCCTAACAAGTGAAAACAAGATTTAGCAACAGCACACGTTACAATGAGCAATGGGGTGGCTGCCGAAGGGACCTCATCGGCAACGCCGATTACAGGAATCGGGAGGAGAAAGCCATTTTGAGTCACTGCTGAGCAAAATAGGATCATCTACACAAAGCTCTGACTTTTCAAGGTGGGAGGGGTCTCAGCTCTCAGTTACCTCACACGCCGTGACATCTCACACAGGGTCCACAAGACTGAAGAGGTACAGACCTAACCAATACTGGTACCAAACCAGGACCCTCGGACCAAGAGCAGGACGGCCTCCCTGTTGACGCCCCCTGGAAATGATCAGGGTAAGCCCCCATAAATGTTCTAAGCTTTCTGGAAGTTCCTTTAGCAACGTTCAGGAAAAAGGCAGAGCAGGTGTGTTGTCCCCAAAGTCCCCTCCAGAGGCCCCTCGAGAAAGAATTTATGAGCTGCTGCCTCTCCAGTCCCTTCCTTGACATTTATTGGCTTTTTGATGAATGTGAGAGCAATTTTTCTGTCAACTGCTTCTCATTAGGGGCCTGGTGATGTTCTTTCCAACCATTATTTTACTCAATATCATGCCTGGTCACTGTGAGGAGAAGAGGCTCCACTTAGAAACCATCCATCTTTGCAGCAGCAAAGAGCTCGGCTAATCCCACAGAAATGCTCCGCTGCGCTGACAGCCGCCCCGGGGCACGCACGGAGAATTTAGACAAACGGCCAGGCTCTAATGATCAGCTCATCCCCCCACATCATGCTCCTCCATTCCCTTAAAGACATATTTCAGGTTTGATTCTGTTTCTTTTTATGGGGAACTTGTTGGTGAAATAATCACCAGGACACCAGGAGACACAGTCTCACCACGCATGACAAGTCTGCCTTGGAAAAGTCTGAAAATAGCAGGTGTTGTAATAAGGCGTCCAGTGTCCTTGACGGACTGTTTATTTCGCCCCTCACATGCACTGTCTTAACACGATGATGGTATAGGGAAGCACCTGGAGACGCCCGAAGTTCCTACCACTCATGTCAACGATGTCAAGGTCCACATGCCCTCCTCCACCTTCCCTACCACCGAGTACAGGAACCTAACTGAGAAAGGCACATTTTTAAAAAAAGGTTTATAATTCTGAACAATTTCAAGCACATGAAAAAGCTGAGAGAAAAGTGTCACACACTGCCATGTACTCAGCTTTAACAATTATTACCCAGGTTTCTAACAATTATCGGGGCACCTGGCTGGCTCAGTCGGTTAAGCGTCCGACTTCGGCTCAGGTCATGATCTCACGGTCCATGGGTTCTAGCCCCGCGCCGGGCTCTGTGCAGACAGCTCAGAGCCTGGAGCCTGCTTCGGATTCTGTGTCTCCCTCTCTCTCTGCCCCTCCCCTGCTTGTGCATTCTCTCTCTCAAAAATAGATAAGCACTAAAAATATTTTTATAACAATTATCAATGGATAATATTCATGATGGCCAATCTTGTATCCTCTGCCCCATGCTCACTCCTCCCACGCCCAGACTGTTTTGAAGTGAACCCCAGAGTGGCCTCATTCGAACAAAATACACTGCTATCATCCAGGAAAGTCCAGGGAACTCAGGAGCTCTGTGTCGGGAACCAGGGTCTAAGACCAAATATTAGAACAAAAGAGGCTCCTAGTGCTGCTATCAGGAAATTAATTACAAGGATCTCAGGAACTCTGCGCCAGGAACCAGGGCAGAGACCAACATACGTGCTTTCTGTGATCTCACAGCAACACACCTCTCGTATCTTCCCTCCTCTGTGTCATTCCTCTACCCCTCCTCCCTGCGATCACTTCCCAAAGTAAATCACCCGCTTGCCAAGCTGCTTTCGGCAGGAAACCCAAGCTAAGATACCAGCCCAGGAGAGGGGCCAACGGACATCAAAGAATGACAGCAAAGGGCAGTCCCAGTGTGGAGGCAGGGAAGGAGGCCTGGAGAGGAACCAGTCCCTACAGAAGGAGAACAGAAGCCTCTGGAGACATGTGTCCAAGAGACTTGCTGAAACTCCTCTATCTGACATCAGACATCACGGACGCATGGAAAGCTGTCTTGAGAGGCCAGACAGAGGGCATCGGAACAGCGTGGATCTGTTCAGGCCACCACTGCTGACCAAAGGGCAGTGCAAAGGGCCAGTGGTGTGTTCTTGCGGTAAGAGAAATATAGTGTGACATGAATCTTTAGAAAATGGCCACACCCTGTGCCCTCAGGAAAGAATGAGAAACTGAGAAGAAACTTTATGAACAACCGTGAGCCAGGGTGTTATTTATGACAGAGCAGAATCTAAGGGGCGGAAAGGGTTGGAGTCCGCCACAAGTGTGGTCATTCCAGGACCTCTGCTGGAAGGGGGATGGTAAAGCCACAAAGCGACCTGCTGGGTGCAAAGCGGATCCCGCCTTGTCCAGGACAAGGACGGGAGTAGAAAACTGGTGCGATCAGGCTTCACTCTGTAGTTGGGCTAACAGTCTACACCCGTTAATTCCCCAGCTGTGGTGGATGTGGTGGGAGAAGATGTGAACATGAGAGGAAGCGCACGATCTGTGAAACTCTGGAGTACATCTAGAATTATTTTCAAAACAAAAAGTTTTTTTTTTTTTAAGTGATAACACAGCTGCACTAGGGTTTTCTGAGAACCAGAGCCAGTAGGACAGTTGAATAGACAGAGATCTCTAGAAAGAGATGAATTAGGAGGAACGGGCTCATGCAATCGTGGGGTCTGAGCAGCCCACCATCTGTGGTGGGCAAACTAAAGACTCAGCAGGGCCAGAGCTCGTGGTGAAGTTCACGGGCTGAGAGCTACGGCCGACGGGCTGAGGCAGGAGCTCTAAGGGCAGGAGAAGACTGATGGTCCGGGTCCCTGCAGTCACGCAGGGAGTGAGTGAATCTTCCCTTCCTCCAGCTTTCTGTCCACACACTGAACTGATTGGAGGAGTTCTGGCCGTTTGGGGGAGGCCAGTCCACCTTACTCAGTCCACACAAACGCTGAGGCCTTCCCGGAACTCTAGCAGCTGCACTCCAGAATTAATGTTTAACCAGCTACGTGGCCATCCTGTGGTCCGGTCGGGTGGACACATAAAATTAACCCTCACGGTACCCGTGTTTGTATATGTACAGCCCAGCCCTGAAAAGGCACACGCAAAATGGATAATGGTGTTTGCCTCTGGGGAGAACATCTGGGAGGTGGGGGGCTGGGGTCAGGGCGAGAGAGAGAGACTTACTTTTGCACTTGGATACTCTTTGGTACTGTTCACATGTGTTGTTTTTCACCTGTATATACAGTACTGCATTCAAAAACTTGGAACAGTCACGGGCACACAGACTATGCTCTGCGGGAGGCAGACTGCGAGGGGAATGTCGTGCGCGGGAGGTATTGGAGGAGTGCCTTCAGATGAACAGCCGTGGGAGACACGCGAGAACGGGCAGAGTCAGAAGTCCAGGGGCGGCTGACCTCCCGGCGAGCTCCAGAGCCCAGACAGCCACCAGCGGAATTCCTCCCCATCGGGCCAAACTGGTGGGAACCACCCCACGTGCCTCTGCTGGTCCCTAGGTGTGGGCTGTGGTGGGAAGGGCATGAACCTGGTCCAGGAGACCGCTCATGGCCAGGGAACCCCTGCGGGGTGGTGGCCAAAGCGCGTCCTTCCCCAGAAATGGGATCTAGGTGACACATCTGCACGCCCCCCACAGGAATGGTATATGTTCATTAGAATGCAAAACAGTTCTGATGTATCCAGAGGGGGGAAAAGGACACTGTATCTGTAACATGTAACAACTGGACAAAGCAAACAATAAAAATAATTCTGGGGGCGCCTGGGTGGCTCAGTCGGTTGAGCATCTGACTCTTGATCTTAGCTCAGGTCATGATCTCACAGTTCATGGGATCAAGCCCCTGCGTCAGAATCTGCGCTAACAGCATGGAACCTGCTTAGGATTCTCTCTCTCTTTCTCTGCGTCACTCTCTCAAAATAAATGAACTTTAAAAAAGTAAAAATAAAAATTATTTTTTAAAAGGTTGTTATGGGACACCTGGGTGGCTCAGTCAGTTGAACATCTGACTTTGGCTCAGGTCATGATCTCATGGTCCATGGCTTTGTGTCAGGCTCTGTGCTGACAGCTCCAAGCCCAGAGCCTGCTTTGGATTCTGTGTCTCTGTCTCTGTCTCTCTCTGTTCCTCCCCCATTCACACTGTCTCTCTTTATCTCTCACAAAAATAAATATTTTTTAAAAATTTTAATAAATAAATAAATAAATAAAGGTCTTTATATTCCTAGAAAAAGAACTGGAAGAAAATATTCCAAAATGTAATTTTTTTTCCTGGAAGTGGGACTGCCAAACCCCTTCCTCTTCCTCTTCCTTTTCTCTGTTTTCTATATTCTTTCCAAATTTTCTGTAATTTTTACGTAATCAAAAAAATTTTAAAAGCACCGTCAAGATCTGCTTCTGTCGTTTCTATCATTAAACACTGACAGTATTATATGAGTTACTTCTGTGCTTATACAGGAGGAGGAGAAAGATTTAATCATTATAAAAGAATGTCTAAACTTTTGGGTATGATATAAGAAAGGAATGGATCCTATAAACCAATATATACATATTGGCATTGTGTGTGTATATATAGATATATATAGTCCACCCTTTTAGACAATCACAAGTTCAAAACAAAGTCAGTGGCCCCAGAGGCTTGCTCAGTTAGAATGATGGAGGTCTATTCTTTCTTGTCCTCTGCACAAAGTAGCAGTTACAAACTTCTCCAGCAGAGGGCACAGGTGCTTTACCTCTGGACAGAAATCTCCGCTAACTTAATTGGAAATGAATGGAAAATCACATTTGTTTCTTCGTTCTGTGAATAAATGGAACGTATTTAGCAGGTTATATGGTGGCCTTAGTTAGATGTTAGTTTAGGCCAGGCAGTGGAGAGGAAGAAGTTCATAAATATATTCTTTTTAAAAAAATAATAGTAATCATGATACAGTTGGCTGACCTCACAGCGAGCTATAAAGATTGCTTGGGAGTTTTTATTCCCCGGGCAGCCCTGG
Organism: Crocuta crocuta; assembly: GCF_008692635.1. Lineage (NCBI taxonomy): Eukaryota > Metazoa > Chordata > Mammalia > Carnivora > Hyaenidae > Crocuta > Crocuta crocuta. The sequence continues at coordinate 3,861,780 of NW_027529424.1, read as the reverse complement.
GTGGAAGGGCTATATATCAGGGTTTCTCAGGCCCGGCACTATGGACACCCTCAGCCAGATGATCCTGGTTTCAGGGTCCTCCTGTGTGTGGAAGGATGTCTGGCCGCATCCCAGCCTCCACGCACTGGACAACAGTGGCACCCTTCCCAGCAGTTGTGACAACCAAAATTGTCTCCAGACATTGCCAAATGTGTCCCGGAGGAGGAGGAGGAAGAGTAAAACCACGCCCAGTTGAGAACCACTGCCCTGGACAATCATTGGTCGGTTTATCGGTCCTGGTATAAATGGATGCAAATGAGACCCACACGGTGCCTGGCGCCCTGCCCAGGGGCGTCCATGTGAAGAGGCAGCAGGGTGTTTGCATGGAGTTTCAAGTACCATAAGTTGGGGCAGCTGTTCCTGCTCTGGACCCAACCCCACCTCCCAGCAGGACAAAGCACCTTTGACCTTCCCCAAATAGATTCAACTCTCAGAAAGCTGTACAAATGGCAAGATCACTGAAGCTGTCCGAAGGAAGGGAAAAAGAGGAGCCTCTTCGCAAGATCCTTGACATTTCTGCTCTTGACCTGTGCCCCCAAAATTTCTGGGTGGGGTGCACAAAGTCTGTCTTCAACTCACTTCCACTCACCCAGCACCCTTCAAGACAAGGCAGTACCCTTACGGTACATACCATCCTATGATGCCGATCAAAGTACCCCCAACCAAAATGAAGATTTTCCTTCTTCTTGTAAAACCTTCATCCATCTCAGTTTATAGATGATGATACCATGTGATTGTCCCCAAATCTCACAGCCAGGAAGTGATGGGAGGGGGCTCAACTCTTGTCACATGGCCTGAGTCCCTGTCAGGAAACAGAGGAGCAGTGCAGAGGACTCACAACATTCTCACAGCTCACAAAAATGTTTTCATCTTCGTTTCTTTTAAAAATCAGAAAAAAAATGCCACTGTAAAATCTGAGTTTTAATTTTTCTTTGGAAAAAGGGATCCATAAAGACAAACGTGCCTCAAGTCCCCTAAAGTCACTCTACAGCCCCAATGTCGTGCTGGCATTTTTGGTGAGGGTGTCACTGGCACGCACACACTTGATCTAAGCCCAGTCTAGGCCAAACATAAAGCCAAACCTCAATGCTGGGGGAACAATGTAGAAGTACAGGTCCTATCTATTATGGGGTCAATGGTATCCTCCTCAAATGTTCATTTACTCACTCAACAAACATTTCAAATGCCCTGCTATAAATGAAAAAATAATGCATTTAAAAATATTAATAAACCTGGGTTCTATTCTTGAACCCAAGACCACTCTGTATGTTAACTCACTCGAATTTAAATTAAAAAATATATCAATAAACTTTTGGTTTAAATAATACAATAATTCCAAGTTATAAAAAATAGAGAACTTTGGGGATTCCCCAAGTGGCTCAGTGGGTTAAGCATCCAACTCTTGATTTCGACTCTAGTCACGATCTCACAATTCGTGGGTAGGAGAAATAAGCCCACTGCCCCAGTCAAAGGAGGGACTTAGAGACTCAAAGCACAGTGAAGCAAGGCTTTAGTCAATGTTCTTGTAAGAGTGGGTGTCTGACAGACAGGCACGCTAGCGGCAGTTACAACAGACAATTTATCTCCTAGCACGTTAAGTGCTTCCCCTGATTCCTCATTGGCTGAGGACTACAGAGGTTACAGCCTTTCCCGGAAGTCGCCTATGCCCATGTAAGGCCAAAAAGTAGTCTGATTGGAACAAATGTACATTCCCTGAGGTGACGCAGAGACTTCAGTTGCTTGGTCCATGCTCATTACAAAGCCCATGAAAAATAAGCCCATGAAATGGAATCTGGAAGAAGAATCAGGAAGTGAAGGGTCTAAGGGGAATGGGGGGGGGATCCCAGACATATTTTCAATAGGTTGTAAACCTACTGTTAATAAGCACAGCTTTTATTTGGTGTTTTTGAAAATGAGTCATCTCACTTCTCACAGTGAGTTCAGCTGGAGCCCCAAGTCTAGGTTCACATGTATAGTGCAGAGCCTGATTGGGATTCTGTCTCTCTGCCTCTCCCCTGCTCTCTCTCAAAATAAATAAACTTAAAAAAAAAAAGAGAGAGAAAGAGAGAGAGAAGTTATTTTAAGCTTATTTGTCTGAGATAGAGAAAGCAAGCAAGTGCAAGCAGGGAAGGGCAGAGAGAGGTGGGGGGAAGAGAGAGAATCCCAAGCAGGCTCTGCACTGGCAGCACAGAGCCTGACTCAGGGCTCAAATTCACGAACCAAAAGATCATGACTTGAGCTGAAGTCAGACGTTCAAGCAATTAAGCCACCCAGGCGCCCCAAGAATTTCATGTTTTATTCCACTCTAAATCCTTGAGTTACCACAATCTTATTAGATGTTTTTCCAACACTGGATCCAGGGTGGGGAAGAGGGGGTGGTGGGGGTGATGTTCCACTGTTTCACTGCACCATCTCTGTGCCAATTAGAGGTAAGGTGATATCTTAGTCGGTTGGGGCTGCCAGAACACTGCATTATGGGTAGCTTAAACAACAGAAATTTACTTTCTCACCGTTCTGGAGGCTGTAAGTCCAATTTCAAGATGCTAGCGTGATCGGGTTCGAGTGAGAGCTCTCTTCCCTACTTACAGACAGCCACCTTCTCAGGGTGTCTGTCCTCAGAGGACAGAGAGATCTCTGCCTCTGCCTCTTCCTGTGAGGACCCTGGTTGTAGCAGATCAGGGCTTCACCCTTATGAACTCATTTACCCTCAATCACCTCCTGAAAGTCCCTTAAACCTCACACGAGGGGGATGAGGCTTCCATATTTGCATTTGGGAGTGAGTTTAGTTCATAGCAGGTGGGTTGGTCAAACAATTTAGAGCTGGTGTATTTTTAGTATTTTAATTGCAAGGCTGTTCTCAACAATTAAGGAGGAAAAGTGCAGTTCTTTGAGCATGCTTTCTATTGATTTATTTGGGGGAGGTGGGGAGAGGACTTGAGTAGGGGAGGGGCAGAGAGAGGAGGAGAGAGATTCCCAAGCAGGCTCCGCAGTATCAACTCAGAGCCCAACTCGCAGCTCGACCCCATAAACCGTGAGATCATGACCTGAGCCGAAATCAAGAGACACCTAACCGACTGAGCCCCCCAGGCACCCCATCTTTTTAAAACCTCACTTCTTCTCTGCCCCTTTTGCTCCAATTAGTGCAGAAGATCATGATGGCATACCTGATGGCCATCCCTTCTCTCACTGCTGGAGCCGGTGAGTCATGCGAGTTATTTCTGTTTAGGGGGAGGTGAGATGTTTGAGGTTGGGTCTGGCTTCTCCGTTTGGGTCTGATTGGTTTGGTTTGCTTTCTTCTTCTTTTCTCCTACTCGGAGAATAAGAAGAGGGTAGTAGGATTCCAGATTCCTGCCCAGGAAAGGTGGCACATTACTGACCTTGGAAAGAAATTCTATTGGAGTGGACTGTGCCGCTTGGCGGTTAACATCTGTCAGTATCCGGGTGTTTGCTGCAAAGCTGTATTGCTCCACAGATGACTACGATTCTGAGTAGTCCATTCTAACGGAGCTATGCCTAAGGGCATTAAGGAGCTTTTTTTTTTTGAAAATGTATTTAGTGGGTGCACACAATTGCACTGCTGATTAGGTTTTGTTTAGTCTGGTCGTAAGTTTACATGCTCTTGCCTATGTGCCCCTCCTACTACGGTTAGCAATTGTGGTCTCTCGGCTGGCTCGCTGTTTAACCTGAGAGCCCCCCTCCCCTAACCACCCAAACTAGAGCCGCCAGGTCATGCCATTGACCATATTACTCTTAGCACCTACAACTCTGATTTTCCTTTCTTTTTTTCTTTCCTCCTTCCTCCCTCTCTTGTCTGTTTTCTCACACTACCACATAAGCTGCACAAGGGCAGGGACCTTGTCTGTCTCGTTCATCCCTGTATCCCTCATCACAAGGACACGCCTGTCACAAAGAAGGCACCCAATGATTATTTGTAGAGTGGAACAAATGAATGAGCAAAAGAATGAATGAATGTATACGCTCTCTGAGGAGGAGAAGGCTTTTTACCAGCATTTTCTGTCTTTGCATAGAGAGCTCTCCATGGTCAGGAAAAGGACTGCAAAAGGAATCAAGCCCACTGACAAATAATTTTTTTTTTTTTAGTTTATTTATGTCGATAGAGAGAGAGAGAGTGAGAATGCGAGTGGGTGAGGGGCAGAGAGAGGGGGAGGGGGAGGGAATCCCAAGCAGGCTCCATGCTAATAGCTAATAGTTCAGAGGCTCGAACCCACGAATCCCCATTAACCATGAGATCATGACCTGAGCTGAAATCAAGAGTTGGACACTTAACTGGCTGAGCCACCCAGGCACCCTGAGGAAGAATTCTTAACAACACAAGAAAGAGAGAAACAAGGATTCCCTTCAACAAAAATTCAGAAATTTTTCTCCAGTAGTTGTTTCATCTGTTTGTGGCAAGGACACTTTTCATATTTGTATATTCACATGCCCTGCAAGACTGGGTAATTACATATTGGAGCGTATAGACAGAATTTATACACCCACTAGGAGTGACAGCAGGCAGGCACCAAGTCCAGGGCTGAGGGGCTCCCCAGGATGGGTACGAGGCAGGTCTCTTGTAAGACACTCATTGCAATCATCAATCAGGGGCTTGGGCTGAGCACGAAAAGCAGAAAGCCCAGATGGTGAGCCAATGTGTCACAAGAAATTGGAACCACCCGGGCCCTGGCATTTTCTGTGAGGTCAAAGACCAAATACAGTAAGCCTGGGAGCCAGATCGATAAAACCGCAGGAGCAGGGTGTGGTTGGCTTGAATGTATCAAAGGTGGAGAAGGTGTAGGAGATCACAGGATCCCGGTGTGACTGGCAAGTGGGGCAGATGTGAAGAGGGCAAGAAGGTCAGAATTATGAGGACAGTGTACGGCCAGGCGGTCCTTACAGACACTGCGGACCCTTGCGGGAATGGAAGTGGACATGACGACGGTAAAGCAGGTCCCAAGGGAGAGGATGGGTGGGCAGGAGGAGGCAGAGGCAGTGATGGGGCAGGGAGAAGCAGCCTCGGGGGAGTACGAGCTCACACACACGGGAGAAAAGCCCGTCTGGCAGGGCTACAACATGTTATTTCCTGAACTGATGTCTTCGCAAAAGATCCCAATAGAGAGGAGAGTTCTAATTCTTGAATGAACCACTCCATATCTGGAAACCTCCTGAACTTTACCATATACCAAAACTAGATGTTAGGGAGAGAAGGGGCTTGTTTTTTCTTTTAAAAAGGACTAGGTAGGGGGCGCCTGGGTGGCTCAGCTGGTTAAAGCGTCTGACTTAGACTCAGATCAAGATCTCGCGGGTTCGGGAGTTCAAGCCCTACATAGGGCTCTGTGCTGACAGCTCAGAGCCTGGAGCCTGCTTTAGATTCTGTCTCCCTCTCTCTCTGCCCCTCCCTCACTCATGCTCTGTCTCACTCTCTCTCAAAAATGAATAAACATTTTTAAAAAAAAGGACCGGTAATGCTCTGGAAGGAACAGTGAATAAGATGGGAGAAGACAGCCCAGTTCCCTTCCGTGGCCCCCAGGTGTGGAAGAGAAGGCACCCTCTTCTAGAGAGGGCTACCCAGGAAGCATCATCCTTGGGAAAGAATGGCATTTCCTTCCCACCAGGAAGGTGCTGCGAGGCCAGGACGAGACTGGATATGTAGGCAGGGCTGCTGAAGGAGGTAGAAGGCAGGCTGGAGGAGCGCCCGGGGGGCTCAGTCTGTTAAGCCTCGGACTCCTGATTTCAACTCAGGTCATGATCTCATGGTTCAGGAGATGGAGCCCCACATCAGGCTCTGTGCAGACAGAGCCTCTCTCTCTGCCCCAACCCTGTGCACTCTCTCTTTCAAAATAAATAAACACTTACAAAAATAAAAACAGGCTGGAAAGCATCCAAGGCGGCGCTATGCAATCTGCCGTGTGTGTGTGTGTGTGTGTGTGTGTGTGTGTGTGAGTGAAAGAGAGAGAGAGAGGACCCAGCCTGCCTAAGCACTGAGCCACATCTGCTCAGAGGAAGGAGCGCCAAGTGCCAGGGCCCCGGCCACAAGCAGTCCCATCTGTAACACCCAAATGCTCCCACCCGCACGGGCCAGCACAAGTCTCAGAGACAGAGACTGAAGGGTAGCAGAAATACGCTGCCCAAAATAGGAACACAAGTTCAGGATGCGCCACCTCAAACCCTGCCGCCTCAGTATACTGAGTATTTTAAGTCACAGGCACTTGAAGAACAGCATATGTAGGGAGAGGCTGTCTCTGAGCTCCCCTTATCTGCCTGTGAACAGATCCTCCAAAAGGAACTCAGTGTCATAGATCCTTCCCTGGGAGTCTCATCAGCCGGGAAGAGTGGCTCTCATCACAGCAGGGGACACGCCCAGACTTTGTCACAAACTGTCACACTCCCATCTGTTGTTCTAAAACCCCTCATCCCTTCTCATAATCACTTCCTCTCCCCAAAGAGGCCTACTCCTTCCCCCGCTTTCCCTATCAGGATGGTGCCTGGAGAAATACTCACCTTCCCCAGGGTGTCTCCCTTGTATACATAGGATCTGCATGTTAATAATCCTGTTTTGCTCTTGTTAACCTTTCTTTTATTACAGGGGTCTCAGCCACAAACACAGGGAAAATTATTTTTCCTCCCCTAGAAGACTGATTATGCAGGAAACCAGAGAGAGGAGGTGCAGAGGGACAGAAACCACCCGACGGAGAGCACGGAGGACGCAGGCAGAGGGGGTCGCTGGCCTGCTTTCCCCGCAGTGACCGAGGCTTGCTTCCAGGATGCGAGCCACCTGCCTGAGTGGTGCTGATGTTCAGGTGGGGGAGACCACAGCCTCGGCTGGCTGCTCTGGGAGGCCGCTGGCTCGCCCCGTACAATGAGGTCTGCATGAGGCAAAAGGCTGGGGCGGGGAGCCAGAACCAGAACTATGACCTGTGAACTACAAAAGTCCTCTATAATTCTCCAGAGGGTAGTGAATGAATCCAGTTATTCTCCTGACCTTCCCAAACCTCACATCTCCTGGTGTCAGAGGGTATGTGCAAACCTCTGACTCTTCAAATAATGTTAAATGAGCAGAGAGAACAGAAAGCTTATTAATTTCAGAAAGAATAAACTAATGATTGATTGGATTGCAAGGTGTTTCGAGTTACCATTACCCAGCAGAACAATGTATAACTAACAAAATAGGTACTTTTGCTTTTAGTAGACAACTCCTTAGGCAGTCACCTGATAAAATATTTTAGAGGGAAGGCAGTGTGGGAAATAAAAAGAAGTAGGCGTGAGGGTCCTTGTTAACGAGTTTCCAAGAGTGGACTTCAATCCCTGGACTGAGTACTTTGGTAGCTCAGATACAGTTGCTGCTGACTGTCAAAATCTCCTCCTGGGCACATCCATTTAGAATCACCAGGAGTGATTCACACCAGACCTGCTGAAGCAGAATCGCTGCGTCTGGAGGAACACAGGACTTTCCAATTTAACAAGTTCCTCCATTGGTTAATGGGCATTATGTCAACACCAAGAAAATATATATTATATGTAATATATTTCTCCTTTTATCTTGCTCTGTGTATTTCTTCATGAAGTGACCAAGTAGAACATTTTCCCATACAGCACAGTCAAGTTCACATTCAAGAACCCTCCTCCAATTTAGCATTTGTTTGTGTGTGTGTGTGTGTTTTTTTAGTCCGACAGTTGCCTTTCATAAAGGAGTAGTAATCCTAGCCTATTGTTTATTTTTTAAATGATGCTTTGGTTTCACAGGCTGTGTTTATATTGCCCTTGGTGCCCTCCCAGAGAAGTTTAGTGCCAGTAAGAAAACAGGTCTGCTTCTCTCCTTACTACTACTTCCATTTTTTAAATTTTTATTTTTATTTATTTTTATTTTATTCAGAGAAAGGGGGAGAGGGGAAAAGGGGGAAATGGGGAGAGAGTCTTAAGCAGGACCCATGTTCAGCATGGAGTCTAAGCTGGATCCCACGACCCTGGGATCATGACTTGAGTTGAAATCGAGAGTCAGACCCCTCCAATGTTTTTTTTTCTTTTGTTTTTTTTTGGTGTGTATGTGTATCAAAAGCTGTCAACCAATTGAGTCCACAGAGTGGCCGGCCTCCCCACAAGGGAAAGTCAATAGCACTGAAGAGCCTGAGACCCAGTGCCAAAGTCAATAGCACTAGACAGGCTGAGACCCAGCACCAAGGTCAATAGCACTAGACAGCCTGAGACCCAGCACCACTCTGACTGCACTAACCCAGTGGGTCCCCAACTTCACCAAGAAGCCCCACCCCCATCTGACTTACAGTGACCTTCCACATACGATTTCAATCGATAAAAGCATCCTGCTCCTTTAATTTTTCTATTAAATGTTTGAAGACCACTGTGCCTAAAACACAGTATCTGAGACCGAGGAAAAGGAATTACCTTCCCGAGAATCAAATAGCTCACTCATGGCAGATGTGGGATATATTCCCTTCCTGTTCTGTAGCAAGTTACAGCTGCCCTGGTGATTTAAAACAACTCAAATGTATTACCTCACAATTCTAGAAGTCAGAAGTCCAAATGGGTTCCCCTGGAGTAAAATCAAGGTGTTGGCAAACTGCATGGAAGCTCTTCTGGAAGCTCTAGGGGAGAACCTGTGTCCTTGCCTTTTCCAACTTGTAGAGGCTGCCCATGTGCTCTGGCTTGTGACTCTAGCCACAGTGCTTCAGCTTCTTCTTTCTTCAATCTCCTTGTCTGGCCCTGAGCCTCCTGCCTCCCCCTTATAAAGACCATTGTGATTATACTAGGCCCACCTGGAGATTCCAGGCATCCCTTCCCATCTCATAGCCCTTTATTACCTATGCAAACACCCTTTTGCCATGTGCGATAACATTCACAGGTTTGGGGAATTGAGTGTCTTCGGGGGACCATTATCCTGCCTAGCTCATGGGACCAGAACTCAGGTGTGTTGACTTCGGGCCCAGGGATCCCTACAGGTCTCAGGTCCTCACTGCCCCACCCATCCACTTGGGCTCCTCAGAGTCAAGGTCATCTCTGAGACAGAAGCTGGGTTACAAAGAGCAGAGGATTTCCTCTTGAAGTGGTGGTTTGCCATTGTACACACCCCATATATCCCGGGTACTACATACCCCGCCAAATTACCTAACTCCTCAGAAGGAAGGGGGTGCCCCTTGGATCAAGATCTATCTTGGTGGGTCACTGAAAAGGGTTAGCGGTAGACTCCTCCTCCAGGGATGAAGATAATTCTGCTTACCTTCCAGTGCAGCTCTTAGGAGCCTGAGTACAGCAGAATGAAACCCCCCAGTGCCTACAAGACCTTGGGGGCAACTCAGGAGCTAATACAAATGTGTACTGCTTATATTGACCAGAAACCAACAAACAAGGGAATCAGGAGAAGAGGAGGTAAGGAGAAGCAAGCTGAACCGACAGCATGGGGAGGTCCATGTGAAGCCAGGACAAGAAAGCCAGTGCCCACAGGGACAAGCTGGGTCATCTTGACCTATCACTGAGTCATCTTGACAACTGACAGCGGAGCCATCTTGAGCTATCACTCAGAACCCCTTAGCCAAGAAGTCTTGCCTCGAGAAGAAACAGAAGGGCACTATGACCAGCAAACACACCCCAGGCATCCTGCGAGCCTCAGGGGTCTTGGGCGGGGCTCACCCCATTCCCACCGCAGGGGTGACAGAATCCCAGTGGTGTTACAATTTTGCTCCTAGACAAGCTGTGGGCCTCAGAGAGGGGGAGCCAGGCAGCAGAAGGAGACAGAGGGGCATTAGCTATGATCAGGAATCCAAACCTCACTCCCAGCTCCCCAGCGCCAAACCAACTAAGAGGAGTAACCACGAGCCAAAAGCCAGATTTTCCTGAGAGTGTGGCATCTTCTGAGAAGTACAGCCGAGAAAGGTTTAATGGCAACCTGAAATGAATGATGCAGATTCTCCAAATGAAGACAGAGGATCTTCTAATCTAGGAGCGGGATAATAGTCAACTGAAAAGTCCTCCTCAGTATTACTCGGTGATCAAAAAGAATGAGATCCTGACATCTGCAACAACATGGATGGAACTCGAGAGTATTATGCTGAGCAAAATAAGTCAGTCAGAGAAAGACAAATATATGATTTCACTCACATGTGGAATTTAAGAAATAAAACAGATGAACATAGGGGAAGAGAAGGAAAAAATAAGATAAAAACAGAGAGAGAGGCTAACCATAAGAGACTCTTAGCTACAGAGAACAAACTGAGGGTTGCTGGAGGGGTCTGGAGCGGCGGAGGGAGGGGATGAGCTAAATGGGTGACGGGCATTAAGGAGGGCACTTGTTGGGATGAGCACCAGGTTATATGTAAGTGACGAATCATAAATCCTACTCCTGAAATCATTATTACACTATATGTTAACTAACTTGGATTTAAATAAAATTTAAAAATTTTTTTTAAAAAAAGAAAAGTCCTTCCCCTTCCACAGGCTGGCTTCATAGGCGTGTGATGGGGACAGTCCCCCAGGGTCCCACGCCCAGAAGGACCTCATGTTTGGTTTAACACTCTGCTGTCACCCACGTGCACTTGTTAATCATTTTTGAACAAGAGTCCCCTTATCTCCATCAGGCCCTGCAAATCAGGTAGCTGGTCCTATGGGCTATCATCCTTGCATCTGTGTAGAACTAAGGGTTAAGACAGCATCTAAATGCTCAGATACCTAATCTATTCACTAAATCAGACAGAACTCGGCAGAGGACTCTCCCCCACCCTCCCTCTAACCCCCCAGCACATGCACAAACACAACCCCGGGTTTCCCCCTCGCACAGCTGCCAGCGCCAAACTATAGTTCCATCGCGTCCGGGTGGGGCCAGGCCGTCATTTGGAGAAGCCGAAGAGTGTTTCATTGCATTTCAGGGAAGTCAATCAGGACTCGGAGGACAGGCTTATATGCATCTTTACCATGGTTCAGTGAATGCAAGAGAAAAGTCCAAAATGAGCTTGGGCAATAGGAAGTTATGTTCCTTAAGACACTCAACCACCACCATCAGAATAAGACTGAAAAGTCAAAGAGGAAAGGGAAACGACACCACACAAGAAGATGAACAAAAACTGCCTTGCAAGGTGGCTGTGAGGGTTGAGGAGGTTTCCTTCAGCAGAGCATCTAGGACATTTCCTGCACAGAATCCTCCTTTTCTCCTCAAAACCCCTCCGTCGTACACTCTTCTTCTAGTCTTGCCCAGTAAGTTACAACTTTAAGTGGCATCGACCCCTTCATTTTCATTAATAGTTTTGCCAGATAACGAGATCTTGGCTTACATCTGTTTTCTATTTGAGCATCCTGAAGATTTCACTCCAGGGCCTCTGGTCTCCTTTGAATGAGAAGTCAGTCATGCATAGTTTTGTACTGTATTTGATTAGTTGTTTTCCTCTTGCTGTTTTCAGGATTACTTCTTTGTCTTTTTTTTTTTTAATGTTTATTTATTTTGAGAGAGAGAGAGAAAACCAGCAGAGGAGGGGCAGAGAGAGAGGGGAACAGAGGATCTGAAGCAGGCTCTGTGCTAACAGCAGTGAGCCCGATGCAGGGCTTGAACTCACAAACCATGAGATCATGACCTGAACCAAAGTCAGACGTTTAACCAACTGAGCCACCCAGGCACTCCTTTGTCTTTGCCTTTCAGCAGTTTGTTTATATGTGTCTAGGTGTGGTTCTCTTTGTGTTTATGATTCAGGAATTCAATGAGTTTTTGGGCTGGTGGGTTAATACTCTTCATCAGATTTGTGAATTTTCAGTCATGATTTATTCAGATATTTTCTGCTCTTTTCTCATCTCCTTCTGCAACTCCTGTCACATGTAGTTTGGTGTGCTTAATACGGCCCTGTGTCTCTAGACCTCTATTTTTCTTCTGTCTCTTTTTCTGTTTTCTAGACTGTATCATTTCTATTGCTTCATCTTCATGTTCACTGACTCCATCTTCTGCCATCCCACATCTGCTCCTGGGCCCACTAAGTGAATTTCTCATTTTGATTATTGGTACTTTTCAGTAATCCAGTATTTCTGTGTGGTTCTTTTATAGTTTTTATTTCTCTGTTGAGATTCCATATTTGTTGAGTCACTGTATCCTCTTTTCCTTTAATTTTTAGAATATGGTTTCCTTTAGTTCCTTGAACCTGTTTTAAACAGCAGTTTTGAAGCCTTCATCTGCTAAATTCAACATCTGGGCCCACTCAGAGTTGATTTCTATTCACTGCCTTTTTTTTTTCTGAGTATGAGTCACACTTTGCTATGTGTTTGCATGTCTTATCATTTTCTTTTTTTTGGTAGAAACTGAGTGTTTCAGGTAATGTTTGTTTTAGTTAATATTTTAGTAGCTCTGGGCTCTCATTCCTTTTCTTTTTTTTTTTTTTAATTTTTAATGTTTTTTTTTAATTTATTCCTGAGAGAGAGAGAGAGAGACAGTGTAAGCAGGGGAGGGTCAGAGAGGGAGGGAGACACAGAATCTGAAGCAGGCCCCAGACCCTGAGCTGTCAGCAAAGAGCCCAATGCAGGGCTTGAACCCATGAACCGTGAGATCATGACCTGAGCCAAAGTCGGGCCCCCAACCGACCGAGCCACCCAGGCACCCCTCTGATTCCTTTTCTGAGGGTTACATTTTATCATTTTAGACTAGTCTGCACCTGAATGGCAGAACCTCTCTTCCCTACATTTGTGTAGCTATTGATGTGTGTGTGTATGTGTGTGTGTGTGTGTAGGTTTATTCTTATTTTTATTTTGTAGACTGATTTCCTAGGGGTCACCCTGTTTCTGTGTGGCTTTATGGTCAGCCAGGGAATTTGGGCGGAGGGTTTTCTCTAATACCACAGGCCCGCGAAGCTTCCATCCCTGTGCATAGATGCATGTGAGGGCTGGGGATGGCATCTGAGGTTTAGCCAGCACTAAGTTGCCCGGGTTTTCACTTTCTGCTGGGCTGTCTGGGGTCTCACGCATGTGTACACATAGCTTCCCAGGAAGCCAGGGATGTATGAGAGCCTATCTCAGTCCTTCTCTGGCTCTCCTATTGCAAGATTTTCTGTTAAATTTAGGGCTGGTCTGTTGCTTACCCCAACCAGGAGCACATTCTCACACCTGCAGTGCTGTGAATTTTCCCCATTCATTTCCTGCTGAGTCCTCTGTTATTGTCCATGCTGTAGGCTTTTGCCCTCTGCCCAAAATTGATTTGCTCCCTTGGCAGCAAACTTTTTTCTTCCCCCTGGTCTGCCCCTTGCTGATAAAACCGGAGACAGAATTGGGGAGAAGGACAGGGATAGTAACAGAACAGACCAAAAGGCCACAAACTCCCACCGTTCTTTCCTGAAGCTCTAGCTATTTTTCAGGAGTAAATGCTTTTCAATTTGTTATCTGCTTTTGGCCAATTTCCAGGGCCCAGAAATAACTGGTTTTGTTTGTTCCGGTTTTCTACTTGTTCTGTGGGGAGAGGATTCTCCGGACCTTTTCATGCCGCCATTGCTGGAAGTTTGGCCTCCAAGTGCTTTTTTTTTTTTTTTTTTAACATTAAATAGGATGGAGCATAAATTTCCCAGTTGTTCTCTCTTTCCACTGTCCCTATAGTCCCATGCTTGTTTTGTTTCATTAATTTAAATTATCTGCCTGACTCTCAAAGGCATTTGAGCTCATGAATTATGGCGCACAAGGGTGACACCTAGATAATGTCCTAAAAGTGTAATGGAATGTGCAAATAGTGCTAATCCTTCCACAAACATCTGCCTTATTAAAAGACCAGTGTGCTAGATCCTCTGAGATAGAAAACCATTCAACAGGAGTTCCTTGTCTTCAAAGGCCCTAAAATCCTGCGAGAAATGAGGAGCAAGGATACAGAGATAACTCACAATGAAATGCCTGCAGTACACGATGCACAGAGGAATTGTTCTCTGTGGGCTGGGATGGGCAAGAAATGATTTCCTAAGTTTATGACATATAGACCCTTTACATGGCTCGGACGGTTTCTTTTCAATTACTAAATATTACTTAGGTATTTTTATTTTTTTTTTTTAGTTATTGTTTTTAATGCTTTTATTTTTGGGAGAGAGAGAGAATGCAAGCAGGGGGGCAGAGAGAGGGGGTCAGAGGATCTGAAGCAGGCTCAGTGCTGATAACAGAGAGCCCAATTCAGGGCATAAACTCCCAAACTGTGAGATCATGACCTGAACCGAAGTTGGGGCTTAAGCGACTGAGCCACCCAGGTGCCCCACTTAGGTACCTCTACTTAGGTACTCGGAATGAACATGCTTCAGTTGGATAGAATAAACTAGTACAGCCCAATGAAGAGAGAAGCATCTGGGGTGCAGAATATGATGGAATGCTGGCAGCCATCTTGCTGCTGGTGATGGAATGTGGAGGGTGAACAGAATCAAGAACCAGACTCAGATTCTATTCCTACCTCCACAACTGCTCAGCTGTGAGACTTTGGGCACATCGTCTACCATTTTAAGAAAGCAGTTTCTGCATCGGTAGAATGAGGAGTTTGGGAAAAGGAAGTACTTAGTTCAAATGTTCTGTGGATCTAAGGAAGGAGAAGGTTGCCTTTTTCCTACAGTCTCTAGAAGATCTTCTCTCTGTTCTCAGGTAGGTAAGGCTTGGTCACCTGATTTGCCCAAAGCAATAATCCCCATAATGATTAAGTAGGGCCCTGCAAGTTTATTTTAGTAAAATGTACTGAAAGCCTGAGGACAGTTTTGCCATCTTTACTGGGGGTTGCGGGGAACGTTACTCATATACGCACAAAATGTTGCACATCATCTCAGGGGACTGACACGGCCCTAGAAACCCACATTAAAGGCTCTTGAGAGAAAACAATGGAAAAGAGACCATGAAGAGCATCAAATTCTTGGATTCAACTCTGGCTGTTGTAGGCTTCTCATTCTTTTTTGAACAAAGCAAAACAAAAGTGAAGGTTTGAATTAAAAAGTAACCTAAAAAGTCTGTTCTAGAAAAAATGAAAATTGTTTATTGCTGAGAAAGGCAGACTAGAGAATAAGAAATCTCTCTTAACAGACTCCCCAGGCCAAAGGAGGAATGGAAAATTAAAGGCATTAATATTTATCGTAGCAAAAGAAGGAAAAACTGCAGGAAATGATTAGTAAGACTGCATTAGCAATTATAACCAAAGACAGGAAACTGAACCGGGAGGCTTATCTCATTAGTTAATTTGAATGCAAAACTACAGAGGAGTGTTTGGGCTTCGTGCCTCTGGGGAGGCTTAATCCTTCCACAGCCACAGTACTCAGATCACCTGAAGAGTTCCAGGACCCCATCCTGCCTCTCCTTTTCGCCCTCTTCCTTTCAGAAAATGGAGAAAGAATTCGGCTAGGTAAAGCGAGCATTTTTTTAAAAAATATCTTCTTTCAATATTTTTTAAAATGTTTATTTATCTTTGAGAGAGACAGAGCATGAGTGGGGGAGGGGCAGAGAAAGAGGGAGACACAGAATCTGAAGCAGCTCCAGGCTCTGAGCTGTCAGCATAGAGCCCAACGTGGGGCTGGAACCCACAAACCTCGAAGTCATGACCTGAGCCAAAGTCAGAGGCTTAACCAACTGAGCCACCCGGGGCGCCCCAGGCGAGCATTTTTTATCTGAACTCCTAGAACAAAATGGTGTTCCTTTTGACATCCAGACTAGATCCTTGTACAGAGAACGTGCCCAAGAACTAAGGGGTAAGTCCGTCTGCTAGACACCCATGCTGAGAATAAAGAAGCCAGAGCCCAGGGGCCGGCAGCTTTCACGTTTGGTTTCACGTTCGATGCTGCGCATGCTGCCGAGAGCTGGAGTGTCAAAGGTCAGAGGTGATCGAGTACCTCGGGCAAGGGCCTTCACCATCACAGGCCGTCCTGTTATCTGCTCTCGGCACGACAGCTGCATTACGGGCTCCCTTGGCCCCGTGGCAGGGGGAATGGCATCAGACGCGGAAGGACAGGATCCACAGCGCTGGAGGATCTGAGGAGCGAAACCGAAACCACAACAGCCTGTGTGTTCTCGCCCAGAGCTGTGCTTCTGCAGTTTGCAAGGCTGCCAGAGCGAGCCGCATCTGAGCCGCTAGAGTTGTCTGGTGGCGGTGGACAGCGCCAGCAGGAGTGCTTCCAGAGGGTTTCTGTGTCGTCTGTTCCGTCCCCCACTACCATGAGTTCTGGTCCGGACACGGGGCATTAGTCCATTTGAGGCAGCTTACTTAGCAGGGTTAGCCCTCTCCATGGAAATGGTAGTTAAGGCCACCAGTGTTCAGAGTTTCCACCAGTCACTGACAGGAGAAGCGACGGCTGAGGAAAGTCTCCCCAAACGCCGCCCTGTCTTCTCCCCAAGTCCACATTTGCACATCCCTCTGCCACCTGAGCTCCACTCGAGTGTCTAGTCAGGCATCAAAAATTTAACAAGTCTAAAACAGAACTAATTTTTTAATGTTTAATTATATATTTGGGGGGAAGGGCGGGGGGGGAAAGAGTGAATCTCAAGCAAGCTCTGTGCTGTCAGTGCAGAGCCTGACGCTGGGCTTGATCTCATGAACCATGAGATCATGACCTGAGCTGAAATCAAGAGTCAGGACCTCAACCGACTGAGCCACCCAGGTGCCCCCACACAGAACTCTTGATTCTCTCTCCAAACCCACTCCTCCTCCAAAGCGTCCCTAAGGGGAAAACTTGGAACTGCCCTCCATTCCACGTGCTGCACCCCCTGCCACATCGTACCCACGTTCCCCGGCCAATTCTAGGTCCTACTTTTGGGACCTGACCACCTTTCACTAATAAAGTTGCTAATAAAGTCCAGGCCACTGTTTCTCTCACCTGGAATAATGCAAGAGCCTCCTACCTGGCCTCCCCGGGTCTACCTTGACTCTCTACACACTATTCTCCACATAGCGATGGTGATCTTTTGAATACTAAGTTCGATCCTCACACTTCCTATTCAAACTTCTCCAAACATATTCCATCTCTCTCTGATTTAGCTGGTCCTTGCCATAGCTGCAAAGCTGTGTTCCTCGATGCCATCCCTCCACCTGTCCCTCAGCCCTTGCATTCCAGGCTACCAGCCTCCGTGCTGTTTCCAGAGCACGCCAAGCTCGCTCCTACCTCAGGACCTTTGCACTACTGTTCCCCCTTCCAGGAGAGCTCTTCCCAAATCCCTCAATATCTGCAAGTCTCACCTCCTCACCTTCCTTCAGGTCTCTGCTCAAATGTCATCTCATCAGAGATGCCTTCCCCATCATGCTGCCTAAAATAATAACACTTTTTGTTTCTCCCTTAACCTTCTTTACTTTTTTTCATGGTACATACCATTACCTAACATTACTATATATCCTATGTTTTGAAAATTTTATGTTTTTGAGTGAGAGTTTTTGTCTTATTTCCCCACCATACCCTAGGACCACGAATGTGTCTGGCATATAATAGACATTCAATAAATATTTTTTGTATTAATGTTATGGGTTATTCTGCCTAAATGGGTGTATAATGGTAGTACCTATTTTCTCTTATATAGTGAAAGATCATCATACAAAAGTGCATACAATGCATATTTACAATTTAAACAATAAGTGGATACCTATATATTGCCAGGAAGTATATCAATATTCTGAAGCACCAAAATAGATTTTATACCAAGCACAAAATTCTTTCACATTATGAGTCAGTTAGGACTCTCTTTGATGTAAATATCAAAAAAACTAACTCAAACTGGCTTAGACAATAGGAAATGTATCATGTAAAGTCTAATTAAGGGAAAAAAATAAGAAAGAAATATCCAGAGATTGAGGGACCTTTAGGCAATGGCTCCAGTGCTTAGAAGATGTCACCAAATGGGGCACCTGGGTGGCTCAGTCGGTTAAGCGTCCAACTTCAGCTCAGGTCATGATCTCACACTTCATGAGTTCAAGCCCCACGTCGGGCTCTGTGCTGACAGCTCGGAGCCTGGAGCCTGCTTCGGATTCTGTGTCTCCCTCTCTCTCTGCCCCTAACCCACTCTCATTCTGTCTGTGTGTGTCTCAAAAATACATAAGCATTTAAAAAGGTGTCACCAAAGAACTGTTTCAATCCTTCTCTCCATTCTGCCTTCACTGGTATCACTCTCACCCTAAAGCTAGCTCACTCACGGTGACAAGATGATGCAGACAGATGCAGTTCAAGAAAGAGCAGGCATGCCTTTATCAAGGCATCATCAACACGAGATGCTGAGAACGCTCTGATTGGACCTTGTTGGGTCCATATATCACCTCTGGACCAATCACACGCCTAGGGGAATGCAACGTGCTGACTGTCTTAGTGATGATGCTCAAAGGCTCCGACCTAGGAGGCCCCGGTAGAAACATGTGGCTCCTGCAGCAGAAATCAGGGGCCGCTGGAGACACAGTAATGCACGCTGGGGTTGTATTCATGGACATCCACTGTACCACTACTCACCAAAGAGCTCCTGACACCTGGAGCTCAGAGTCAGTTTTATCTAGTCATAGACATAGTCTACCAAGCTTAGTGTCTGCTCTCACAGCCCACAGCAAGGGGGAGAGACTCAAAATATCTAGACTGACAAAAACAGGAAATAGTACCAAGTAGACACACGATCCCAAAGAACATGATCATTTAGCCCCAAGGGGAAAACAACCACAGTGGCTCATGTGTGACAGGACTGAATTATACCTCCGTAATGCAACGGTTATATTATGATGACCCTATATCCAGTGGACGATGATTAGGAAGAAAATAGGATGTTTAATGGATTTTGAAGAGATTATATCAAAACAGCAACTATTATAAGGAAGACACTCCAAGAGGTAAGTTTCAGTCCTGCCAAATGAAGCCAACTAAATGAGCAGCTGTTAGCTGTAATCATCAAAATTATAGTGAGCTCAGAGCCATCTTTTCCATGGTTTTAGGGAATTTCTACCTATTCCAGACCTGTTATTAAAAGAAAATCATAACAGTTTAATGAGCAAAATGAGTGGTTGGGGTTTTGTTTTGTTTTGGGGTGGGAGGTTGTGTGGTTTGTTTGTTTTTTTCTCATAAAAAGAAAGAAGTAGTCCTTTTCAAAGGACTCAAAAGTTAAAAGAGGGAGCTTGAGATTCGGGTCACTATCTTTCCCACTTGTAGTAAGAAGTATGTTGGGGGCACCTGGGTGGCTTGGCCGGTTAATCGTCCAATTTTGGCACAAGTCATGATCTCACGGTTCATGAGTTTCAGCCCCACATCGGGCTGGGCGTTGGCGGAGTAGAGCCTGCTTGGGATGCCCCCTCTCTGCCCCATCCATGCTCTCTGTTTGTCTGTCTGTCTCTCTCTCTCCCAAAATAAATAAATAAACTTAAAAAAAATTTTAAAAAGTATGTTGGAGGTATATATTTAGTTAATACTTAATGAGAACCTGAATTGATTTGAGCTTGAATGTCCCTGACCACATTTTGAGCAAGGAGGCCCACATGTGGAGAAATCAAGACAAAAACGAACGAAATTACTCACCTCTGGGGCTCTGTGGGTCCACTCAATGGCAGAACTTCCAATATTGGTCCAACTCTTATTTATGTGAGGCTGCTGATTTTGTTCTCAGGTACTAAAAATAAAGCAGAGAGGAATCAAGACCTGAGACTCGATAGGAGCTGGGATTCCACGCAGAGACTCCGTATCGGGTATTTTGTTCCATTTGAAAACTCAGTGCAGCGTCACACAGTCCATCATCTTTTTTTTTTCTTTTAAATATTTTACTTCTTCCATGAGGCAGACTTAATTAACAGTAGACATAGAGGCACCTGGGTGGCTCAGTTTGTTAAGCATCCAACTCAATTTCAGCTCAGGTCATGATCTCGTGGTTCATGAGTTCGAGCCCCGCATCAGGTTTTGTGCTACTGGTGTGGAGCCTGCCCGGGATTCCCCCCCCCACACACTCTCTCTCTTACACTCTCTCTCTGCCCCTTCACTGCATGAGCTCTCTCTCTCTCAAATAAACCTAAAATAAATAAATAAATAGTCCCCTCAAAGTTTCTTGACTTCTTTTCTGAACCATTGATCCTGAATCCATTTCAAATTTATGGTAACAGGTTTCTTTGAGGCAGAATTTTCTAGTCTGAACCGTTCCCCCGCCCCCGAAAACATTAGGCAGGACACAGTGTGTTTAAATCTGGAAGCCACCCTGCTGGCGCCTTGTGGGTTTGTTTGCTGGAACCACCGGGCTCCGTGCGGGGTACTCTGAACGGTCCCACAGGACGACTCTGGACTGGGCCTCGCTGGTGACAGGCTCACAGGGTTTTTGGGGACCTGCCTCCCGCCAGCAGCTGCCAACCCACACAGCTGACTAGGGCCCAGAGCAAGTCAGAGATAAAGGGAAAAACTGCCCCAGCACTGAAGTAAAAAACAAAGGCCCTTGTTTCCTTCCCTGGTGGCATCCTGGGGATGACAGAGATCTCGACCTGGCGGTTAGCCCAGATCTGTGACTGAGGCATCATTCCTTGGTCTTTCGTTCTGAGGGTCACCTGGGCCACACACCTCTGCACAAGAAGGGCCCTGCATTGGGTGTGCCCTGAGTCACCGAGCCCAGGCTGGAGGCACTGGTGGAAGGGCATCACTCTGAGGCCCCACGGTAGGAGCAGCTCCCGCTTTCAGCCTCTTTTCTCAATGGTCTGACCACACCCTGATCCAGGTAAATGGCCTCCCCCCTCCTCCCACCATGCCTCAGCCCCACTGCCCTCACCACTGGGCTGGTTTCAGAGTCCAGAAAGCACAAGGTAAATTCTGCACGTATCCCATCCACTCCGTGGCCACCGCGCACAGGGGTATCCTCTCTGCTGTTTAAGCTGGAGAATTTAGGGCTGGACGGTAGCCCTATGCAATGACCTTGAACCTGGGCCCCACAAAACAGCTTCCCAGGCAGCCTCGGTAGTTCACGGACGTTCCCTTAACTAACCCAAGAAAGCAACCTTCCCTGTGGAAGAAAGGAACACAATCTCCTTTTCTGGAAATCCTTAAAAATCGGCGAGAGCTCATCTGTGTGAGCTGGAGGACACGTGACTCCAGAGTGGACTGTCTCCTGGAGCCCAGCGTTCTCCTTGGATCTGTGCCCCCGCTGAGCGCCGGTCAAGCTCAGCAGGGACTCCTCAGCCTGACCTGGAGTCCCTCAGCCGTGATTGCTCTGGACCCTGTGACCCTTTCCCCACCTCGGCGCCCCTGCTGTTGGACTCTCGCTGGTCCAAGAACCCTGACGCAGAGCTTTGCCCGCAGGGACCCGCAGGTGCGATTGCCCTCTGCAGAAGTGGTGCTCTGAGATGCTAACGCCCTGGCCCACTCACAGGGTCCTGTGGGCCCTTTTAAGGGGCCATGTACATCGGTGACTCAGAATCTACATGTCTCTGAACAGACACTTCTCCAAAGAAGACATCCAGATGGTCAACAGACACATGAAATGATGCTCAACAACACTTATCATCAAGGAAATGCAAATCAGAACCACACTGAGATACCTCCTCACACCCGTCAGGATGGCTAAAATCAACAACTCAGGCAACAACAGATGCTGCCGAGGATGCAGAGAGACAGCATCTCTTTTGCACCGAGGGTGGGAATGCAAACTGGTGCAGCCACTCTGGAAAACAGTATGGACATTCCTCAAAAATTTAAAAATAGAACTACCCTATGACCCAGCAATTGCACTACTAGGTGTTTATCCAAGGGATACAGGAGTGCTGTTTTGAAGGGACGCATGCACCCCGATGTTTACAGCAGCACTAACGACAATAGCCAAAGTATGGAAAGAGCTCAAATGTCCACTGATGAGTGAATGGATAAAGAAGATGTGGTGTATATACAATGGAGTATTACCCAGCAATCAAAAAGAATGAAATCTTGCCATTTCAACTACAAGGATGGAACTAGAGGGTATTATGCTAAGCGAAATTAGTCAGAGAAAGACAGATAGTGTATGACTTCACTCATATGAGGACTTTAAGATACAAAACAGATGAACATAAGAGAAGGGAAGCAAAAATAATGTAAAAACAGAGAGGGGGACAAAACATAGGAGACTCTTAAATATAGAGAATAAGCAGAGGGTTGCTGGAGGGGTTGTGGGAGGGGGATGGGCTAAATGGGGAAGGGGCACTAAGGGATCTACTCCTGAAATCACCCTGCTGCTCCCTCGCATTTGCCCACCAGCCTCTACCCTCCCTTCCTGACCCCCTAGTCTCTTCCGTACCCCCTTCCATTTGGTCTCCGCCTACTCCAAATCAGTTTCCTTTTAGAAATGTGCCAGGTGCCACGGGGGTGGGGGTGGGGGGTGGTACGAACGCACAGCTCTGGCTACAGAGAGATCTGAGACCCGTGGCGGGGAGGTGTGTGTGCAGAAACAGCCAAGTCTCCAGGCAGAACATTCCAACCACTATAAACAGAGAAAGAGGGACAAAGGAGGAGAGAGAGATGTTTGGGGACACTCAGGAAATCTCCATGAAGGAGATGGCATTTCAGATGAGCTTCAAGGGGGCACCAGGGTGGCTCAGCCAGTTAAGTTTCCGACTTTGGCTCAGGTCTTGATCTCACAGTTCGTGAGTTCAAGCCCGCATCAGGCTCTCAGAGCCTGGAGCTTGCTTTGGATTCTGTCTCTCTCTCTCTCTCTCTTTCTCTCTCTTCCCCTCCCCCACTCGTGCTCTGTCTCTCTCTGTCTCCAAAAATGAATAAACATTTAAAAAAAGAAAAAAAAGAAAAAGATGAGCTTCAAGGACCTGGGATCAGACAGGCCAGGATGTGAGCCACTCCTACAAGCAGGGCAGGGGGGCGGGGCCAGCAGGGGCAGCACAGAAACTACTCAGGCTGTAGAAAAGGGAGAGATTTGAGGGAGGACGGGATGGAGGGGATCTGGGGGTCAGATGGACAGGGATGTGGTGCTGGAGAGGCTGGCTGAGCCTGGTGAGCCGCTGAGAGAGCAGGACCCACTGGGAAGAGTATTTACAGGCATCTGTCACTCCTCACCGACTAGGCTTTGTTCCAACAGGACTGCTTATGAATCACAGAGGAATTGAGTCATTCTTACAACTGCGAGCTCCCCAAGTTCTTTTATGTCAAGCTTCTTGGTCCTGTGGCATTCGGGAAAACCGAAAAAAATACAATTCAGTGGGCTCCTAAAGGGTCACGGATTTCAGAATCTGCACATGAGCAGGGTCAGGAGTCCTCAGCCGAGGCTCCCACAAGAAAACGTGGGCACAGGCCAAGTCATCCAAGCCCGGGAGAGGGCTGGGGTGCTGCCTGCCCCCCACCCCGCCCCCTCTAAAGCCAGTGGCTGCTCCAGCAGCAGTGGGAGAACCTCAGGCCCTCCCACATCAACCCCTCTCCTCATGGGCTCCGACTTGGAGGACCACTCGGGTCATCACTTCACAATCTGGAGACGGCTGCTAAGAAGGCTCCTTCCCCAGAGCACGGTTTTTGCAGTCCTTGGACAACAAGCCCGGGTGAAATGGAAGGCCCCGGAGGTGGCCAGTAGCGTGTCAGGGGATAGCGATCAGACCTGAGGCGGGTGGTCACCACAGGCTGGTGCTGAAATGTCACACTGCCCTGGCACACGCCAATCCTCCTGTTTCAGTTACTAGATACTTTTTCACTTATTTAAACATATCCAGCCAATGCCAACCTACAGGTATCTCTTTGCTGGGCAGGATGACAAAAGCTATGTATGTTTAAAATACATTTAAATAATCCTTCCCCCTCTGCAGGCCGATGTGTATGGCTTTTTTTCTTTTCTTTTCTTTTTTTTTTTAATGTTTATTTATGTATTTTTGAGAGAAAGGGATAGAAAGCGAGCAGGGGAGGGGCAGAGAGAGAGGGAGAGAGAGAAAATCCCAAGCAGGCTCTACACTGTCAGCACAGAGCCCCATGCAGGGCTCAAACTCATGAACCATGAGGTCATGACCTCAGCAGAAACCAAGAGTCGGACGCTTAACTGACTGAGCCACCTTGGCACCCCTATTTTTTTCAATTAATTATCTGACATCTATTTTGCCAAAAATCATAGCATGTCATTGTACAGCCTTGTTTTAATAATATACTGCTTTCAGGGGCGCCTGTGTGGCTCAGTAGGTTGAGCGTCCAACTCTTGATTTCTGCTCAGGTCATGATCTCACAGTTCATGGGTTCGAGCCCCATGTTGGGGTCCACACACACAGGGAAAATTCTTGGGGATCTCTCTCTCCCTCTCTTTCTACCCATCCCCCCAAAATAAAATAAACATTAAAAAACAATAATAATGCACTGCTGGGGCACCTGGGTGGCTCAGTCAGTTGAGCATCCAACTCTTGGTTTCAGCTCAGGTCATGATCTCGTGGTTCACGAGTTCAAGACCTGCATCAGGCTGTGTGCTAACAGCTCAGAGCCTGGAGCCTGCTTCCGATTCTGTGTGTGTGTGTCTCTCTCTCTGCCCCTCCCCTGCGTGCACTCTCTCTCTCTGTCTCAAATATAAATAAACATTAAAAACATTTTTAAAATAATAATAATGCAGTCACTGCTTTTATAGCAACTCTGTCAGGCAGTGCCCTTGAATTGGCAAAGGCTTTTCTTGGCTTTTGAAGAAAGCTACAGGCTGGGAATCAGGAACCACGCCCTTCCTCTGGTTCTCCTGGAGCTTCAGTTCTTCCATCATCTACTTCATGAATTAGTGTCAGAAAAACATTCTGAGACCAAGACAAGAAAACCACCGCAGGGTCAGAGCTACGCAAGTAGCTCATCTTAAGCAAGACAAGTATTCCTGTGTGCAGCCTGGACATTCTTAATGCACCAAAGGCCCTCACAACTTAAAGATATCTTGTAGTAAATGCACTGATGAAATGAAAAATTATCTGGCCTTCTTAGAAATGTTTCAGACATTTGGAATTTCTTAATGCAATTTTTTTAACAGAGTGGAATTTAGAATGGCTTATTCTTTATCATGTCATCCCACTTATTAAATTAGACAACTCCTTCCTTACTAGCATATCCTAGTTAGCTCTAGGATCTTAATTGCTTAAACTATTCAATTTATGAATCTAACTGGCTTGTTCTCTTCCCAGGAGTGGAAGGGGAAGGAAAAGTCAATGAAAATTAAATGACCTAATTTTGCTCCTTAGTAAACTTGGGAGATGAGTGGACGAAAGACATGATTCAAGCCTATTATGGCATTGTTGGTACGGTCGTGGCCCTTATCCATGGGAACACGCTCCAAGCCTCCCCAGTGGGTGCCCGAGATCAGGGATGGTACCAAACCCCACATACACTACATTTTTTCCTGCACATACACAACTATGATAAAGTTTAACTTCTAAATTAGGCACTGTAAGGAACTAACAACACTAAGTAATAATAAAGTAGAACAATGATCCTGATATAATAAAAGTCATGTATCGTATTGCGCTGTACTCGCACTTCTTGTGGTGACGTGAGATGATTAAATGCCTACGTGATGAGATGAAGTGAGGGAGATGACGTAGCGTGAGGCTACTGGAGACTTTCTGACTGACCCGCAGGAGGAGGATCATCTGCTTTGGACCTTGACTGCGGGTGACTGAAACCGCAGCTCAGGGAGAGGGGAGAACCACTGTATAATGCGGCCCTGCGGTCCTCAAACAGTTGCTTGGAAATGTGCATATTTAAATACCCTGTTGAGAATAACTTCTTCACCACCATAATGCGCCATTCACAAAGGTGGTCCATCCGCCCTTCCTGGGAGAGCCAGAGGCTGAAGCGAACTCTGTGCCCTGGCCAGCTCTCCCCATCACCTGCCTGGCCCGCACTCCCTTTTGTCCCCCAGCCAGTCTGGCTAAGGGCTTCTGAGTAAAACCAAATGAAGACGTGAGGATGGGCAAGACGATGAGGTCTGTGTAGCATGGATCCTGTAGCGTTAGCCCTTTGCAGTTTTTGGGGTTTTGCTTAGATGCAGGGCTTCGGTCTGGCCTGGCAAGAGGTGATGCTTTACATATGTGAGCTGTACTCCTGGGATTGTTCTGCTTTAGATTTGCTTGATACACAGAAGCAGAGAGTCTCTTCATGAGTGTATAATAGTGCTTTGGATTCAGCATGTAGCAATTCTTTATGAAATCCTAAAGAAAATGCTTGAATCCTTCCATCAAACTCTTAGTGGGTTTTTGTGAAGTTTCAACCTTTCTGTAGCTGGGAAATGCATCTTCTGTTTTTTGTTGTCCCTCTTAGTACCTCCTCAGCTGATTCCACTCAGATGAATTACTTAAGAAGGTGAGATTTTCACATTTTGAATGTTTATTACTATTCCCTAAACTCTCATAAAGGTCATACTTTTTCCCAATACTAACATGAAACCTTGAAAATAGTCAACAACAGGAGCACAAATCCCTTAATTGGCTTTATAGAGAGAGATGCTTGAATCAGTACCATTCTTCCTCGTCGGAAGAACTCCTGAAGGCAGCTCCCACGGTAAGAAGAGCACAACAGACAGAATTTTCACTCAGACACTTGCTATATAGATGAGTTTGAGCGAACCATTTAACCCTTTTGAAGAGCTTAAGAAAGAAGTTTAGGAGCCCAAGAAGGAAGCCAAAAGATGAGGACCAAACCTTTCATGGCCGTAAACACATGCATCTGGTCCCAAGAGTGTTCTCACATATATGAAGCACAGGCACCTGATGCCACAGGTTGACGTCCTGTTTGTGAATACTATATAATTCAAGAATCTCCATGGCCTCCTACTTCTTAGGGTCACTCTTTGACTTAATATCAAAATTAATGACTTAGGAAGTGATGATGGCAGAGCTTAGAACACATACTTCCCTAACATACCCAAGGGCATGGGGATTTGCTCTCTTACCCACCCTGCAATTGATTTCTCTGCTGGCCTCTGACTCCAAACGATTATACCCAGCTCTATTTTACTTCTCTTTGCTTTCCTGAAAATCATGGGCTATGACCCTTTTCATTCCCCCAAAGAGCCGCGGGTGTTAGGAAGTTTGGGAGTAGCACAGGGGATGCCACACAATGTGCAAACACTTGAACCTTACTGTCAGATATTGCTCTCCTGAAGCCCCACATTCCCACAAGGAGAATGTTCTGTGTGTCTCACCATAGGCCCTGGTATTCCATCCTGTTGTTAGCTAGCCCTCCCTGCTTCTCACCTCTCCTGACCCTTCCATTTCCTCATTTAGGATCCCAGTCTCCTTCCTGAGATGCCAGTGGAGTACTCCTGTTTCCATATCATGCAGAATGATTTAACTGTGCATGTCTATACTTCTCCCAGCTCGAGAAATCTAAGGAGAGAGGCTGGCCTTTCACAACCAGATAGGGTGATAGATGGATGAGTGAATTTCATGAATGAGATGCCTGGCACACAGTTTAAAACAAGGCTCCCAACGGAAACCAGAGTAGACACTCAGCTTGTTCAATGGAATGAATATAATGCCCAGAGGTGGAGATTTTTCAGGTCATCGTCATAGAAGTAATATGTAAGGACAGGCTGATGAATGTCTCTGCCCAAGGAAAGCAGTGTGAACTCTGCTTGAAAGATTCAACTTTGGGAAAAATACTTAGATTTAATGTATGATCCCAACTGTCAGAGATTGAAAACCATGATGGGGCCTAAGAGAACACAGCTTCAGAATAGTTGTGGGACTAGAACCCAGATGGTAGGAGTTTAGGAAATAAATAGGGGGCGCCTGGGTGGCTTGGTTGGTTAAACTTCCAACTTCGGCTCAGGTCATGATCTCACGGTCCCACATTGGGTTCTCTGCTGTCAGTGTGGAGCCTGCTTGGGATCCTCTGTCCCTCCCTCTCTTGCCCCTCCTCTGCTCTCTCTCTCTCTTTCAAAAATAAATAAACATTAATTTAAAAAAAAAAGGAAATGAAAGGGAGGTGAAGTGATAAAGGCCATACATATGTTTAGCCTGCTACATTCTTATGTGAATCATTTTCAAAATTATCAAGCATTTTAAGAAAAAGCCAATGGGGAAAAATTCTCTTTCACCTATTTGTTCCTGTGACTAGCTTATTCAGGAGTCTCAACTTGTTGGGGCATAAGCATGAATCAGTTTTATTGCTGTCAGTATCTGCCCCCGGCTGTTGTCTGTGAAAATGCCATTTCCCACAGACTAGCAGTACATCAGTGATCAGATTGGCCAGATTGAATAATTTCTCTAATAGTTTTGGTTATTAAACCAGTCTCATTGTTGTTTTTCAGAATCAGTTCTAATTATTAAAACCAACAGCAACAACAGACAAAATGCTGGAACTCTCCTACATGCACTGCTGGTGGGAATGTACAATGGTGCAACCACGGTAGAAAGCAATATGGCAGTCCCTCAAAAGGTCAAACACAGAATCATTGTATGATTCAGCAATCCCACTTCTGGGTGAATATACAAGACCATTGAAAGCAGATACTTGAATAGATACTTGTGTACCCAAGCTCACTGCAGCCTTGTTCACAATAGCCAAAAGGTAGAAGCAAGCCAAGTGTCTGTTGACAGATGAAAGAATAAACAAAGTGTGGTATGTCCATTCAGTGGAATATTATTCAGTCTTAAGAAGGAAGGAAATTCTAATATATATGTTATAACATGAATGAACTTGAAAACATTATGATAAGTGAAAGAAGCCAAATGAAAAAGACAGACAGTGTATGATTCCATATATATCAAGTACAGGCAAATTGGTAGAGACAGAAAGAATGGTGGTTGCCAGAGGCTGGAGGATGGCAGAATCGGGAATCAGTGTTCAATGGGGACAAAGTTTCAGCTTGGAAAGATGAAAAAGTCCTGGAGATAGATAAGTGGTGATGGTTGTTGTGAATGTCCCTGATGCCCCTAAATTATACATTTAAAATTATTAAAATGATAAATTTTATATCATGTATATTTCACCACAAAAATAATTTTTTTCTTAAAAACTTCCACCTCAACCTCATTTGACTGGCTTATTGGCCTCATGGCAAGCAGCTTACTGGGTCTGCCTCTCAAGTAATTTGTATTCCTTCAGGTAGAGCCCCAGAAACTAAAAGGTCCCCTTCCATACACTCCTGTGATATCTCCAGCCTGCAGGTGACCACAAGTCTTCCAAGTCTGTGTTCAAACCTCCGCAGTAAAGAGATTCTGTGCCCTGCTCCTCAAATGCTTGCTATGGCCTCACCCCACTCTGTTTCCTGTGGCCTGAGGGTAATGTGGGGTATACACCTTAGCAAGAGTCCATGTTCCCGTCTTGCTGAACTCCAGTCTTTATGAGTGGTTGTCTTGGGCTCACGCTCGGCCATGGGATGAGAGGAACCCCTTCTAAGGCAGAATTCTAGGACGTTCCCAAGACTCCCACTCCCTGGTGTCACATCCTTGTATAATACTCTCCCCTTGAGTATCAGTGGAACCTGTGAACACAATGGGGTGTCACCTCTGTGATTATGTCACATTATGTGGCAAGGAAGACACTGGAAGGGAGATCACCCTGGGTGGATACAAAAGGAATAGATCCCTCCTCCCCAATGGGGAGAGAACAGCCTCCCAATACGAATACTAACTGTACTTCCACAAAGCCTACGGCCCTCAGGCCTCTTCTTAGTTAGGACATGGGGGAGGGGCTGTGGGTGACAGGGCCAGCTGGAAATAGTTCCTGGTTGGTTCCTGGTGACGTCTTGAATTTGGAATGTAAGAGGTGGTAAGTACTGTCATCCTTAGTTGCAATTTTAGGACAACAGGAAACATATCCCACAACATTTTATTTCCCACAGTGAATGATAGCGTGTGGTGTGATTTCCCTTTTCTTTTCCTATTATAATTTAACCCTATTTAACAGTCTAGAAATTGAAATAAAATATTATAAGCTTGGGCACCTGGGTGGCTCAGTCAGTTAAGCAACCAACTGTTGATTTTGGTTCAGGTCATGATCCCAGGGTCAGGAGATCAAGTTCTACATTAGGCTCCACACTAAGCATGGAGCCTGCTTGAGATTTTCTCTCTTTCTCTCTTCCCCTCTCCTCCTCCCTCCCTTGTACTTGCTTACTCACTCTCTCTCTCTCTAAAAATATAATTATAATATAATATAATATAATATAATAAAAACTTTTAAGCTTATTAAAGGATTGCTGGTAAGGTTTCCCCATCTTTCCCTACACCAAAATTGAAACTTGGAAAAACAATTGAGGCTCAGTGCCCAGGAGCCTGGTAATGCCCGGTGGCCCTGATGGGAATCAAGTTGCTGCGTCTGTAAAGCTGGGGGCCAGCCTGGACTTTGCTGCCCCACAAGTGGACACCTATTGGGCTGGGTGATTCCTTTATCCTTCCTCTGACTGCAACACTGCTCACTCACAAGTCAGGGAATCAATATCCTCAAGTTCAGGGTCAGATCAAACAGGAAGTTCTATTGGTTTACAACAGAATTGTACAGAAAAAATCTCCACCTCCAAACTTGGATGTTGGTGTAATGAAATATTTCAACTGAAATGGCTCTACAGAAATTCAAGTTAGCAGAAAAGTAACAAACTACATGCACAGAGTGCTCCATCTACTATACTCTCTCCGTCCAATGCAGTACCCACTCTGTCTCTGACACAAACAGGACTGAGTCTAAGTCCTGCTCTTAACCGACACTCACCTGAGGCTGATGTTGGCCTGTATTCAAATCTCCTGACACCAAAAACACTCAGGAGGAATGGAGGAGGTAGTGAAGGTCTGGTGGGAAGATGGTGAATGTTAACAGACACCTTGCACAGGAAACTTCCTAAGACTCTCCTTTCTTTCCTTTGGGGTCGCTGGGGTGGCTCAGTCGGTTAAGCATCTGACTTCAATGCAGGTCGTGACCCCATAGTTTGTGAGTTTGAGCCCCGTGTCAGGATCTGAGCTGTCACCACAGCTCAGAGCCTGGAGCCTGCTTCGGATTCTGTATCTCCCTCTCCCTCTCTCCCTTCCACACTTACGTTCTGTCTAACTCTCTCAAAAATAAATAAACATTAAAAAAAAATTTTTAAAGAATAACTTGTTTACTCTTTTCTTCCATATTTGTTTCTTCTATATGTTTATCCTTTAAAACACTGCCTGGACATTATATACTAATTACAGGATCTATCCATAAGGAAGAGCTAACAATTATAAATGTCTACGCACCAAATTCAGAAGCACCCAAATACATAAAACAATTAATCACAAACATAAACAATCTCATTGATAAGAATGTGGTAATTGCAGGGAACTTAAACACTCCACTTACAGCAATGGATAGATCAACTGGGCAGAAAATCACTAAAGAAACGATGGACCTGAATGACACATTGGACCAGATGTATATGACAGATATATTTAGAACTCTACATCCTGAGCCTATGCAATTCACTTTCTTCTTGAGTGCACATGGTAAATTCTCCAAGACAGATCACATACTGGATCGTAAAGCCGCCTTCAATAAATATAAAAGAATTGAAATCATACCATGCACACTTTCAGATCACAATGCTATGAAACTTGAAATTAATCACAGGGAAAAGTCTGGAAAACCTCCAAAAACATGGAGGTTAAAGAACCCTACTAAAGAACGAATGGGGCAATCCGGAAATTCGAGAAGAAATGAAAAAATATATGGAAACAAATGAAAATGAAAATACAACAATCCAAACTCTTTGGAATGCAGCAAAGGCAGTCCTAAAAGGAAAGTACATTGCACTCCAGGTCTATTTCAAGAAACTAGAAAAAGCGCAAATACAAAATCTAACAGTGCACCTAAAGGAACCAGAAGCAGAGCAGCAAGAACATTCCAAACCCAGCAGAAGAAGAGAAATAATAAAGACCAGGGCAGAAACAAACAATATAGAATCCAGAAAAACAGTTGAGCAGATCAATGAAACCAAGAGTTGGTTTTTTGAAAAAATAAACAAAATCGACAAACCTCTAGCCAGGCTTCTCAAAAAGAAAAAAGAGAGCACCCAAATAGAAAAAATCACACAAAAAAAATGGGTTTATTACAACCAATTGCTTAGAAATACAAGCAATTATCAGGGAATACTATGAAAAATTATATGCCAACAAACTGGACAAGCTAGAAGAAATGGACAAATTCCTAAACTCACATGCACTACCAAAACTCAAACAGGAAGAGATAGAAAATCTGAACAGACCCATAACTAGTGAAGAGATTGAANAGAAATGGGAAGAAGACATGAACAGACACTTCTCCAAAGAGGACATCTAGATGGCCAACAGACATGTGAAACAATGCTCAACGTCACATATCATCACGGAAATACAAATCAAAACCACACTGAGATACCACATCACGCCAGTCAGAGTGGCTAAAATGAGCAAATCAGGAGACTAGGGATGCTGTCAAAGATGTGGAGAAACGGGCACCCTCCTACCCTGTTGGTGGGAATGTAATCTGGTGCAGCCGCTCTGGACAACAGTGTGGAGGTTCCTCAAAAAATTAACACTAGAACTCCCCTATGACCCAGCAATAGCACTGCTAGGAATTTATCCAAGGGATACAGGAGTGCTGATGCATAGGGGCACATGTACCCCAATGTTCACAGCAGCACTTTTAACAATAGCCAAATCATGTAAAGAGCTTAAACGTCCATCAACTGATGAATGGATCAAGAAGACGTGGTTTATATAAACAATTGAATACTATATGACAATGAGAAAGAATGAAATCTGCCCATTTGTAGCAACTTGGATNTCTATTTCTCCTCCAAACATGTCCCCCAAAAACCTCCAGGTCATAAATTCTTCAACTGTAGAAGTAGAATAAATATTTCTTTTTTAATTTTTAAAATTATTTCTTTTTTTAATTTTTTTTTAACATTTATTTATTTTTAGAGACAGAGAGAGACAGAAAACAAGCAGGGGAGGGGCAGAGACAAAGGAAGACACAGAATCCAAAGCAGGCTCCAGGCTCTGGGCGGTCAGCACAGAGCCCAATGTGGGGCTCGAACTCACAAGCCCTGAGATCATGACCTGAGCCAAAGTCGGACGCCTAATGACTGAGGCACCCAGGCTCCCCAATTATTGGCACTCTAATTATTTCTTCTTTCAAATCAAGAAACTTCACTAGGAAGTCTCCCAGCAGAGTAACAATGTCCTTCTCTTTCTTTCACTGTATTTATGGAATGTTTGATGTGAGCCAGGCTCAATGCTATACATACTGACATTTATGGTCTCATACAGAAATATGATATTTATTAGTTTTTGTTGATTTATAAAGGTAATATAGAGTCATAACAGAAAATCTGGAACATAAACAGAACCAGAAATAAGAATCATGTAATCAGAGCCAGAAAGAGTAACTGCCATCATTTCGACAGATTTCCTTCTAATTTTTCCACATATACATGCATTTTCTATGTATGTGGAAATGTATTTCCATGAAATAATACTTTACATACAATTTTGTAATGTTCTTTTTACCCCCTTAACAATATTTAGATATTTTCTTGTAGCCATGAAAAATTCCTCATTTTTATTTTTAATTCTTTTTTAATGTTTATTTTATTTTTGAAGGAGAGAGAGACAGAGCAAGGGAGGGGTAGAGAGAGAGGGAATCACAGAATGAGAAGAAGGCTCCAGGCTCCGAGCTATCAGCACAGACCCCAATGCAGGGCTCAAACTCGCAAACTGTGAGATTATGACCTGGGCTGAAGCTGGACACTTAACCGGCTGAGCCACAGTGAGACCCCAGAAAAAGTCCTCATTTTAAAAAGCTGCATAATAGTTTATTTCTCTCTAATTTTGGATGTTTTGCTTGTTTCCAATTTTGTGACATTATAGAAAGGAGAGAGCAGTATATATCTTTACGCACAAATCATGTGCTCATTTTTTACTATTTCTATAGAATCTCTAGATATGGAATTATATGATTAAAGTGTATAAACATTTTTAAAGCTGGGAAATATTTTATAAAATTGCTTTCCAGTAAAGTTATATTAATTTATGTTTCCACTAATAGTATACAAAATTTCCCATTTCATTGCACCCTTGTCAGTAGTGAATATTAAAATTTAAGAAACTATTTTCTAATAGGTGTATTATATATAGTTTAAATTTTTACTTTTTCAATTACTAGGTAGTTCAAATGCTTTAAAATATACTACACAGAGAGAGAGAGCTAATTAATAACCACTTTTGAGGTAAATTTCCCATTGAGATTTTTAAGTTTTCTTTCCAATTTGTGGGTACTCTTGTATTGAGTATAAAATTAACTGTCAGATTTGTTATGTGTAGTTCTATAGAGATTTTTTCTTTCCAAGTTTTGTTCACAATATTTTTAGTTGTCAGGATTTAAAATTTTTTATGTGATCTAGTATAATGGTCATTTCATCTGTGATTTTTCCATTTCTTTTCTTCCCTTATCTTGAGATCACAAAAATATGTGCTTAAATTTTCTCCTAGCTTTTTTTTTTTTAGAGAGAGAGAGAGACAGCATGAGCAGGGGAGGGTCAGAGAGAGACGGAGATACAGAATCTGAAGCAGGCTCCAGGCTCTGAGCTAGCTGTCAGCACAGAGCCCGACTCTAGGCTCAAACCCACCAACCGTGTGATCATGACCTGAGTCGAAGTTGGATGCTTAACCGACTCAGCCACCCAGGCGCCCCTTAAAATTCTTTAAAGTAGCTGAAATTTGTTTTAGCACATCATGAAAGGCATGGCTTAGAGTGTTTTATCAAATTACTAGTTTTTTCAAGCTTGTTTATTGATTATCTGCCCCTTTTTCATTTATTTTAGACGACTTTGTCATCACCTCTTACATTCAACACTACACCAACACTATCTTTTTCTGGATTATTGATTCTATTCTATTATCTATATCACTCAATATCTGCTACTGTTCTATTATGATACTTTTAATTATTACAGTGCTGAACTATGTTTCAATTAAAAACTGCAATTTACCATATTTTTCTCCATTTTCTTAATGCTTCTCATCTGCTGTTTATTCATCTCAATGTCAAAATAATTTTGTTTTCGGGGCGCCTGGGTGGCTCAGTTGGTTGAACGCCCCACCTCAGCTCAGATCATGATCTCACAGTTTGTGAGTTTGAGCCCCACATCTGGTGCTGTGCTGTCAGCTCAGAGCCTGGAGCCTGCTTCGGATTCTGTGTCTTCCCTCTCTCTCTGCACCTCCTTTGCTCAAACATTCTATCTCTCTCAAAAAGAAATAAACATTAAAAAAATTTAATAATAATTTTGTTTTTGCCTTCCCCAGGGTAGGTGTTAGTAGCCTCGTTGTGCCGATGAGGAGCTGAGTCTCAAAAAGGAAAAGCAGCTCATAATTGCACATTCAAGTGGCAGAGGCATAAAGTAAAATCATTTCTTCTGACTTCTCTTTCAGCTCTAAAATGGTATATTCTTTTAGTAAAGAAAACATGAAAATTACTAACCATTCTTCTTTCGTGTGTGCCCCCTCTAGTGGCCATTACAGATATTGCAGTTTCTCAAGTCAATGTTACACAGTAATTATTTTTATAAAACAAAAATGCATGTTTAACTTAAATTTTTTAGCTTACTTCAAAACTTTCCATGACACGAAGTTCATAATAATGCTTGAGGGTCATGGATTGCCAGGGCTTGCTTAACAAAGAGCAGCCTTGGGAGACAGTTCTTAAAAACCCCTGGGGAATATAAAGTAAAATTTTATAAATTCCATGGGTTTTAAAGTAATAACAATAGGAGATACAAAGACTCTCCAGATGTTCTTTGTCCCTTTTTTATCCCTTGACATCATCTAAGGACTTTCATGAATAACTCTTTTTAAATTACCCCTCTAAGGCATTTCTTGTCTTCTTACCTCTCTTCCTGTTGTTCTAGCCCCTGTGTGTCATTCCGTGGGCACCGAGGTGCCTGGGCAGGGGTGCACCGGGCACTGGGGGCCAGTCTGTGCTCAGACAGTCACGCTGGGGCCCTGGGTAGGTCCGCACCAGCCCAGAGGAAGGTCCACCTGTTCGTAATTCCCACAAAGCTCTGGGGTGTGTGCTGGCCAGGGGCCGGCCTCATGGCCCCACAGCCACCTGGTTGAAACCTTACTCTCACTTTCACCCTTGTTCATTTCCCGCCTCGTTTCTTGGTGGTGATGGTGGCGTTTGGTTGGTTGGTTTTTGTCTTTTTCTTTTCTCCTTCTTCCTTCCTAATCCCATCATTCTTCAATTTCTTCCTTTTTATCTCTTCATCTGTAAGAAAAGAGAGTAAAATTTAAATTCTACACAAAAGACAATGTGCACATCTGAAATTTTAAGTAAACTTTAAAAAATTAAGCCAAACATATGTTTATACATCATGAAAACTTAACCAAACAAAAAGCACAATAATAAAAAGAAAAAAGGGGCGTCTGGGTGGCTCAGTCAGTTAGCTTCTGATTTTGGCTCAGGTCATGATCTCAGGTCATGATCTCACTGTTCCAGGGTTCAAGCCCTGAGTTGGGCTCTGCTGACAGCTCAGAGCCGAGACCCTGCTTTGGATTATGTGTCTCCCTGTCTCTCTGCCCTTCCCCAGCTTATGCGCACGCTCTCTCGCGCTCTCTCTCAAAATTAAACTTTAAAAAAATTTTTAAAAAACAATTCTGGGAAGTACTTGATAAAATGTCTTTTTCTGTATCTGAAATCCCTAAAGACAGGGGTTGCCTATATTCCCTCTCACTGGTGGGTGTTGAATAGTATTTAATTTTTACTAAGCCAATTCATGCTAAATGAATTAGAACTTAACACAATATGGGACACAATTTGATTAAACAAACAAACATAAACAGCAGAAAGCTTAGACCCATTATTCATCAAGGATTAAGGACTGACAGTATTGATTGCCTCCTGGACTGGGTTCAGAAAGAGGAGGATAATAATACTTGCCTAATTAACTAGCATGTTGGGCAGATTAAAGTGCTTTGTAAATATTAATTAAAGATGCAGGGAGTTAGTTGAGGCCACTGTGTTATTAGTGAAAAAGGTGTCTCTCCTTTAATCAGGCCCGTCTTCCCGGGGAGGGCAAAGAAATGAGCTAAGGGCTAAGGTATTGGGGCTCAGCCCTGAGTGCCGCCCGTGACTCAGTCAACTCCGTGCAGCCTGGCCTCTGCCTTCCCCGGTTTTCTGTAAAATGGGGGTGCACACACCTAGCACCTCGGAACGCGCCTTCCCCGGTTCTCTGCAAAATGGGGGTGCACACACCTAGCACCTCGGAATCTGCCTTCCCCGGTTTTCTGTAAAATGGGGGTGCACACACCTAGCACCTCGGAACGCGCCTTCCCCGGTTCTCTGCAAAATGGGGGTGCACACACCTAGCA
Organism: Crocuta crocuta; assembly: GCF_008692635.1. NCBI lineage: Eukaryota > Metazoa > Chordata > Mammalia > Carnivora > Hyaenidae > Crocuta > Crocuta crocuta. Next base: position 3,824,552 of record NW_027529424.1, on the reverse strand, counting down.
CCTCGGAACGCGCCTTCCCCGGTTCTCTAAAATGGGGGTGCACACACCTAGCACCTCGGAACGCGCCTTCCCCGGTTCTCTGTAAAATGGGGGTGCACACACCTAGCACCTCGGAACGCAGGTTTCAGTATGCCTGCCGGCCGGGGGTACAACCGACCCCGCAACTAATAAAGCCGCGGAACCCTCGCGCGCTCCCCCCCTCGAGAGCGGCGCCGCGCGGTGGAGGCGCTGGTCACGGTCGCTCGCAGGCGCGTAACGACCGCTGCACGGGCGGCCAGTCACCCCAGTGGGTATTTCCACAGCCGCTGAGAAGGAGGCAGCACCGCGCAATGGGGTCAGGGGCCCCGGGAGGAGTTTCTTAGCCTCTCTGCACCTCAGTCTTCCCTCGGGGCAAAAAGGGGGCACCGAAATCAGGGTCTTGTACTATAAAGATCTCCTGCAATAACGTGTACGTGAAATGCCTCCTCCGAGCGTAATAAAGAGTCCGTCTTTGGGATTTATTATCTCGAGTAATATGACCTCTCAGAGCTGACGACGATGCGAGCGGGAAGGAAGCCCCGTCTCCGTTGGAGCTCCAGACGCAAACCCCTATGGCTCTTCACGGCG
>NW_027529424.1:3766134-3823665 GCF_008692635.1 Crocuta crocuta | reverse complement strand
TCCGCGTCGCGGTCGGGTCCGGGTGGGCACCTGCGGTCCCCGGGGCGGGAGCTCCTTCCAGGTGAGTTCGGACTTTGAGATCCCCGACTGGGTCAGAAGTTGAGAGGGTGCCCTGGCAGCCGGTGACCTCGCCTGGCACGTCGGTGAGCGGGGCGCCGTTTGGAGTCTGTAGAGGGAGGCTTGGGCTCGGGTGGGTTTCAGATAGACAAAGGTGACCCCCCTTTTTTGTGGCCCGGCGCTCTGCGCTTCCCACGCCGCCCCGCTGGTGCCCGAGTTGCGCGGATCTCTCCGTGCGCGCTACTCCCCTCCGCCTCGCTTGCCCCGACTCCTGGAAGTTAGGAAAGACGCGCAACCCGAGGGACCGTGGTCGACCCGGTGCCCCCTTTGGGATTTTAGGGATTCGTGTGCGCCCTAGGTTCGGGAGGTGAGGAGAACGCGGCTGTTTTCGGCTCCGAGGATGTCCTGCTCGGGGGCTGCAAGGTGTCCGAGGCACGTGTTTAACTTTGGGCGCGGAGCGGTTACGAGTTGTCCCTAACACCCTTCCTCTGTCCCCACGGCCCTTCCCCGGAGTCGTTCCAGGCTCGTCGCCGGCCTTGCCGCCCCGGTCCTCGATCTCCCGGGAGCTCTGCTCCTTGTGGCTGCGGAGAGGAGGCTGGGAGGCTAATATTGACACAGGTAGCCAAAGCCATCTGTTAAACTCGGGTCCTGTGCGAAGTGACCGGTAGATTCTTGTTCCCACCCTCACCCCACCCCCACCCCCGCTCTCCAGCCTCGGATCACCAGCAGGTAACTGAATCGAGTGGGAATGCGTAGGATCTGCAGTTAATTCGGGGCCGGAAGGGATTAAAAAAGGAGAAGAAAATGTGGCCGATGTGATGCAACTTAACAAAAGGCAATACAATAAACTCCAGTATTTCTCCAAGGCTTTTTAAGTTTCCCAGTATTGTTTTACGGAGTCTAAATTTAAGCTTTTTTTTTTTTTTTTTTTAACTGCAGGAACTAACCTCAGAAAACTCTTTTAACTCTTTGCCAGGCAGGATAGTTGGTACAGAGCAGAAAACTTGAAAGTAATATTTTGTGACTCCCTCCCTGCCACAGAATAAAACAAACGTTCAGGTCTGTTGCAGGAAGACTGTGGGAAGAAAGTTACTTCTGACAACTCATTTTAATGGAGAACATTTTTCTTTTAATCTGTGTTTCTGAAAAATACAGAAATACCAAGCCAGGTGTAAGTGTGAACTTGCGAAAGATGCTCACAGAAGAGATGTTTATTAAAGATACTTTTCTACTGTATTTTTCTAAAGCACTGCATACTTAGGGCTCTAGCATGCACTAAAAAGTTAGCCCTCGGAGTTCCATGTCTGAATGTTACAGATTGTTTTTCTAGGTGGAGGAGGTATTTTCGTTCATGAGGCCAATGTGGAAATACAAACAAATGCCCTATTTACTTGGGATTGGGTGGAAAGGACGGAAGTTGTCTGAAATCTCTCTTGCCAAACTTGACAGCGTATGTATGGAATCTTGTGTATTTTCTTGCCCAGACCAATAATAGCCACTTTTAAGTGACTGGATAGATTCATTGGTTGCAGCGTTTCAACTGAGCTTTTCTTTGGAAATTTTGGATACTATCTAAAAGCAACACGTTTTCTCCATTACTAAAAATCAGGAAGCCAAAATTAGAGTAATATTGACTAGTGATAATTTAGAGAAGGCTGAAAAGATGTGAGATGCTTTTAAAGAGATCGGAGTGTGTCAGACTCTGTGACAGTGCTGCTTTGCCTACTTGGGTACAGGGGCTGAGTGCTCATTAATTCATGCAGTGATATTTGGAGACTGACCACATGTACCATGCTGAGTTCTGAGTTCATCTTTGGGCACACAGGCATATCTAGATAACAGCCATATGGCCCAGACTGATTAAAATCAGATCAAGTAAGCCTTCATCAGGAGCTGAAGATACACCTGGCCCTGATTCCAAAGTTCTCAGACACCTAAGGAGCCTATAGTTGGCACCCTGTGTTGATTCTAAAGATCATCTCAAATAACTAACTGCATGAGGTAGAGTGGAGCCTTGAAGCCCGAAGGAAGGGAGGTGAAAGGCTTGAGTGGAGCAGAGCTGAGAACAGGGGAGCCTCTGGAACACAAGTTCAGGTGTACCTTATCTCCACCGTTGTGGGACAGCCGCCAGGGGCATGGAGGCCATACGCGGGGGTAGGTGCCAGGGAATCCTAGGAGCATCCCAGAACTTGAGCCCTTTGCTTTGCCGAAGGGCAGCATTGCATTTCAGTTTCCATTGCCCTTTCTGGTGGTGGTGCTGGTGGCTTCCTAGCTGCCTGCATGCTCTGAGGCCAGGCCCTGCCGCTCTGCCTCTGAGACGCTGCAGCACACCCCTCTTGAATCCTGAAGGGCATCTGCTGGCCATTGCAGAAAAGCCTCTGTCCACACTGGCATAGTGGGGTTAATAGAGTGGACTCACTAGTAGTAAGTAGCCTCTGACTGTGGAGAGCTGCAGTGAGGCTCCACCTCTCAGTAATGCCCTTGTCCCTCTTCTAGACTTCGCAGCATTAATAGTGAAACCTATTTTAAGAAAGTAGGTGCTGGGTTTATAATCCATGTGGTCAGGATTCAAGGTAAAGGAATGTGGAGGGCAGAACATTTCCACCTTGTTGGAGAGAGCTGTGATAGTGCTTTATGAATGCAGATCTTAAGACTGGGTGGGTAGTTCCAGAAATCGTAGCACTATGAAGACTTGAATTTCTTTATTTCTTAAATTGTAGTAAAAAATATATATGTACATATGTATGTGTATATATATATAAAATCAAGTTTATCATTTTAAAGTGTACAGATTAGTGGCATTGAGTACATTCACATTCGATGTGTTTGAGAAGACTGTGTTTTCTTTCATTTGAACGGCACGTGGGTGGCTCAGTTGAATAAGCATCTGACTCTTGATTTTGGCTCAGATCATGATCTTGTGTTCGTGAGTTCGAGCCCCATGTCAGGCTCTGTGCTGACAACGCAGAGCCTGCTTGGGATTCTGTCTCCCTCTCTCTCTGCCTCTCTCTCTCTCTCAAGAATAAATAAACATTTATAAAAATGTTTTCTATAGAGATCTACAGATATCCACTAAATGAACCTTATTAATTGAATTATTCCTCACTAACTTTGTGTCCACTTAATGTATCAACGATTGAGAGAAGTACAGGAGGTCCCCGACTTAATGATTTTTAGACTTTACAATGGTGCAGAAGTGATACACATTCAGTAGAAACCATACGTGGTATTTGGAATTTGAATCTTGTCCTAGACTAGGGACCTGTGGTCAGTCCTCTCCCAGATGCTGGGTGGCTCCCAGGCAGCTAGCGATCGAGGGCAGACAGCCCATCCACCGACAGCCATTCTGACCCATCCTGCCATTCTATTCTTCGATTACAGTATTTAGTATGTTGCATGAGATACTCAGCACTTCATTATCAAATAGGCTTTGTGTTAGAGGATCTTTGCCCAACTATAGGCTCATACGAGTATTCTGAGTACTTTTAAGGTAGGCTCTGTTCAGTAGGTTCTGTGTATTAAATGCATTTTCAGCTTAAAATATTTTCAACCTAATATGGGTTTATTGAGATAGAACCTTATCATAAGTCAGGGAAGATCTGTATATTGAGAAATACCACTGTAATGGGGGATTTGTCAGTAACTCCATATATATTTTTAAATATTTCTTTATTTTTTGAGAGAGAGAGAAAGAGAGAGAGAGAGAGAGTGAGTGGGGGCAGAGAGTGAGGGAGACAGAATCCAAAGCAGGCTCCAGGCTCTGAGCTGTCAGCAGAGTCCAACGCGGGGTTCGAACCAACAGATGCCCAAGAGCATGACCTGAGCTGAAGTCGGGCGTTTGACTGAGCCACCCAGGTGCCCTTAATATCCACTTTGTATTTTAAGCTAGAAAATATTCTGAGGCTTCATGCATACAACTTTATATGTTAGTATCTAACAATGTGCATTTATAAGTTTATATTGGTAGACAGTATCTAATAGGAATTGAACTTTTTACTATTACATAGTTATCTTCATCATTAATGAGGATTTTGCCTTAAAATCCATTTTGCCTGATGTAACATAGCCAGAAGTGATCTTCTCATTGCTGCTGTTGTGAATATTGGCTTGATGTATCTTTTCCCATCCTTTTTATTTTCTTTTAAATGTCTTTGCTGACGTATAGTAAACTGCACATACTTCAAGTGTGAAAAAGAAAAAAGTACATTCACAGTGTTGTACAACCATTACCACTATCTAGTTCCAGAACTTTTTCATCACCCTGAAAGGAAACTCCATTCCCATTAAGCAGTCACTCTTCATTTCCTCCCGACTCCATTCCCTGGCAACCACTAATCTTCTTCCCCTGTTCTGGATATTTCATATAAACGGAATCGTACAGTATGTGGTCTTTTGTGGCTGGCGTCTTTTACTTAGCAATGTTTTTGAGACTCATCCATGTGATAGCATGCATTTGTACTTCATCCTTTTTATTTTTTATTTATTTATTTTGAGGCATAGAGTGTGAGTGAGGGAGGGGCAGAAAGAGAGGGAGACACAGAATCAGGCTCCAGGCTCTGAGCCATCAGCACAGAGCCTGATGCAGGGCTCAAACCCACAAACCATGAGATCATGACCAGATCCGAAGTTGGACAGCCAGCTCACTAAGCCACCCAGGCGCCCCTCACTTCATCCCTTTGTTTTTAAGTGGCTGAATCAGATTTCATTGGGGAGACCACAATTTGTTGATCCATTCATCAGTTCGTAGACATTTGGGTTGTTTCCACCTTTTGGCTATTGTGAGTAGTGCTGCTATGAATATTTGTTTACTACTAGTTTGTGTTTGAACACTTGTTTTAACTTTTGGGGGGTCTGTACCTAAGAGTGAAATTCCTGAGTAATATAGTAATTCTACGTGTAACCTATCAAGGAATCACCAGACCATTCTCCATGGCAGCTGCACTGTTTTATATTCTCACCAGCAACACATGAGGGTTCAAGTCCTCCACAACCTGCCAACACTTGTCATTGTGTGTGTGTGTGTGTGTGTGTGTGTGTGTGCATGTGTTTAAATTGCCATCCTTGTGGGCATGAAGTGGTAGCTCACTGTGGTTTTGATTTACATTTCCCTAATGACTAATAGTGTTGAACAACTTTTCATGTGCTTGTTAGCCACTTGTAGGTCTTCTTTGGAGATACAGCTATTCAAGGACTTGATTCTCTTCTGTGTTAGCTTTTATATTGCCAAAATCTTGCATGTGAGTGGACGTAGTTATTTTTTTAAGTTTATTTATTTATTTTGAGGGAGAGAGAGCATGCAAGTCGCGGTAGGAGCAGAGAGAGAATCCTAAGCAGGAAGAGAGAGAGAATCCTAAGCAGGCTCTGCACTAAGAGATGCAGGGCTCGAGCCCACAAATCTTGAGATCGTGACCTGAGCCAAAACCGAGTCAGATTCTTAACCAACTGAGCCACCCAGGTGCCCCAGTGTAGTTATTTTTATAGGCCTTGGTTTGTGTGTTACGTTCCTTCTCAGACTTTCATTCTGTTGTTTTGGGGTTTTTCCCCCAGCTTCCTTTTTCAGGCTTCTGCTGCTCCTCCTAGGAGACTAATGTTCTGACTGGCACTTTGAAATATTTAATATTCTGCCCATTTTAGTTATTGTTCCAAAGGCCTCAGGTGTTCCTTTGTTCATTCAGCAATATTTGTAGCCTGACCACCTGCACTGTGCTGTGCCCCCAGCCAGTCACTGGGTATACAAACCTACCAGTCCTCATATGCTTCTCTTTCTGATGTCTGCAGATACACTTGTTGGTTTGTTGTTTTAATTAACAGATTAATAGAGCCTGACATAGGGGAAAAAAGCAATGCTCAGCTGGAAGTGAGGGAGTCTGCCTAATATTTTATAGGGTTCCCCACTTTGCATTTCTGGAACTTGGTTTGCTGGTCTGCGAAATTTGGGGTAGCACTAAACGACTTCTCAGGCCCCTCAGACCTTGAAACTGAAGATGGTAAATTAAGGATTCATGATGGCTTTTTTTTTACAAACCTAATTCTGTGGATGTACTTAAAATAGTTTATGTTGCCCAATTTTACTTAAGGAAATTATCTTGTGTGGGGGAAAAAAGATGCATGTGTTCTTTTACGCTGGACTCTATATACACAGGCGAGTTTGGCCAATTGCCTCCTTCCAAGATGGTGCACTTGGTATTTTTTCCTGTAAAGATTCAGAAGGTTTGAGGAGGTTTAGCGAGCATTTAAGTTCCTACCATGGCAGGCACAACTGGGAATATAGAGATGGATAAGGTGTGGTCCTTGCCTTTGAGAAATCCATGATCTAATAAAGGAGGTAGGATAAATGTCCACAGGAAGCCGTAGCAGAGGCCCATTGCTCTCTTTTGGGAGCGGAGTTGCAGAGCTGCTCTTTCTTTCAGGGCATCAGAATGTCTGTTGGAGGCTGTAATGGTGGGGCTGGGCCAACAAGGGGAGGCTACTGGGAAATCAGAATGGTTGAAATGTGGTTTTGGTCATCATGCTGAGGAGCTTAGCCTGGTGTCTGGGGCCATGAACCATGGAAGGTTTATGGGTTGGGTTATGACAATAGGTCCTGTCTTCTGGCTCTGCTGTGGAGTAGACGTCTGTATACCCAGGGAGTAACTTGACATTGAATGGGATGTTCAGGGTTGAGGAAGGGAGGGTAGAGATATGAGATATGGGGCGCCTGGGTGGCTCAGTCAGTTAAGCGTCCGACTTCGGCTCAGGTCATGATCTCATGGTTTGTGGGTTCAAGCCCCACATCGGGCTCTGTGCTGACAGCCAGCTCAGAATCTGAAGCCTGTTTCAGATTCTGTGTCTCCCTCTCTCTCTGACCCTCCCCTGCTCACGCTGTCTCTCTCTCTCTCTCAGAAATAAATAAAACATTCAAAAAGAAGAAAGAGATACGAGATAAGATGGTACAGACAAGGGGTAGCTCCAAATATGTCAAATCTTGAATAGATGTTTTGGTGCAAGAAGAGTTGAAAAGAAAACCATTATTCCAGAGCAGAGAATGAAGGACCTGGACACAGCTCCTTCTGACTTGCCAAATCAACTTAAGGGTTTTGGACCTTTAGTTTCCTCATATGTTAAATTGCCCTCCATGTACCCTAGATAACCAGTGACTTTGTTGACTGAGCTCCTGCGAGTGTAGGCAACTTCACTTTCTGCATCAGATGTCCCTACAAAGTATGTGTGGTGAACATGCTGTGTAGTAGACATTCTTTCCCCTGAGGTCTCCTGTTGTGATTTTAGAGGTGTCTTCGGAGGAAGAACATTTTAGTATCAACGTGGAGTAAAAGCATACTTACACTACAATTTCATTTTAAGGAATATTTTTTTCCAATGTCTAGTTATCAGTTCTCTTCCAAGAACATTAGGTTAACCATGTAAAATTACCAATATTCAGCTATTTTTGACCTACACAAATGGCAATGTCCTGTGACTGAATTTGATAATAGTGGGCTGGTTAGACCCATCCCTTTTCAACCCTTGTAAGAATGCAGTCAGTGAACTTGGAAAACTCATGTAAAAACAGTATATTTAAATATTGTTTATTTCTTAGCTAATTCCCATGTTACTGGGATGTTCGTTCTCACAGAAGGTGTTCCCAGGAGGTGTGGAAGAAGGGAGCCTCTATCTGTGTATCCACAGCAGCAGGGCTGGCTAGCAAAGAGGTCTTGGAAGAGGGGGTTAAATGTGCGAGGCAGTGGGCGGGTTGACCCAGCGGGATGTCTTGTGTGAGCTTTGGCCCCCACTGGCTTGGATTTAAATCTGTTGACCATGAGATAAGATTATGTCAATCAGTTTCCTTCTTCCAGTCTAACCAGGTGTTATAAACACCAGTGCTCTGTGAATGTGCACTACCTGGGCTTTATTTTTGTTGTGAGGATGAAAGAAACATTCAACTAAGAATTTTGAGTTTCTCAGAAAAAAATAGCATTATATAATAATAAGACATAATTATTACTTCTAAGTAAGAAGTATGACATTTTATCTCACCATTGTAGCATGCAGTGGGTGTTCTGGTAATGTTTACTGAATAAATTCAGAAAAAGCACACAAACTTGTTTAACAAAAGTAAAAGTTAAATGGGGATTTTTTTATCTTTTACAAAATTTGTTTAAGGGGAGCCTGGGTGACTCAGTCGGCTAAGCATCTAACTCTTGGTTTCGGCTCAGGTCATGATCTCACGGTTCATGGGATCGAGCCTGGCACTGGGCTCTGTGCTGACAGTGTGGAGCCTGCTCAGGATTCTCTCTCTCTCCCTCTCTCTCTGCCCCTTCTCCCCATCCCCCTCCTCTCTCTCAAAAACAAAACAAAAAATTAAAATATAAAAATTTTTTTAAAATTTGTTTAAGAATACAGAAATGCAATGAGCATATAGAATGTCAGTATTTTTGATGAGCTAAGAATAAGAATATAACTAGATCTGGCTCTTGTTGATGTTTTTCTGTTTACTTCCTCATGTTGTGCGGGTCATTCCTTTTGGTTACAAGGAACTCTTCTGAAATCTAGTCAAGGTCGTTTTCATTTTTTTAAATGTTTATTTATTTTTTGAGAGAGAGACAGAGACAGAATGTAAGCCGGGGAGGGGCAGAGAGAGAGGGAGACACAGAATCAGAAGTAGGCTCCAGGCTCTGAGCTGTCAGCACAGAACCTGATGCGGGGCTGGAACCCATAAACCATGAGATCATGACCTGAGCCGAAGTTGGAAAGCTTAACCGACTGAGCCACCCAGGCGCCCCGTCAAAGTTGTTTTCAGATGAGGTTTTATTTGAAAATCTAATTTCCACATCTTGGGATAGGAAACGGATGGTAGGAGGCCCTCAGGGCCTATTAACCCAGCCTAGCTAGGGGAGGCCTCTACCCTGAACTTGATTGCTTAAATGTAGGCGCATCAATTATTCTCATGTGCTGCGTGTCCTCAGTAAGTTGCCGTCTCCTATAAAGAGCTGAAACAATTCACAGTTGAGACAGTCTGAAATGAATCTTGTTGTTCGACATGGTTTAGACAAGAGTTTTTCAAAAGAAAAAAAAAATCTAAATGAAAGCATGGTAATTGTTCTGGAGAAGTAAAATTACCAGCCTTTAAAATGTGTAATTGTAGGGTCGCCTGGGTGGCTTAGTCGGTGAAGCGTCCGACTTTCGCTTAGGTCATGATCTCGCGGTTCGTGGGTTCGAGCCCCGCGTCGGCCTCTGTGCTGACTGCCAGCTCAGAGCCTGGAGCCTGTTTCAGTCTGTGACTCCCTCTCTCTTTGACCCTCCCCTGCTCACGCTGTCTCTCTCTCTCCTAGAAATAAATAAAACATTAAAAATTAAAAAAAATAAAAATAAAAAAATAAAATGTGTAATTGTATTTAATACCCTTGAGTACCAGTTAGAGTTTAAGGTCCTAAATTCTTACAGAAGATGTTGTAGTAGTAAGAGGGAAAAAACCAACTCAGAGGAAAAGCAAAAATCACATGGAAAAGATGCTAAACCCTTGACTGCGTCAACATTTTAAAATTCCAGAACAAAACTAAGTCTCTACCACCAGCACCAGCCAGCTTCTACCTGAGGAGGGTTTTCCTTTGATCTTCAGGGCTGGGGGCCAGTCCCAGTTGGCCTGCTGGCTTACGGAGTGTGTTTTGGAAGCTTTCTGGTCTTTCCAAGGTTTTTGTTTTTGGGACATTGAGAAAAAGCATCTACTAAAGAATAGTTACTATGTATTTATTGTTACTTCAGCTGTTTATTTGTTAGGGGCTTATTTTTTAAGTTAATTTTGGGTGTGGATCACACCTACAGATGTACACATACATGCATTTATCCTGATATTTATTACATGTTAATACTGGGAAGCATTACTGGTTAGGTGAGTCTAATGTATTTATTGGCACCAACTTTTTAGCAGATCATAATTCGTGAGGCTAAGTGAAGCATCTCCTCTATGGCTGTATTTAAAGCTACTTCCGCTGTGCTCTTCATTTGCCCTTGACTGAAATATATATGAAATATACAGGTTGAATGAAAGTACCTTCTCCTAAATTTGGCTGCTGTGGTCTATGGATATAATAGAAAGATGAAGAATGGTCATAACAACCAAGTTACCATTTTTTTTAAATGTTTATTTATTTTTGAGAGAGGCAGAGAGAGGGAGACACAGAATCTGAAGGAGGCTCCAGGCTCCAAGCTGTCAGCACAGAGCCCCATGCGGGGCTTGAACCCACCAACAGCCAGATCATGACCTGAGCCAAAATCAGAGGCTTTATTAACTGACTGATCCACCCAGGTGCCCCTGAAGTTACCATTTTTGAAACGACTCCTAAGTGTTTAAGCTTTTCTTTTCTTTTCAGATTGTATTTTTAAGTAAACTCTATACCCAACATGGGACTTGAACCCACAACCCCAAGATCAGGAGTTGCACACTCCACTTCCTGAGCCTAGTGCCCCTAAGCTTTTCTTTTAGATCAAAGGTCTGTTTTAAGGATACTCTAATTTAAAAAAATAATAATAATAAGATAGTTTTAAAATGCAAATTTTGTTAAGGACTGAATAGGAAGTCTCTGTTTTGTGGCAGCTGTTTTCCAAAGTCCTGTGGTTATACTGAAAAAGAGAGCGAGCGAGAGATCTTCGCTCACAAGGCCTAGCAGTCTAATTGAAGAAAAAAGAATTCCCTGCCCAGTGAAACTTGATGTGATCTGATGCATCAGAGTGACAAAGATATAGCATGATGTCGTCCACGAGAGGTGAAATATAAGCAGTAGGTCCTGAGGGAGCCGGTGGAGAGGTCAGTGACGAGCAGCGACAGGAAGCAGGGGTTGGGAAGGTGTGTTTGAGGTTTTGAGCGAGGCTTTGGAGGAGAGCCACAGGCGAGCCAGTCAAAACCCGGCTCGGAAACCGCACAGAGCATTAAGCAGCCCAGGCCGATCAAATGTTTCTATTGTGGAAAACAGGGTGGAAGAGACCAGGTCAGGCCGGGGTCTGGTGACACTGAAAGCCCCCTGTTCTTGCAGATGGGTGGTCTCTTGGCGGTCCGGACTGGGAAGCCAACCCCGTGTGAGCTCCGCCAGGCCTGTGGTGGGAGAAGTACTCCTGGAGTTTAGAAGGGTTATTTCAGCCCTTACAGTTCACTGGTGAACGCTCTACTGAGGATTTTAATTTTAACAAGGATTTTGAGAGTAGAAAACTCAGGAAGATGTGCAGGACCAACAGCTTTTTTCCCTCTCTCGGAACAGCGTCTGCACAGGCCGGGATACCCGGCGTGAAGTCATCTTCGGGGAGTCAGTCTGGTACATTGTTTTTAGGGGAGAAATGAAATGGTTCATTTAGTCTAAATTTTTGTTAAAGCCCTAGTTAAGTTGAATAATAGAAAGGAGAATATCCATATTCAGTTTCCTTCTTACTTATGATTGGGTTCATAAAACCATAGGAGGGGTGCCTGGGTGGTTCAGTCGGTGGACTGTGCAACTCTTGATTCCGGGGCTATAAGTTTGAGCCCCGCATTGGGTGTAGAGATTACTTAAAAATAAAATCTTAAAAAAAAAAAAAGTAAAAGGGGTGTCTGAGTGGCTCAGTCAGTTAAGTCTCTGACTCTTGTTTTGTGCTCAGGTCATGATCTCATGCACAGTTCACGGGATCAGGCCCTGAGCTGGGTTCTGCACTGACAGCGTGGGGCCTGCTTGGGATTCCCTCTCTCTCTCTCTCTCTGCCCCTCACCTGTGCTTATTCTCTTTCTCTTTGAAAATAAACTTAGAAAAAATAAAGAGTTGGTATCATTCATAGTTTCATCTTCTAGTTAGTTTCTTGTTATAAATAACTTATTTTAACACACACTAAGTAGGAGTTAAGGCAGGACCAGATAGAAATTATAGGACTCTTGCCTTTTTTGTTCGGGTAAATCAGAGCTAAGTGCCTATCACGTGCTTTTGTGTTCAGATGAATGGATGTTGTGGAGAGCTACTAGCATTAAGGCCAACAATGGCTATTTTGTGTTTACTGAGTGTTTCATCTAGCAATGTGTACATTCCAGCAAAAATGGCTGTTCTCTTTATTTTCACCCACTGCTTAACCATATGAAAAAGCCCATTCATGATAATGAGCTGTGGTGACTCAGAAACAGTTACGACTATGAAACTCGTTTTTAATGTTCTTGAAGGTCAGACCCTCTCCCCGTACCTTTGAAAGCGGCTTTGCTTTTTAAAATCATCATATTGAGATTTCTCAGGACAGAGCTTTAAAGATCATTCCTTTCCTAAGATTTTTTTTCTACATTTTGGAACAAGTCTTGACAGAATTGCTGTCAATAGAAGTAGAGGGACTGAGCTGACGGACTCAGTCTGAGAGTGGTCCTGGCCGTTATTCATAACCTGACCCTCCCTCCTGTACAACCAGATGTGGGAAGGGGGCTGTTTCTAGGATTATTTCTACCCCTTTCCCAGCTAAGCTGTGCTTCTGCTGCCTGAGTCTTAGCCCTGTTGGTTAACGGTAGTATCTAGACAAAGCATGAGGGCCTGTGAACTACAGGCCCATGGGGTTCAGCATCCGAGGACCCAATCTGGCTCTTTTCTTTCATAAAGAGTTTACCTTGGCAAAGAGTGGGAGCAGTTCTCTTTTTAAAGTGTCACAAAGGCACCCTGAGCAAAATTAGTTCCACATCACTCAGTTAAGATGGATAATTTTCCCTTCACGCTCAAGCACTAACAAAGGCAGAGATCTCTGTGGTTTCGTGTAGCCTGTCTGTGGGGCACCTGCATCTTGTAAGGTGTGCTTCCCTTCCCCCCACCTAGCAGGTACAAAGCCGAACAGCTGAAGGTGAGGGAACTTCATATATTTGTTCCAGCTTCGATTCTTCAGTAAACTGGACCAGATCAACCTTTCCCTGGTTGATTTTGGGCTAAATTGTGATCCAAGGAAGGTTTATCTTAGTGGTTTCTCCTTCCTTTGAAAGCACTTCCCTCCTGCATTGCCCTGCGGTTTCTAGACTACATAGGTCTCCTCTTCCTTCATTGAGTCCGAACCCATCAGTGCTGCATCATCTCCTTAGATGCTGGACCTTTCACACGTTTCCCAGGGGATACAGTGACCCGATGAATCATTCCCCTCCAAACTTTCAGGTCATCTTCCTTTTCCGTTTCTCCAGCAGTAGGAGCGAGGTACATGCAGGAAGCAAGAAGGTATCCAGCAAATGAGGCAGAGCAGGTATATGCTCTAGGACAGTCATGTTGTGCCAACCCGTCCCTGCCACTGGCCTGTGTCTCTGGGTACAAGTGTAAAATACAGTGGTGTGTGTGTGTGTGAAATTTATATAAGTGGAATTGTGCTAAGAATCTGATTATAGCTTTTCAATCATTTCAAGACCTGTCTGTGCCACTGTCCAGCGGATTGCTTCTGACTGGGGTCCAGTATTCCACAGTAAAGGCGTCCACCAGGGTTTGACTATTCTCGGAGTCCTTAGCGGGCGATGAATCTAGATTCCCGCGAGCTGTGCTCCGCGGCAAGCAAAGTTCCCCTGTATTCCTGGCGAATTCCCACAGCATAGACTGAGCAATGGGAATTTTGGATCATAGGACGTAGTTTCACTAGTTAAGCCCTGACGAGGGGCTCCGTGGAGGGGTTGTATTCATTTCACCTCCCCCAGCAGTGGTGCATGAAGGTTCTTGTTGCCCAGCACTCTTGCTGATACTTGTTATTTTTTAGTTATCTAATTTTTGCCAACCCAGTAGGTATAAAATAATGGCTTATGGTAGTTTTAACTTCTAGTTCTTTTGTTTACCAGTAACATTGAACATCTCTCACTTCTTAGTCACTTGGATTTCCTCTCTGTAAACTGCTTAATCATATTCCTTATTTATTTTTTTCCTGATGAGCTTCCTGTCTTGTTACTGTTGGTTTACAAGAATAGTTGGTATATTCTAGCTATCACTTCCTTTTATGAGACCGTAAACCGTCTTCTGCCAGCCTGCCTCTTTTCTGTTAGCATTGCCTACAGTGCCTTTCAATTTTATGTAGATTCATTGCAGTTGCAATTTTCACCTGAGGATTGGTGTTTTTTGTGTCCTCATGAATAGAAATATCAATGGAGCAGAATAGGAAATTCAGAAACAGAACCTACCATATGAACATTTAGAACAAAATAATATTTAGTATTTCAAAACAGTGGAAAAGATGCCTTTTTAATTTCGTGGCATTTGAGTACCTGCATAAATGTTTTGGCTTGGAGGTTTGGGGGAGAGCTCTCCTTCACACTTCACACCATATACATTCAAGTTGGATCAGATCTTTAAATATGAAAGGTGAAAGCATCAAAATGCTAGGTAGAACATATGGGAAGAGTTTTATTGATATCCTTAGAATAGGAAAGGCCCTTGTAAGTTTGCAAAACCCATAAAGTATAAACCAAAAGACTGATGAATTCAACATTATAAAAATAAAAAATCTCCGAGTTAAAGTACAAATTAAGAAATTTAGGAGTTTTCTGGTTGTTTATAGCTTTGTTCTTCCAAATACATTTTTCTCCTTTTTTTAAGTCTCTAAAAATGAAAACAAGCCTATTGGATTTCTCTAAGAACAGCTCTGTTGTGATTTTGATTATTCTATTAGCTGCACTGTCCAATAGAACTTTCAAGGATGGTGGAAATTTTCCATTAATTAATGCTTGACATATGACTAGTGCAGCTGAGGGAATGAATTTTTAATTAATTTTAATCATTTTAAACTTAGGGGCTCTTAAGTGGCTCAGTCAGTTGAGCATCCGACTCTTGATTTTGGCTCAGGTCATAATCCCAGGATTGTGGGATCGAGCCCCACGTGAGGCTCAGTGCTGAGTGTGGAGCCTGCTTGAGATTCTCTGTACCCCTCAGGCCTTCCCCCACTTGCGCTCCCATACTGCCTCTCAATCTCTCTCTCTCTCTCAAAAAAAACAAAACAAAACATTAAATTTAAATAACCACACAAGACTAGAGTTCACTGGACAACCCACCTCTTTAGCTTCAGTGCATTTCAATTTTAGGAGAACAGTTCATCCTTATGATATTGACTCTTCCAGTCCTGAATATGGTATCTCTTTATTAGTTCATTATTGACTTTCAGTAACATTTTATTTTTTCCAAAAAAGTTTGCACATTTTTTGATAAATTTTTTGTTGTTAAATATATTTCTTAGTAATATAATATATGCATATACACATATATTTTATGCAACTTTGTTTTACATTATTTTTATTTTATGCTATTTTAAATGTTTTTTTAGTTATTATTTCTGGCTACCATATAGAAATTGACTTTATTGTATATTAATTTATATCCAGTGACTTTGTAAAAAAAAAAAAACTTGATTCTAATAATTGATTAGATTTTTGGAGTTTTCTACAAAGACCATAATTACCCATAAATACTGAAATTTTTGTTTCTTCCTTTTTGATCCCTTTGCATTTTTTTTCTTGCCTTTTAGGTGGGGTAGGACTTAAAATACAGTATGCAACAGAGGACAACATTGGTGGTAATGGGGCTGGTTTTAATGTTTTGTCATTAAGTGTGATGTTTGCTGTAGTTTTTTATGGATATCTTAAATTTGGCTTAAAAGAAGTCTCCCTTCATACTTTGTGAAGTTTATAAAAAATTGTTTCTAATATTAAATTTATACAGTGCTTCAGCTATGCTAAATCTCCTGTTTACCCCATCCACTTGAGTTTTTAAATTGCTGTGATTTTTTTTTCTTTTTAAAAAGTTCAATATTGTTCTTTTTTAAATTACCCTGGTCATTTTGTATGATGGGACAGTTTCCTTCCACCAGGAAGAGAGAGTCCTCAGAGATATTTTCTTACCGCATTCAGCGGGTTTCAACAGGCCAGCCGGACTATCCCATCCACCAGACCCCGGAAATGAGGGTTTCTCCACGGGCTTTTCTTACCTTCTCTCGTCCTCTTAGCTAATCAGTAGGCTTCTCCTGGTCCTAAAAGCAAAACAAAATAGATAAACAAAACCAATGAGTCAAATACCTTTCTCCAACCCAGCTGTTCCCGTAGCTACTGCCTTCTTAAGTCTTTCCTGTTACACCTCAGCTTTTTGAATTTTGATTCCAGGTAGTTAACATACAGTGTTATGTTAGTTTCAGGTGTATGAGACAGTGATTCAGCACTTCGTACACCTGGTGCTCATCACGACAAGTGCCCTCCTTAATCCCCATCACCTGTTTCACCCATCCCCCTGGCCACCTGCCTCCTGGGCGTCACACCCCAATTTCTAAAACAATTCACTATGCACCCCCTCTTCTGTCCATGCCATGGTCTACTGTAGTGTGCTTTCTGCTCGACTGTCTCTCCTGCTAGCTCTTTATAAGGTCCCCTTGGTTGGTGAGTTCTGTGGACAGTTTTTAGTCCTTACTCTGTTTCGCATTCTGGTGGCCACAGCTCACCTCTCTTTTGTTCTTGAACTACACTCCTGCCCTTCCTGTTAGTCATGAAAATTCCATAATCCTTTCTCTTTAATCTCTCACATTTTTCTGTTCCAACCTTTTAGTCACAGCAGCTTCAAAGTCTTTATCATCTTTTAGGTAAACTAGTAAAATAACTTGATAACTGCTTTTATTGCCCCGGAAATAGATTATTTATGGGATGGCAAGTATGTGCAGCATTCAAAACAAAAAAATAGACACATTCAGGCTTTGCCCTCAAACATGCATTCAGTAGGTCTCGCTGAGTTACAAACCAGTGCCTGTTCAGGTGACCCTTCCCCATCATATGTTGTCCAGTCCCTGGAATCTGTTCATTATGAAGTAGGAAAATAGCAAACATCTGAAGAATATGCTTTGGCTCGAGAGGNTTGGAGTCTGGAGCCTTTTTGGGAATGGGTTAAAGTTGATTGCTTTTAGGAGGATGGTCAAAGTGCTTTTCCAGGATTAATCCCGTGAGAACACAGCAATGACACGGGGAAGAGGGGAGAGCTGGGACAGCAGTTAGCTGGCTCTGCAGTCATGTAGGCACAGGGGAAACTGGTCCCAAACTTGGCACTGGGACTAGAAAAGAGGTGGGCCCACCTGAAGAAGTTCGGGAGAGCGGGCTGCTGGTTGACGGTGGAGGTGGGGTGTGGCTCAGGGATGTCTCCCAAGCTGGGTGTATGTGCTGCGGCCGAAAGTCACTGTGTCTGTGGATGGGCTTTGACCGGCATCATTCATCTCTGGGGGTTGGGGTGCTTTCTGACACGTAATGGAAAGACCTAGCTCCAGAGGCTGTTCTGTAGACCTGACTGTAGCTATTTGGAACTGAGACAGGGTGGGTTTCATGCTTGATGCATCCAGGTCATTGTAGGCCTTTCTGGAATGCATGGGGAAGATGAAGAGGAGCTGCCTTCCTCTCTTGTCTCCAGTGGACTCACTGGAGGGGGTTCACGTGCCTGAGTCCCACAGCCCTACCAGCACCCCCCCAACCCCAATAGCCCCTGTCCTCCCCGCCCGCCATGCTCGCCAGATGGGGAGTTACTAAGACTGTTGATCAGTTGTGGCCTTGACCTCGTTCTCTCTGCTCAATTGATGAACTAAACCTCTCGGGAGAAGGATGTAACTAGTAAATAACGAGACATAAACACAGGAGGTATAAGAGAATAAACAGGAAATGAGCACATGTCTCAAATTCCTGCTCCTGTGGTGTTGGGATTGTGGGGGCTTCTCAGCAAGGCAGGTTCTGCTCCTCTAGCAGAAGCTTCTTCACCTGTAGGCTCTCTTAGTCTCCCTTGTTATCAAGTGCACTGTTTGCAAACCCAAAGAGTGAACCTATGATTGGACAAGGAGGCTAAATATTTTAGGGTGATAATGACCGTCCCGGACTCCTAGCTATGGTCACTCCTGTCAAACCTGTCTGCCCCCTGTGGCATGCTCCTGCCTCTCCTATTCCCTTTCCAGGTCAGACCCAAGAAGTGGGGCTGCTTCCTTGCCCTTCCTCTTCAGAAAACGTTGCTCTCTCCCCCGCGGACCTCCATGGATTCTGTATTTCTAGTTCCCAGGGAACTAGGACTGGGGAGCCCCTCATTCCTAATCCTTTGGAGACCACAGAAAAGTGCCACGTTGAGCCTGTGAGGGATATCAGACCAAGGTTTTTATTCTCTCCTCGACAACCTCTGCCTTTCGGGGAGTACTGGTTAGCTTCCTCAGGTGCTTTCAAGACAGTCATCTGTCAAAGTCTCAGGGTTATAATTTTCCCGTGACAGAACAGCTTTTAAAAGTGTAGTAACACCAGAAAGAAGTCTGCTCTTGAACAGTGCGCTAAATTAGCCCCCTCTGGCCGTCCTGTGAGTGCCTCAGATGCTGCTCTTACTGCGTACAAGCACAAAATTCCAGACCTTTCCCCATGGACGAGGCACTTCTGCTCAGTTCCTGCCTCGCGTGGGGCTGAACCAGCATCTCACATGCCCATCTTTCAGCTCCCTATTGTGTCTGGGGAAGACTCACTGTCCCACATCTCCCTCCTTTCCTTGGAGAATGACTTAGCTATAGCTCAGGAAGTAATTAGAGCAGAGTCAGTGGGTAGGAATGTGCGGATCAGAAAGAATCTAAGCATCCGCGTATCTTCTCACATTTCCTGCCCACCTCACCCTGGCCCCAGCTACTCATGGTCCCAGCGATGAGGCATGTTACTGGCTGTGTAAACAGTTTAGACAAAGTCTGTGTATTGTTGATGCTTGCTTACTATTAAACAAATTTTAAAACTTTTAACATTTTCCTAAGTCTTTTTTAACCATTTGGAATCATGGTGAACTTCTGAAAAGTAACATATATGCTCAGAATCTTCTGTTCCCTAGCTTTGCTCTTAAATTGCCAGTTGACTTGGGCTGATTCACCTGAAAAATGAAGAGAAACCGGAAGGAATAATTTCCTTTTTGAGCTGTTCTAACACCTTTGGGATTTTCCTAAAAGATCTCACAGTAATTTTTGAAGTCTTAAGAAATTTTTTTTAATGTTTATTTATTTTTGAGAGAGAGAGCGTGAGCAGGCGAGGGGCAGAAAGGGAGAGAGACACAGAATCAGAAGCAGGCTCCAGACTCTGTGCTGTCAGCACAGAGCGCAACACGGGGCTCAAACCCGAGAACTATGAGATCATGACCTGACCCAATGTTGGGCACTTAACTGACTGAGCCATCCAGGCACCCTGTAATTTTTGAAGTCTTAAGTAACAAAGTCCACCTAAAGGTGTTCAGTGCTGATTGGGCTTTCTCCACAGATGGTCATGTTTCCATTAAAAATTAATACATGCGCAATTGTATGCACGTGCGCGCACACACACACACAGCTGTGCTGATGGCTGTCTGAGCTCACATGCCCCTCAGTATTCTTAAGGGGGCTTGAAAGGGCACTGGGCAGTATTTTCATTTTAGGAAGGACGTGGGCTTGTATCTCTCCACTAGCCATAAGCCTCCGCAAGAGGCTTATTCCCTTATTCCCTATTAATCTTGTTTGGTCTTCTAGAAGGGTTTGTTGAACTCAATTGTCCATTGTTCAGAGACTGAGCTGAACTTCCTGCTAAAAGAGTCATAATATGAAACTCAGGGGCTGATAGGGGAAATTTCAATGTCTTTGTCCCGAAAGTAAAAATATGAACTTCCTTATAGTATTAACTCATGGTACCTTAGTATCTTATGTAGAAATTGCAAGAGCATCACAACCTCCAGAGAGTCTAGAATCACCGATATGTCAGCCAGACTTCCTTCCACAATTTCCTAGCTCTTGTCACTTTGCTTACCTCTGAACTGCAGTGGGGCTGAAAAGGAACCATAATGTCGTGGTGTCTGAGGTAGAAAGGACTAGAATCAGTAATCAGGACAGGGAAATCCTGAATCTGAGTATGAAGGTGCATGAAAATACAGGCCCTAGGTGCAAAGGAGGGGGCCAGAACATTATTCTATCAAATTTCCAGCACCAAAGTCATTGCTAGTGCATCTATCTTCCTTAAAAAGGATTCTCTCCCTCTCTCTCTGTCCCTCCCCCACTCGTACTGTCTCTGTCTCTCTCACAAACATAAACATTAAAGAAATAAATACTTTGGGGCACCTGGGTGGCTCAGTTGGTTGAGTGTCCGACTTTGGCTCAGGTCATGATCTCACGGCTTGTGGGTTGGAGCCCCACATTGGCCTCTGTGCAGACAGCTCAGAGCCTGGAGCCTGCTTGGGATTCTGTATCTCCCTCATTCTCAGACTCTCCCAAAATAAAAACAGAGCAAAACGTGCTCTGTCTCTCTCAAAATAAACATAATAATAAAAAAATTTTAATAAAAAATGAAAGATAAATAAGTCTATTAAAAATGATTCTTACATCTTCCTAATGGAAAGGGATATAAAGGAGAAATGAAAATGAGCAAACAAAAGTTAACTTAGGGGCTCCTAATTCCCTTTGTCTTTTTCTTTTAAGTTTATTTATTTACTTTTAGAGAGAGAGAGAGTCAACAGGGGAGGGGCAGAGAGAGAGAGGGAGAGAACCCCAAGCAGGCTCCACGCTGTCAGCACAGAGCCCTATGTGGCGCTGGAACTCCCCGACCATGAGATCATGACCAACTCAAGAGCCTGAAGCTTAACCAACCGAGCCACCCGGGCGCCCCTAACTCCCTTTGTCTTGACGGACGAGGCTGTGAATCTGGATGACGCTGACCCACTCCGACCCTTTCGTTTTGGGACTCAGGCCTGGGCTCCCTAACGCTGTCCCCTGTGCTTGATTCCTCCGCAGGCCGTTGCTACCGCAGCATGGGACACGGGCCCCTTCCCCACTCTCTGTGAGCGGCCAGGGGCCGAGGTGGCCGCGGGGATGCCCGTGAGCCGCCAGCAGTCAGACTCTTCGGAGATGGACCCGGATGCGTCGCCCGGCAGCAGGCTCGGTGACCTGAGCAGAGGGGGCAGCTTGGAGAGTGGAAGCGGCAGCTCCCGCTCCAGGAGTTTCACCCTGGTGAGTGACCGCAGGCTTTACTGCGGCAGCTAGCTGATTTGGAGCCAGCACCCCCCACCCACCCCGGGAGGAACATTCTAGAACAACCTCTTGGGTTCCCCAGCTCGGCGTCCCTGCATCCTTGCTCTGTGAAGCAGTGTCTCATGTGTCCTCATCCTAAGTTTGGCGCAGATGCAGAGCCTTGCGCTCAGCGAGGTGGATCCACTTCGTCGCCGGTGACCCTGCAGCCGAGACCCTGCGAGGACTGTGCCCCGAAGGCTGCAGCCCACCCGGCGACGGCCTGCTGCTGTCAGGCTTTTGTATTCTGTCTCTCCGGATCCAGGCCCTGATAGAGCCTCAGAAGGCTTTGGGGATATTCACAGAAAGGGTCTTTAGCTTTAAAGGTGACCCGTCTGTACCCCCTGCCCCTCAAGATACTCCTCTTTCAGGAGAGAGACCTTTGTTTTCGTCAGGGAAGGACAGGAGCGAATGAATGTTGGAGTCACTGAGAATAGTCTCTTTTGTTCATCTCAGACCCTTCTAGTGGGAGCAGAACTTCCTTCAGCCCTAAAATTAACCCAGATTGTGCTGAACGTAAGACAGATACATATGGTGTAGAGAGCAGTTAATAGTAATGAAAGAATTTTATAGACTCCTACTTGTATCTTCTCTTAAACCATCATAGTAACATGAAGTACTATCTGATTTCATTAATTCACCAGAAGAAAAATATATTACAGATAACTCTCTGAATATCTGGGGAACTAGAAATCCTTAATAATGGAGAAGTATGTAGAAAAGACAGATGAACTTGGCAGTAATTAGTGGAGTGTGTGCTCCAAAGTATTATGAAACAGCCTGTTCAATGGAGATGGTGTTTCTTTTTTTTTAACATTAAAAAATGTTTTTATTTAAAAATTTTTATGTGTCTATTTTTTAGAGAGAGAGAGAGTATGCAAGCATGGGAGGGGCAGAGAGAGAGGAAGACACAGAATTTGAAGCAGGCTCCAGGCTCTGAGCTGTCAGCACAGAGCCTGATACCAGGCTCAAACTCATAAACGCTAAGATCATGACCTGAGCTGAAACCAAGAGTCAGATGCTCAATTGACTGAGCACCCAGGCGCCCCCGCCCCCAACTATTTTTTTATTTTAAAGAGAAAGAGTACACAAGCTAGGGAGAGGGGCAGAGGGAGAAGGAGAGAGAAAATCTTAAGCAGCCTCCATGCCTAGCACAGAGCCCATTGCAGGGCTCAACACCACAACCCTGGGATCATGACCTGAGCCAAAATCAAGAGTCAGACACTCAACTGACTAAGCCACCCAGGTGCCCCTGTAGACGGTATTTCTAAGATTGAGGTGGTGACCTAGGTCCTATAGTCTATAAAACCACCCATGCCCGTGGTGATGGGAAACGGTGGAGAGTGTTGTCAGATGCCCCCATGGTATCTAAAGAAATGGGTGTAGCATGTTAGCAGTCAGGGTATTTGAATGATTTTCTCGTTGGACTTGAGGCAAGTCTATTAGCTTGCTTCATAGCATGGCCTCTTCTGTTGGAGAATGAAATAATAAATACCCTCTCTCTGTCTCCTCCTGGGAGAGACCATGATCCCCATGCCTGTCAAGGGCTTTGAATTTCGGGAAGAAAAGCTGCTGTGTTTGAATCTCTGTCCTAGTCACATAGGGTCATTCTTTACACTACGCAGTTAATTCCTGCTCTCACCAAATCTTAAGTGTGGCTCAAACTCAAATGCTCCCGAGACATACAGGACTTGACCTCCACGAATCTGTCCAATGACGAGTGGCATTAACTGACTTTGCTCCACTCCCTCTGTCTCTTTTGTGTGTGTGATTGATTGGCAGCCGGGGGCCACCTTCCAGGTGTACCACCAACAGATAGGGGAACGGGTCCTTCATTCCCAGCGGGTGATCTGGCGGGTACATCACCACTAAGGCTTAGAAGATGAAAAAGGGTGTCTTAGAGGGATCACAGCTACCAGAGTACCCACAAGGTGTCTTTACTGGAAGAAGCAAGTCTATAAAGTGAACTCAGGGAGTTTATGAGATACTGCCATAGAAACTACAACTTTCCATAGAATGTACGTATAGGCAGATGGGACGCTAAGGTCTGTCATCTGGCAAATTTGGAGACTATTAAGTATCAGTCCCAGAATCACAAAGGGAAGTGACTTATTTTGAAGCCTTTTATCATGGACATTTTTTAATGTTTGTTTATTTTGAGAGAAGAGAGCACACAAGTCGGGGAGGGGCAGAGAGACGGAGAGGCAGAATCCCAAGCAGCCTTCACACCATCAGTGCAGAGCCCATTACGGGGCTCAAACCCACAAACTGTGAGATCAACCTGAGCCAAGATCAAGAGTCGGGTGCTTAACCAACTGAGACACCCAGGCAGCCCTGTCATGGACATTTGTAGTGATATATTAGAAATATCATTAGATTCAAAAGGTGAGAGAGACCACAGATCTCTTCCATTTATAAATATCAGGAGGCCAAGGCGGGTGAAGTGAGGACATTAACTGCCTCTGAGGAAGGACCATTGAGCCATCAGCACTGGCCGGCAAGCCTTTACAGTAGGTCTGAGCAGGCAATCAGCAGGACATTCCCCAATATACTTATAATTTCTCTCAAATTAAAAAAATCCTTATGCCTGTTTAAAGTTACTTTCTTTTTTACTAACCAGTCTCTATCCTAAAAAATCAGCTCAGGATAGTAATAAACACAAGGGTATTAGAGACAAGCCCAAGTTCAAATTCAACTTCATCTCCTTTGTAACCTAAGATAGGTTATTCAGTGAATTTGCCCATTAGTTATTTTCTTCATTGGTTAAAGAGGGGGTGATGGGAGAATAATTCTTTCCAAGGGTTACTGTGAGGACACACCGGCCAGCACATGATTGGGCTTCCCAACGCCAGCCTCTTTGGCAGACGCCCTGCTAGTTTCCAAGTTACATGCGATTCCGCTTCAACTGGCTGCCTCTTGTTGAGTTTTGTATCTCTGTCTCATCAGGAGTCTTCAGATTTTCTTCTTGGGCCACTAACGATGAGACTAAAGGGAAAACACTCCTTCCCCAAGCATCTCGCCGAGTTCCTAATTCTGGCAGCCTCACTCTGGGGCATCGCTTTGAACTGAACTTCAGGAATGCATGCCCTCCACAGTTCTTTCCTATCTGGTAGCATCCTGCAGTGGGTACTGTGATGTGTCTGACTCCTCTCTGTCCCCCCCCTCCGGCCCCCGCCCAGTGCCCATCACTATACCTAACGGAAGATAATTGTGGTCATGGCCTGATAGATTCTACTTTCAGGAAGTACACAATAAAATTACATTCTTGGGGCGCCTGGGTGGCTCAGTTAGTTAAGCGTCTGACTCTTAGTTTCAGCTCAGATCATGATCTCATGGTTTGTGAAGTCGAGCCCCACATCAGTCTCTGTGCCAACAGCAGGAAGCCTGCTTGGGATTCTCGGTCTCCCTCTCTCTCTGCCCCTCCCCTGCTCTCTCTCTCTCTCTCTCTAAACTGAAAAAAAATAAATTAGGGGCACTTGGGTGGCTTAGTCGGCTAAGCATCCGACTTTGGCTCAGGTCATGATCTCGCCGTTCATGGGTTTGAGCCCTGGGTCGGGCTGTGTGCTGACAGCTCAGAGCTTGGAGCCTGCTTCAGATTCTGTCTCCCTCTCTCTCTCTGCTCCTCCCCTGCTCACGCTCTGTCTCCTTCTGTCTCTCAAAAATAAACATTAAAAAAATTAAATTACATTCTCATGATATGGGTGTGACCACGTAATTCTGCCACGTGCCCCACTTGACTGCTCATTTTTGTCTGTTGGTGGACACGTCCTGGTCCTGTTCCAGTACCTTCTCTGTGGATCCCTGCTTTTTTTCAAGCATTTTCCCTTGTGGGAGATCATCGAGCCAACAGTAACTGTCATCTGTTGTTACCTCACAGTTGTGTATTTGCCGTAGAGAGAACTGGCACCCTGAGAAAATCTGGCATTTTATTTTCTTGTTTTCTTTTCTAATTTTTAGGCATTTCAGTTTGTTTGTTTTTTTTTAAAGAGGGAGAGCATGAGCAGGGGAGAGGGGCAAAGGGAGAGAGAAAGAATCTCAAGTAGGCTTTGCAACTGTCAGCACAGAGCCTAACATGGGACTTAAACACACAACCCTGGGATTGTGACCTGAGCTGAAATCAAGGATGCTCAACCAGCCAAGCCACCCAGGAGCCCTGGCGTTTCATTCTAAATGCAACTCAAGTTTTCTAAACAACTGTGTAGCACTTGACTTTTACAAAAAAGCAGTATATTAGCAGCCAGCCCCTTTCACCAGAACCAGCTACACCATTAAAAAAAGAAATTCTGAATTTTTGGGGAGTCTAAATGTGGAGAGGAGCTATATGTTTTTATTCTGAGTCATCAGATCAAAAAGACCTAAAAATGCTCGTCTTTTTTAGAATGGGAATCAACCATAGTAGCTTCTCCACTGTCTGTTCTTAATAATCCCTGACCTCAGAAAGACTAGTCGGTGACAGTGCTTTTAAGACTCTTAAGTTGTAGCTGTTAAGTGCCCTTCTTGGCGGGCTCTTTAAATAAGAGATCACTTAGTCTGATTTGTAGAAGCATTTCTTTTGTAAGCAGGAATTCTTTTTGAAAGAAGATAAAACATTAATGCCCAATGTTAAATGAGAGTATCCTAAAGTTTTTGAACACTAGCTGAGGGGTTGCCTGGGGTATAACAGATCTCCTCTCTTTAGAAACTTTCCTCCTGAAGGAACTTGACGGAGGAACAAGGGGGAGAAGAAGGGGGGAAATGGTGGGGGAAAGGGAGAGAGGCAAACCATGAGAGACTCTTGAATGCTGACAAAAACTGAGGACTGATGGATGTGGGGGGGAGGGGGGGATGGGCATGGAGGAGGACACTTGTGGGGATGAGCACTGGGTGTTATGTGGAAACTAATTTGACAATAAACTATTTGTAAAAAAAATAAAATAAAAAAATAAATGTTTGGTAGAATTCCCTTGTGAAAAAAAAAAAAAAAAAGAAACTTTCCTCCTGAGCCAGTGCAAGCTAGAAATTAAATAGCTGCTTAAATAAGATTGTTGTGGCTGCCCACATGGCCCCCACAATGACCAGGGCCGTTAGAAGAAGTCAAAGGTCTTTATCGCCAAGGGGCTAGTTGTATTTGTATGTGTATTTTGTTTCTCTTGTAAGGAATTCTTCCTCTGAATGCTTTATTTAATGAAAGGCAAAGCTAGAACAAGAACAAATCGGCCAGATCCTGAAATACTTGAGTAAGAGGCAATCTTTCAAATGCATTGTGGGTTTTTTTGTTGTTGTTTTGTTTGTTTTTGTTTTTTTGTCCTTTGAAACTTCGGGATGGCTTCAGTACAGCACAAGGTAGCGTGTCTTTGCAAAGTTAGTGAGGTGGTTCTGGAACTTCCTACCTCGGGTAAGGATGCTTATCCAGAATGAAAATTTCAAGAAGAATTTGGAGACATTCATCAATGATGGCTGTTTCAGGGAACAGAGGAAGCTTTGACTGTAGAGGTCCCTATAGTCTTAACCCCTTCAGGCTGGTATCTGGAGCATATGAGTCTCACAGAACAGTCCTGGGGGCTGCTGCCAGGGACTGACGGCCGCCTCCCGCCGCGGTGCTTGGGTGCCCCCTTCTGCACGTGGTCCTGCAGCCTGTGGGCCTCCTGGAGCCTTCTCTGGAATAGGTGAACGGCTGGTTGACCAGAGTGGGAAACTCTTAATATTCATGGTGCTTATGGGACTTGGTAACGCACGTACTTCTTTGAGGGCGGGTTGGAAACATCCCGAATCCCCATGCATACCTCTTGTTCACTTTNTCTGCATGTTGCTGTCCAATTCTCCCAACACCATCTGTTAAAAAGGCTGTCTTTTTTCCCATTGGATATTCTTTCCTGCTTTGTCAAAGATCAGTTGGCTGTATACTTTTGGGCCCACTTCTGAGTTCTCAATTCTGTTCCATTGGTCTATGTGTCTGTTTTTGTGCCAATACCATACTGTCTTGATGATGACAGCTTTGTAGTACCTCTTGTTCACTTTTATCTCCACCTTGGGCAAAAACAATGATCTTGATTCACTCCAGGGTGTGTTTGGAAATTTCTTATTCAGTGACCTGTCCTGAAACCCTCCCTTCTCCCTGATCTAACGCATGTCACAGCCCTGGAGTCACATCGCGAGTCTGTGATCAGACAACATTTGCCAGCTCCTGATTACCCCCTTCCTTCTCCAACAGCCTTTGATGCCTTTCGGCCTCGCCCAGTCCTTATGGAATAAGAAGGTAGAGCAGTGAACACTGTCTGCATCGCCAGGGTGGGTGAAGTCTGGGTCATGCACAGCAATCGACACGGGGCTAGATGAGTTCACGGAGAGGAAACAGAACAAAGGCTAGAAAGGAGCACTAGACTGGTCAGCAGTAACCCCGTCTTCCTTGCCATTCGGGATCCTTACCCTCGCTGAGCCCACAACTTGCTGGTCAAAGCAGTCACTTTACGACAAAGCTTGTGTAGCTTTTATAAAAGTTAAATTCAGTAAACGTTTAACAAATAGCTGCTGCGTACGGGAGCCCAGCGCGGCTGATGCGTTCAACGCGGTTTTCACAATTCAGCGGCAAGTGTGAAGCCTGGGACAGCGTCACCAATCTCCGAAGGGGTCTGGGAGGGCGCACGCAAGGCGGGTCCAGCATATTGGAACTTCTTTATGACATTGCCACTTGAAGGAAGCTTAAGGCAGCCCGGGAGCCCGGCTGTAATCCTTCGAAGCCCTGGTTCTCTAGATCTGTAATCAAAACCTCCCGCACTGGTTTGTTTGTGTCTCTTTCCGGCCAGAAGTACAGGCTTGAGTTAGCCCTGGTGCGGAATCACCAGGCTGCCTGGCTAGAGATCACCATAATTAAGCCCTTCTACTGGACTGTGGGGAACGCCAGGGCACTTATGGTCTTTCTTAGGAGATTGCCAAGGGAAGTACAGCATTTAAAGCCACATCAGGAACGACACAGAGGTTGATTTCTGTGTGCCGCTCTCTGCCCCTGTTCTGCCTCAGCTGCAGGAGTGGGTGTCTCCCATCAGCTTAGGGTATTAAATCAGTAAAGCCTGGCTCAAGTGTCCAGAAGGTCATTTTTGGTGTGATTAAAAGAAAACGCGGGGGCACCTGGGTGGTTCAGTCGGTTAAGTGCCCAACTTCACCTCAGGTCATGATCTCACAGTTTGTGGGTTCAAGCCCCACATTGGGCTCTGTGCTGACAGCCCAGAGCCTGGAGCCTGTTTCGAATTTTGTGTCTCCGTCTCTCTCTGACCCTCCTCTGCTCACGCTGTCTCACTCTCTCTCTTCTTCTCTCTCTCTCTCAAAAATAAATAAAACATTAAAAAAAAAAAGAAAATGTGAACATCAAGTCACACTCAGCCAAAACCACTATTCTAGGCTGCCTACCTAAGAGACTGGCCGTTATGAGACCTTGGTTCATTTCAAGAATATTTTTAGCCATCATAATCTTGTTTATGATTTTTTTTTTTTGGTCTAGAATAGAGATGAATTCTACTAGCTCTTTTTTCTCCCTCATGAGGAGTCACCACAGTTGTCTTTGTCTGCAGTAGTTAAGCCAAATTTTCTTGTTTAAAAGAAAAACAAAACAAAACAAAACAAAAGAGCCTCAGAACGTAATTAATTTAGCAGTGTTTTAGGCTGGCGTTATTTTCGTAGGAGTAGGCTCCTCAACTTTCTTGTTTAGCCAAACAAAGGGTTTTTCTTTCCTCTCTCCATTGCCCCCAAAATGAAACGCCTGTCCCAAATGGGCATATCGAGGATTGTTGACTTTGAGAACTCTTGCTAACTTTCATTATAAAAGTCTGTCATCCATGGCGCCTGGCTGGCTTGGTCGGTGGAACATTTGACTCTTGACTGCGGGGTTGTAAGTTCAAGCCCCATGTGGGGTGTAGAGATTACTTGAAAGTAAGATCTTAAAGGCCTCTCATCCAGCTTATCTGGATGCTCCTCTCAGAGCTCCGTTGGGACAAGCAGACGTTTCTTCTTCATGTAGGAGCAGACAGACAGCAGCAGCACCAGGACTTGGTCCTTCTCACAGTAGACGTGTGTAGCATGCGTTACAATTACTTCAGTAGATTTAGCGTTCTGAATTTTCTGGTTTGAACACAGTAGAAATGATTTCTTCACAATCATGATATACATAGTAGGGGAGAAAAATATGTACGGTCACATTCTTGAGGCAAAATGGTGTTTCCCTGAGAGGCTTACAGACATTGCCTGACGTCAGCATGGTGGGGTCGAATGGGCGAGGTCTGGTTCTCTACATAGTTCTTCCAGATCTGGAGATTTGTAGCCCAATTGTTACATTACAAGCACCATTGATAGAAAGGGAACTTAAAAGAATGTTCTGCTGTGAGCTGTGAGCCTACTTCCTTCCAAACATTAGCACAAACTTGAGTTTTCTTCAGTTCACTTCTTCCAAAGAAAGCTGCTGTGTTCGTTTGTCCTCACTTCCTATCTACTTAGCTCTTTGGTGCTAAGTTAGCAAATGCCGCTTTCCAACAGCACCAACTGTGAGGCAGGGGCTGCCACGGCCAGGCCTCGGGCTCTCCTGTCTCCACCCGAGCCGCCGGGCCCCTGCCTAGTTGCTGCTGCTGTTTTCTGACACGTGACAGCCATACTGAGGTGTCATTCACACACCACACGGCTCAGCCGTTCAAAGTGTGCCAGGCAGTGGTCTCTAGTAGATGCACAGTTGTGCAGCCACCATCAGAGTCCCATTTAAAACATGTTCATCCCCAGGGCACCTGGGGGGCTCAGCTGGTTGAGCATCCGACTTGAGCTCAGGTCATGATCTTCGAGGTTCATGGGTTTGAGCTCCATGTCGGCTCTGTGCCGACTGATGGGAGCCTGGAGCCTGCTTCGGGTTCTGTCTCCCTCTCTCTCTGCCCTTCCTCCCCTTGCATTCTCTCTGTCTCTGTCTCTGTCTCTCTCCCTCTCTCCAAAATAAAAATTAAAAAAATTTTTTTTAACATTTTCATCACCCCGAAAGATACCCTGTGCCCTTAAACAGTCACTCCGTGGTTCCCTCCAGTTCCTTCTCCCGGACTTCCTGGCTCTGCAGCTTTGCCTGTCCCCACCTCGGTGCTCCGCGTGCACTGCCTCCTCCTCAAGACCCCGTCTCGCACCCCTGTGTGAGGGGGCAGCGCCAGATCTTGGGGGAACCAGAGGAGTAGACAGCGCACATGCCCCTTTCCGGGCCCTGAATACCCCGTCCCCTGCCCTTGGCGCTGGGCTCTTCTCTGTTTCTGCCTCCTGTCCCCTCCCAGGTGCAGGCTGAGGCCAGGTTCGTGTGGAGGCAGCTTCTTGTTTGGGGAGTCAGGCAGCAGCCTGAGCCCGCAGCTTCTTTTCTGGCCCCTTAGGTCAGCACTCAAGGCCAGGAGAGAACAGAGAAGGCGCATGGGGACACACGCCAGCCTCTGGCCCTGGGGAGAGACCTCAGATGCGCTGAGGATGCAAGAATCTGAGTCTCCGAGGACCCCGGCCTCTGATCTTGCATGAGTATGTGATTAGAAACAGAAAGGAGTTGAACAAAACAAACAGCAAGAATAGACCAACGCTAGTGTCGGCCACGCTGCAGGGTAGTTGGTAGTTCTCTGCCCCTTGGGGTCACTTCCTGCCTCCAAACCAGGCGCTCACATCTTCCAGCGAAGGAGCTGGACTGATGGGTCGGCGTGTTGTGTCTTTCAGCCTGTGGGTCCTGGAATCTGCCCTAGACCACAGTGGTTGTGTAGGACCTGCCCTTTCTGAGCCCATTTTCTGTGTTTCTTTTAAAATATGTTTCTAGGGGCACCTGGGTGGCTTAGTCTGTTAAGCGTCCAACTTTCGCTTAGGTCATGATCTCACGGTTCGTGGGTTCGAGCCGTGCGTCAGGCTCTGTGCTGACTGCCAGCTCAGAGCCTGGAGCCTGTTTCAGAGCCTGTGTGTCCCTCTCTCTCTGACCCTCCCCTGCTCACGCTGTCTCTCTCTCTCTCTCTCTTTCTCTCTCTCTCCTAGAAATAAATAAAACATTAAAAAAATTTTTTTAAATATATTTCTAAATGTTTATTTGGAGAGAGCGTGCGTGCGCCCACAGGTTGGGGAGGGGCAGGGAGAGAGGGAGAATCCCTAGCAGGGATTCTGTCAAGCGTAGAGTCACTGTTGACATGAGGCTCGATCGCACAAACTGTGGGATCATGACCTGAGCTGAAATCAAGAGTCCGACGCTTAACTCACTGAGCCACCTAGGCGCCCTTTAAGACTGTTTTCCAAATGAAATCTTACATTGGGACTTCCTGCTTTGATGTTGGGTTAGATCTGCGGGGGTTATATGCTCTGTTTGTATTTTCACCCTCACTCCGGTGTCTGAAGTCGGCACGTGTCTTAACCCGAAGACAGGCCAGTTACCCATGTAATTCTGCAGTCTGTACCCCTAACCGAAGGAGATTCTCTAAGAAACTTGTGCGTAGCGCTATTGAAATGCTGAATTGGGAAAGACAAAGTAGGAGGAAGGAGGTAGAGAGCATTAATATGTTTCCTCAGATGTTTTATATGATTATGGTTGTTACCATTATCACATCATCCTAACAACACCCGTGATGGTTGTAATTATTAACCACAGGGACCTTTGTTATGCTACGAGCCCTCATGATTTTAGACTTGCAAGGGTTTTCTGCTCCATCACTGTGCTAAACTGCTCCTCGTGGGCAGGAGAAACATTTGAAATGTGTTACGGTGAGTCTGGGAAGCAAGAGAGTTGGGAGCGTGAGCGCTGGATGCAGAGGGCACGGGATGGCCGGGCAAGAATGAGGTATGTGGAGAAAAGATGAGGCAGAAGTGCCCTACACCATACACTGTGACCCTCCAGCTGACCCCACCAGTCTGCAAGAAACTCTAGAAAAATCACAGAATGAATGGTGTCGCTGGATTTCGGAGAAGGCTTTCCTGTTCTGGTTGGCAGAGGGACAGAGCAGACAGATGTGGCAAGGAGGCAGCTGACCTTTTGGTCACAGTGACAAGACAGCCTGTAAGCTGTGTGGGTGGTTCAGGGGTGCATCCCATGTGAGGCTCCTCTTTAAGTGTGAAGTCTGGTAGAACGGAAACACTGGGTAATGAACAGCTATAGGAGAGAAGTTTATAGGAGGAGCTGATTCTACATTTTATTTTTGTCTTTTTTTTAAGTTTATTTATTATTTATTTTAAGAGAGAAAGAAAAAGAGCGTGTGGAGGAGAGGCAGTGAGGGAGAGGAAGAGAGAGAGCATGAGTAGGGGTGGGGCAGAGAGAGGGAGAGAGAGAATCCCAAGCAGGCTTTGCACTGTGAGCATGGAGCATGATGTGGGGCTCCAACTCAGGAACCATGAGATCATGACCTGAGCCAAGGTCAGATGCTTAACCAACTGAGCCATCCAGGTGCCCCTGATTCCACATTTTAAATCTCTGCCTAATCTCGCCCCCTTCCTCTGTTCCCATCACCCCTGCTCTAGTTTAGGTGACCTTGAAGTCTCATCCAGATTGCTGCCCACATTTGATATTTCTTACACAATAGCCAACGTGACCTCTTCGAACACAGATCTAACTGACCCCCTATGTTTGACTCTCACCCACTTCTTTCAGACTATTGGCAGACATCAGTTCCTCACCAGAGTTTTCCAGACAAGACCCCTTTCCCAGAAGTGTGGATTGATACCCATTTCTTTAATACCCCTTAGTCACCTTGTCAGAGCCATTTCTAGACTCTGAAGTAAATACCTGTTTTCCCATCTAAAACAGGGCTGGCCCTCTTTAGATGGTCAGCTAGGCAGCAAGAACTTTATTTCCACTGTTGTATTTACATTGCCTTGTGTTCAGCAGATACATTTGAATACGTGATTCAGTAGATGCTATGGAGTAGGCTGGAAGTGTGGTGACATTTAAATTGGACCATAAAGGAGAGGTAAGAGGTGGCTGTGTGGAGACAGGCACTCAGGATGTGAAAACAGGCATGGGAGATGTCAGGTGGTTTGATCTGATAAGAGAATAGAGCAGGAGTTGGCCAGTGGTCAATGGTCCAGCCTATGGACCACATCTGGGGCCCCACCTGTGTTTTCTTTAATGTTTATATATTTTTGAGAGAGAGAGAGACAGAGTGTGAGCAGGGAGGGGCAGAGAGAGAGGGAGATACAGAATCCGAAGCAGGCTCCAGGCTCTGAGCTGTCAGCATAGAACCCAGCATGGTGCTCAAACCCACAAACTGCGAGATCATGACCTGAGCTGAAATTGGACATCCAACCAACTGAGCCACCCAGGCGCCCCTGGACTCCACCTGTTTTTGTAAGTAAAGATTTATTTAACAAAGCTAGACCCGTTGATTAACATACTGTACATTCACACTACACGGGCAGA
This sequence comes from Crocuta crocuta, assembly GCF_008692635.1. Lineage (NCBI taxonomy): Eukaryota > Metazoa > Chordata > Mammalia > Carnivora > Hyaenidae > Crocuta > Crocuta crocuta. Next base: position 3,790,280 of record NW_027529424.1, on the reverse strand, counting down.
GTTGAGTAGTTGCCATGGTAAAGCCTGCAGAGCCTAAAATATTTACTCTCTGACCTCCTACGGAGAAAGTTACCATCCCTGCAGTAGAGTAGAATGGGGAGAGCAGGAAAGAGATGAAATGTGAAAGGCAGGTAGGGCTGGATCCTGGAATTCTTAGAATAAATGTAAATTCCTTAGTCACACGTTCTGTAGATGACCATACTGGGTTTTTTAAAACCTATTTCTCTTTCCCTTGGTCCAGTGCTCAATAGAAAATAGTCAGGAACGCTCTATGCCCATTTTCCCTCACAGTACCCTGCCCTTCTTATTATGCCTTTCACACCAATCCTGTTTTTAGAGGAACTGTTGAAGTTTTGGGGGACTGTACACTGATAAAATTACATGGATCTAGTTCATATGAACCTGCTCTAATTTCAGCTGGAGAAAAAGTATTCTTAAACTCAGTCTTCCTCTCCACCCTATCCCCCAAAAAATCTCAGGAAAGGTGGAGCAAAAAGATAAGCTAAGAACTAAAATTAAAATCTTAGGGCACATTGTTCCAAAAGTTGACATTTAAAAACTTTTTTTTTAATGTTTATTTTTTAATTTTTGAGAGAGAGACAGAATTAGAGCAGGGGAGGGGCAGAGAAAGAGGGAGACACAGATTCTGAAGCAGGCTCCAGGCTCTAAGCTGTCAGCACAGAACCTGAAGCGAGGCTCAAACCCACAAACCACAAGATCATGACCTGAACTGAAGTTGGACGCTCAACCAACTGACCACCCAGGTGCCCCTAAAACTTGACATTTTAAAAAGATATACAAAACCTGATGGCAAAGAGAGGAAAATTCCAGGCAAGTCTGTGTTATGAACAGAGATGCAGAAATTCTAAACAAAATATTAGCAAATCAAATTCAGTGATGTATCAAAAAGATAGCACAACCAGATTGGATGTGTTCCAAGAATGCAAGGTTGGTTTAATATTTGAAAATCAATTGTTGTCATTCAGTTCTTTGACAGAGTAAAGGAGAAAAAGGATATGATCATCTCTCCTCAGGCTTCTCGGCCACATCATCCGTTATGTGGGGAGTTGTCCGTACACTGTGGGATGTGGAACACCACTCCTGGCCTCTCCCTGCTAGATGCCAGTGGCCCACCCAGCTGTGACAACCAGAAGTGTCTCCAGGCACTGCCAAATGCCCTGTGAAGGGGAAGCTCTCCTGTAGCTGAGAACCACTGTAATACATAAAGAGATTTGACCAAATCCAAAACCCATTCATTATCTTGAAAACAAACACACTTGGGGCGCCTGGGCGGCTCCGGCTGGAAACTCCAAGACATTCTCAAGAGAAGTTAAAGAACCAAATCAATGCCTGCCCAACATTAGCGCATCAGTATTTCCCAGAATGTATGTTAACACACAGACTGAAGGCCCTTGATGTTCCTGATGCAGCAGATCTAAGGTGGGGCCCAAGTATTTGTAGTTCTTGGTGCTGTGTGGAAGTGGAGGTGCTGTGGCTGCTGGTCGAAGGACCACAGTGTGAGAGCCACTGATCTGAATAAGTGAGGGTGTATACCATATGTGAGGAGTCAAAACATTGGAAAATTCAGTTCTCCTCAATTTGAGGAATTTCTGTGTAGTTCCCATGAGAGTCCCAGCAGAGGCGTGTGTGTGTGTGTGTGTGTGTGTGTGTCTGTTTCTGTGTCTGTGTGTGTCTGTGTCTGTGTGTGTAGCTGGGTGTAAGGAAACTGACAAGCTGACACTAAAATTTACATGGAANCAGTTAAGCGACAGACTTGGGCTCAGGTCATGATCTCACTGTTCGTGAGTTCAAGCCCCATGTTGGGCTCTCTGCTGTCAATACAGAGCCTGCTTTAGATCCTCTGTCTCCCTCTCCTTCTGTCCCTCCCCTGCTTTTGTGCACATGAATGTGCATGCATGCTTTATCTCTCAAAAATAAACAAACGTTTTAAAAAACAAAACAGTGTTTTAGTGGTACGTGAGTAGACAAGTAGACAAACAGGTAAGAGAATTCATAAAAAGACGGACACATATACTGTCTTTTGGCTTATAACCAAGGGGAGCTTCAGTGTTCAGGGATGGTATTTCTAAGGTCTGGTTCTGGAACAATTGGGTATCAATTTAGAAAACAGTGAGGGGCACTTGGGTGGCTCAGTCTGTTAAGCATCTGACTCTTGATTTCTGTTCTGGTCTTGATCTCATGGTTGTGAGTTCGAGCACCGCAGTGGGGCTGTGCACTGAGCGTATGGAGCCTGCTTGGGATTCTCTCTCCTCCTCTCTCCTGCTTGCATATTCTTTCTCTCACTCTCTCTCTCTCAAAAATAAATTTAAAAACACTTAAAAAAGAAAGAAAACAATGACTTTTGACCTCACACCATACATAGAAGTTCATTCCAGATTAATTGTTGCACTGAATATGGAAGGTTAAAAATAATGCTTCTAAAATAAAACAAGTGAGTATCTTCATGACCATGGAGTTGCTAGTGGTTTCCTAAATAGGACATAAAAAGCTCTAACCATGAAACACTACACTACATTAAAATTAAGGACTAGTCATCACAAGACCACCCCACCCCCCCCCATTAAGAGAGAGAAAAGGGAAGCTGGTGAGTAGTGGCAGATACTTGCAATAAATATTTCCAATAAAAGATTTCTATTAGTATGTATAGTCCTGAAATTTATAAAAGACAACTTGATAGAAAAATAGGCAAAAGATTTGAACAGGCACTTCGTAAGAGGATTGCCAGCTAATTATTACAGGAAAAAAAAATGCCCACCACTGTTCATGTTCTTGGGAACGGACTGGAAATCAGAGTGAGACTCTGGCGTATGCCTGCCGCACGGGGAGAGTAGGCAGGCATGCCTGTGGGAGTCACACTGGCACAAGCACTTTGGAGAACTTGGGTCTGTATCTACCATAACAGACACATATCTGTGACCCAGCACTTGTATATGGGTTTATATCTGGCAGGTGTTCTCCTGAGCCGCGTTCTGCTCCATCTGCTGACCCACCCAATGCTGTGGCTTTCTCCCCAGAGACCTTCCATTCTGTCTGCCCACCAAACCGGCTGCAGGCAGGTTCCTTTCCCGGAATCCTCCAGTCTTCAGGATCAAGCTAATATAGCCAAGCCGGGTGGAGAAATTCGCATGTATTCTTGAGTTAATCATATGAGTGCCTTAAACTAGAGACCCGTCTCTAAATCTGTGGAGCCCGCGGGCTCTGCGATGGGCTGGGAGTCAGGTGCTTTGGGCGGGCGGGCAGGCATTTGCTTAACCTCTCAGATCCCAGTGTGAAAAGCATTCCCCTGCACCACGTGGGTCAGCTCTTAACTGTGTTTGCTTCCACACCTTTTTTGTTGTTTTATCAAAGTTCGCACTCATAGAGGGTCAGGTGGTTTCAAAATGTTCTGAAAAGCACCTCTCCCCCAATTTCCTACTCACTAGAGGACACGACTTTTAACCCATTTGTTATTTGCCTCCTAGTCGACATTTTACTACATAGCCTCTCAGAATTTTATGTATGTGGGTATATATTAAGTATGCATAGACTTAAAAGACAACTCCATTTTCCTTCTGCATTTTATTTCACTTAGCATTATATGTTTTGAAAACACCATTTAAGATTCCTGTGTAATATTCTATCTGTGAATGTGCCTTGATTTGTTTAACCATACCCTTATTGTTGGACATATTTTTTAATGTTTATATATTTATTTTGAGAGAGAGCAAGCGAGTAGAGGAGGTGCAGAGAGAGGGAGAGAGAAAATCCCAGGCAGGCTCCGTGCTGTTAGCAAAGAGTCTAATGCAGGGCTCGATCTCACAACCATGATATCATGACCAGAGCAGAAATCAAAGTGTCAGACGCTTAACCGCCTGAGACACCCAGGTGCCCCTGGACATTTTTGTTCTCTCGGTGTGAATATGTATATAATTAAAATATTGTGTGTGTGCATGTAGGTGTGTGTATGTGTGTGTGTTACTCTAGGTGACCGGGTATCTATGATACATGTATCTATGATACATGACTCTTCCCATAACCGTAGCTTTCAGTGGTTAATAACTGTTCGGGTTTTATGTGTTTGCTTTGTGCTCTCAGCCTCCTGGCTTGCTGTGCATTAGCCTGGTTGTCGTCTGCACTGCTGATGTCCCAGGGATGTCACTAGTGTCCTGGGATCCCCTTCGGCTTTCTCTCATCTTCCCCTGGTCCCTGGCTCCTGCATCGTTTCTTGGTTTACTCCCTTGTCTCAGGGAAAACCGCAGTCTCCTACCACCCTGCAGAAGCTTCCTGAGAAAGGCATATGTGGGTGATGCACTGTGTAGACCTCCCATGTCTTAAAAGCATCTTTATTCTAATGCCATGACGTTAATTTGGTTAAGCACAGGATTCTAGCGCTCCGAATCTTGAAGGAGTCCTGACACTGCTTTCTGGCTTCCTGCTGAGAAGTCTGTTGCTGTTCTGATTCTTGGTCTTTTGTTTTGCGACCTGTTTATTCACTCTGGGGACCTTGCCCTTCTCTTGTCCTTCTGTGTCCTGAGATTTCACAGCGATGCCCCTCAGCGTAGGTCTGTTTCATTCTTGTTCGTTAGGTTAGAATGATGCCCCCTTTCCATTCGGAAACTCGGGTCCCTCAGCCCAGGAGCCTTCCCTTGAATTATTTTACTTATTTATTTTGATACTTTCTTCCCCTCTAGTTTTCTGATTTATCTTTCCAGAGCTCTCGTTCTTTCAGACGTTGGCCTTCCCATACTTATCCTCTGATTTTCTTATCTTCCCTATTTTATTAAAAATTTTTTTGACTATTTGTTTCACTTTACTGGTTTCTCCACTTTATCTTGTAGGCTTTTATTTCATTTTTCAGTTCTGTGGTCCGAGTGTTAATTTCTAAGAGCTCTGTTTTTTGTCTTGTGGGTTGTTTTTTTTTTTATAGCATCATATTCTTGATGGATTTGGATTCAGCATCTCCTCAACCCTCTGAGATTATGGATGGTAATCTTGTTGGAATTGTCATCATTCTGCATAGTTTGTTTTTGTAACGTAGTTTCTTTTCCTTTTTGTTTGTTTGGCTATGTCTTTCATGGTGAGACTCGGTGACCCTGAGGCGTGGGCGCATATTTAAGAGGAGAACGTTGAGAAGCTGACCAGAAATCAGGGGTTTGTGGACTGTCCTGCCGTCTGTAGGGGCATCTGGCTGAGTCGGGGAGCCCACGGCATCGGCCCCTTCGGCCCCTGGACCTCCAGATACCCCCGGGAAGACTTCCGGGCTTCTGTCCAGAGGGACATCTGGTTGGGTTCCTTTACTCCCTGTTTTCATTGTGGTCCTTCACGTCAACTCTGCTTCAAATCCCTCTTTTACCTTCTTTTAAAGAAACATCTAGTTTTCTGCCAGGATGACCTCATTCCCGCTGAACCACTTCTGGCCTTTGCACTGTCCTCCCTCCTGGCCCCGCTCCCAGAACCGCTCGGCACCCCAGTACCTGAGCGGCGGGGGCGGGGGCCTCCCCGCACTCAGCAGGCTGGTCGCCGGCTTCCCGTGGCTGCTGAGACTCTGATTCCCTGGGGCCCCGGAGTCGGCTGCACCTGTCGTGTGGCTGCCTCCCCTCCCACGCTCTGTCACTGTCGTCTCCCTTCCTCTTCTTTTTTGTGTTTGTGGTTCGTGCCTTCAAACAAAAATGAATCCCGTTAATGTTTTCGTGAGGTTTCTGGAGGAAGAGGAGGTAAATATGTGCGTTCACGCCGCTGTGTTTGACCAGAGACGTCCCCCACTGCTATTCTGGGAAGACGTCTGAGAGCAGGAAGTTGAGAACAGCGTTCCTTCCCAAGGAGGTTTGAAGAATTCTTTTTCTGTCACTGACTCACTAGGAACCATAAGGCTGGAGTTATAACAGATGCTAAGACCCTTTATTTGCCGCAGCTTCTCGGCAGCGTTCTCTTTTCACGCAGGTACAACAGGGCGGACACAGGCACGGGGTGGTCAGTGGGGTCACTGAACGGCGGACTCTCCCCAACAGGGACTTTTAGAGGGACGTGGAGGCTGCCCAGGGCTCTGCAGAGCTCTCCACTCTGCCGTGGCTTTTCCCTTCAGCAAAACAACTGTTCGTTTTCTCCCTCCTGTCCCGTCCCCGCACCCGGTACGTAGGATGATGAGAGCCTCAAGTACCTGACGCACGAGGAAAAGGATGTCCTCCTGTTTTTTGAAGAGACTATTGACTCCCTGGAAGAGGACTTTGAGGAGCAAGTCCTGTGTGACAGCGGCGTGCATTCCCACTCTCCAGGGTCTCTGGATGAGAGCGCTTCCAGTCACTCGGAGCTGGGAGATGTCATCGATTTGGTGCAGCCAGCACCTGACGAGGGGGGGCCCGAGTGCCTCCCAGCTGGGGCTGAGGCGGCAGGTGAGGAGCGCGGCCCAATCCCCAGCCTCTGACTCGGTTCGTTAGTGTCATTCAGGACACGGTGGTCTTCCCCTGTGTGTGCAGTGTGGACACTGCATGTGCCAGTGTGGATGCTGTGTGTGCGTGTGCCAGTGTGGACTCTGCATGTGCAGTGTGGACACCGTGGGGGCTTTTGCAGGTTGGCAGCATGCTCTTTGTAGTTTGAGTATCCAACCAAGTCAATGCTTTTGTAGCATATTAGGAGATAGCACATGAAGGGAAAGTTCAAAGGAACTAGAATAAAGATTGAGACTGGCTGACCATATGAATCTATTTCATATACAGTAAAACCTTGGTTTGTGAGCATAATCCATTCCAGAAACATGCTTGTAATCCAAAGCACTCATGTATCACAGTGAATTTCAAGAACAATTGGCTCAGTTGTGATCATGTGATGTTCTGCATCACATACTACTGATATCAGTCTTGCTCATTTATCAACTTAAAATTTATTAGAAATGTTTGCTTATCTTGGGGTGCCTGGGGCGCTCAGTTAAGTGTCCGACTTCAGCTCAGGTCATGATCTCGCAGTTTGTGAGTTCGAGCCCCACATTGGGCTCTGTGCTGACAGCTCAGAGCCTGGAGCCTGCTTCAGATTCTGTGTCTCCCTCTCTGTCTCTGCTTCTCTCCTGCTCCCACTCTGTCTCTCTCTCTCAAAAATAAATAAAAAATTTTTTAAATTAAAAAAAAGTTTGCTCATCTTGTGGACCACTCACAGAACAAGTTGCTCGCAATCCAAGGCTTTACTGTGTATTAAAAAGAAAGAAAATTGGAATTGACTTCCAGGTATAACAATTCATTCTACAAACAAAACATACAAGGTGCTGGTATTTTAGCCTGTGAGGTTTGATCTCAGATTTTGAGCAATCTTGCACCCCACTTTCTATGGCATGACTTCACAAGGTGGGAGTATTTGGGCTGAAAATTTAGCTGGTTCAGGAAAACAGGAAAAGAGCAGATGAGAGTTTGGCTCCGTGTCTGTTTGGCAGGTCTGCTGGATTCAGGGCAGCCTCAAAGGAGAGGTGTGCTTTTTCTCCTTCGAGTCCTGTGAGAAGAGCAGCGGGGTGGGTGAGGTGGGATTGTCTTGCACTGTTTCTCCTGATTGGGAAAGATGTTGGAAATAAACATAGGCAAGGGGATGAGGACTGGAAAGGAGAGAAAAACAGAAGGGAAAGTATTTTGGCTCTTACTACAAAATATTGCCATTTGTCAGAAGCGTCTAGAAATATTTTTTCTCCTTGTGTGTGTGTATGTGTGTGTATGTGAGGCTGTTCATTACACCGATTTCACATACTGGGGTTCTAGACTCCAGAGGAGGAGCTAAGTTTACAGCCATGTCTTCAAAGAAGAGACTTCATTACAGATGTCCTATTTTTTTTTAATGTTTTTTTTTTTCTAGGAGAGAGAGAGAGAGACAGCATGAGCAGGGGAGGGTCAGAGAGAGAGGGAGTCACAGACTGAAACAGGCTCCAGGCTCTGAGCTGGCAGTCAGCACAGAGCCCGACTCGGGGCTCGAACCCACAAACCGCAAGATCATGACCTAAGCGAAAGTTGGACGCTTAACCGACTGAGCCACCCAGGCGCCCCCAGATGTCCCATTTTAATCACACTTATTTGAAGTGTCCTTCCTAAAATTCACTTGAACCTGCTGGTCCTTTAAAAATGCCAGATCATCTATTTGTGCCAAGGACAACACTTAGGGAAAGAAAGCCGCCCTGCCTGTCAGTGTCTAACGTGATACTTCCACTGCGATTTTAAGTGTCTGCTCCCGCAGGCCTTGGGTGAGATTTTGAGGATACAGAGATAAATGAAGACGCGGCTACAGTTTTGTAGGGGGAGACAGGTGCATGATTGTAAGTGCAAATAGTGTTGGGTGACCTGGGATCTGTATCTGTGGAGACAGGGGAGGGTGCCACCCATCTTTCCCGCCTCCATTTTCCCTGGGTGACACCCCCTCCTAGGTGGGTTATTATTCCCTTCGAAGCCTGTGAGCGCGGTGTGCGTCCCAGGCCCTGAGCTTTCAGACCCGAGTCTTGCACCGTCACTGATTGATTCCTTCTTGTCAAGTGGGGAGTGGGACTCACACAGGACCTTCTCCTTTACTGTTCCGGGTAGTTTAGGTGACAGGAGGTGCCGCCGCTGACACTGGAATTCTGTCCCCCACCGGGAGGCCCTCTTAAATTCAGCGAGAAGGAAATGGGATGCACTTATTTTTATGTAAGGTGGTAGCTTATGAGGACTCTACCTCCTTTTCAGGGGCTGGCCCTGCCAGGAAGGAAGACAGCCCTGTCCTTGAAGGCAGGAAGCCAGAAGCAGCCCAGGGCCCTCCGGCGCCAGACCCCGAGGCTCCAGAGGCCCCTCCTGTGCCGCCCTCCGGACCTGTGGCCACCCTGGAGGCAGCGCCGCCCAGGAGAGAGCTGCCGGCGCCAGCTCCCCCCGCAGAGCACCCCAAACTGCCCCGCTCCGTTCCCACGCCCTTGGTCATCGCTCAGAAAATGTCCGAGAGGTTGGCCGGAAGCGAAGCGCTTTCGCCCGCGTCGCCCACCAAGGAGGGCCGGCCCGGAGAATGGAGGACGCTGCCGCCGGCGGCCCCTCGGGCGGGGGACCACCCCCCGTGGCACAGACACCCGGCGCAGCCGGCGCCCAAGGCGCACCGCTTCCCCAGCAACATCAGCGTGACCAACAGCGCGGGCAAGGAGTTCAACAAGACCATCTCCAGGGCGGCGGTCAGCGTGCAGGAGCGCAAGGCCCGGGTGCTGGCCAACATCAACGGGGTCTCCTTCCTGACCCCGGGGGACCCCGAAGGCCGGGCCCCCGGGGAGGACCCCGCGGAGCCGGGGCNGCACGGCCCGGCCCCGGCCGCTGGCCAACGGCTTCCAGAGCATCCACGACGCCCTCAAGAGCGAGCCCGGTGCCTTTGTCTCGGCCGGAAAGACGGTCACCTTCCGCCCAGATCCGGCCCTCGCCAGCAAGCTCGCTCGCCAGAACGCCAGCAAGAGCTTTTACGAGCACCGGCCGCCGGACTGCGGCCCGGATGCGAGGAGGCGGTCCGGGTCGCTGCCCCGGGCTGTGGGCTTCAGACCCCAGGGCGTCACCGTCCAGTTCTCTGGCCGCGGCTCCACGGAGGAGGCCCGCCGGGAGGCCCTGCGGAAGCTCGGCCTCCTCAAGGAGAACTTGTGCTAGAGAGTGAGGGGGCTGGAGAGGCCGCAGGGCCGGGCCGGCTGTCGCCGCGGTGCGTGTGCACGGAGCGGGCGGGGCCGCAGCCCCAGGGTCGCGCCCTGTGCGGAGCCACACGTGACCGGTGCCCGGGACTCCGCGCCTGCGGGTCTGGGCCGAGGGACTGGGGACAGTAAGTGCCGCCTGAGCAGGAAGAGCCTTCGGTGAAAGACAGTCTGGCCCCATATCCTGTCTTCCTTTCTCCAGGAGTTCAGAGAATAACACCCGAAATGCCCTCGCATCTTTTTAGGATTCCGAAGGAGGGGGATTGGGTCTGATTTTGTTATTCTTCAGTCCCCAATCTTGACTTTTATCCCAAGGACGTGAGATGCAAGACAGTTTAGGTCTCTTACACCCAGTTATCTATGACAGGGATTTCCCCTTCCTTTTCTAACAAAATAAAAACGAAATGCCTGTTTAGTTTTCATAGTGTCTTAAAATACTTCTCTGGGTCTTCTGTTTGGTTCTGAAGGACGAAGGATGGTGTGTTAGACCTAGATGTGCCCGTGTTTCTGGATAGAATTTGGTTTGCTCATTTGGGTGTTTTTTTTTTTAAATTGAAAACTGAAATGAACCCTTTAGAGTATGATTTACTATAATTCTGAGTTCTGGGAGTGGACTGGAAAGGGTGGATTCGGAAAAGGTGTTAATTTTCAGAAAGCAAGTCTGATCAGACTGCGGCGGGGCGGGGGGCATGTCACTGGGGGATACGTGGATGAGCCTGCATTGTGTATATAGGTGTACATAACGTGTTTATAGAAGCTTGTGTGTGCACACACCCACACACAGGTACCTTATGTGCACACACATTCATTAGTGAACATACATAAACTTCTTAAAACCCTGTCAAGTGACTACAGGATGCAAGGTCAGGCCCTTCCGGTTCCCTTGACAGATGCTGTCGTCCCAGCTGTGATGGGTGACATCGAGATTGGCGCTTTGAAAAGGGCACATCGCCATAATCAGAGTGCTCCCAAGGAGAGAGTACTATCCCAAGTAGGCTTCCGGATAAGCAAGACAGTTCCTTCTTTAGTGAAGAACAGTTTTAAAAGATGTACCACCTAATTTTAACTTGCTTTCAGCTTTATCACCCAGTTTTAGTTCTGCATGTTCCAAGGCAGCTACTGAACAGAAAGAAAGAAACAAAAAAAAGCTTGAGACCCCTCGTGTTCCGGGAGCAGGATCGCAGGATTAGTTTTAAAGGCGGGGAAGCAACGAACTAGGTGACACGATATGAAAAGAACTGTCTTCTCCCCGACTGTGTTTTACATGATGAGTTGTAGCCACAAGCATTATTATTAAAACTATTTAAGGCTGGAGTCTTAAGCCTCTAAAAATAGACTGGGAAGGGCCACGCTCTTAAGTCACACCCTTCTGTTATTCCGTCTCAGCCAGTGTCACAGAATCAGTCTCTTCCTGTTGAGTATTATTTAAATTCATACTTTTAAATGCGCTGTGAAGCCCGTCCTTTATAGTATTCAACTGCCTTATAGCAAGTTATATAAAATGTTACCAAAAAAGTTAACATAATTTTTTTTTCCCATAGAACTATAGTATTTAGTGTCTCATCCAGCCCGTGTCCTCCTGAAATAATTTTATAGATTCTTGATGGACTTAATTTAAATAGGTGCTTTGATTTTTCTTGGTTTTGAAAATAGTTTTTCTTGTTCTCCTATTTATCTTGGATTTGTTTGAAGAATTCTGGAAGGCTGTATTACCTTTCTACAAAGTGAACTGCCATATATAGTGTTTAAAATTAGAGGGTCTTGATTATGGCTGACATTTTAAGCATCCTTTAAATACGAGGAATATCTCTTTTCTGTTATCCTATGACTTCATTGTGATTAAGGTGAACTTGACTATATAGGAGTATATTTGTTCTCGTAATGGCATTTTTGGAAAAATAAATTTAGAGATTTAAGTATAAACAGCTTTGTTTTTGCATTTTATACTTATGCTCAATTATTTTAAATGGTTACAATCTTTCTATTTATTCATAATTATACTGGCTCTTACTCTGGTCATATCTTGGGCCCCAAACCGTAGTAATTAAAGCCATGTTTTGTACGAGGCTCAAATTACAGCTGCTGATGAACTAACCTATCTGTTTGTATCACATTAACGAAAACATCTAGTTTGCAGAGAGGCAATAGTTTCTTTGCCATAACTACATGATACGACATTCACAAAGGGTCGTCGTCAAGGGAACCGTAAGGACCACATTTCAAAACAAAATTGTAATGAAAAGAAAAGATGAATCTTAAGTGCCTAGTTGTTTTCTTTTCAAAGTGATACCTGTAAATCACTCTCCATTTTTATGAAACTTTATCTTCATACTTAAAATCAGGGGGGAGAAAATTCTTTGCTTTTTGGAGGGTAGGTATGCATGACCAAACTGGAGCTCATCTGCGAACAGTAATACTTTGCAGTTACCAGAGTAACGGCGTCTGACTGGCCCCCTCCTCCCTGCTCCCCTGTGCTCGCTAATCCACACACAACTGACAGAAAGTTTGATCTCTGCTCTTCTCACCCAGCTCACATGGTCCTCTTACAAGAGGCACAGGGTGTCGTTGAGTCTCTCGAGGTGCCTACGGCAGCGTGTTGGGCCTGAGCCGGCTCCGGTGTAGGGTTCTGTGCGCAAGATTCCTCATGGGCGGCTCCCACATCGGCACCCCTTTTAAAGCCAGCTTTCATGGAGAGCTTAGCAGAGTTGATAAGTGAGGCCTCAAGGGACCCCTAGGTGAGGCAGTGGCTCTGCCGTCCAATCCCTTGGCCTTTGTATTTGTGCAACAATCAGAAATGGGTGGCACCGGATAGCTCAGTCACTGAATGTCCGACTCTTGGTTTCAGCTCAGGGGTGATCTCCTGGATTGTGGGTTCGAGCCCCGTGTAGGGCTCTGTGCTGACAGTGCAGACAGAGCCTGCTTGGGAATCTGTCTCCCTCTCTCTCTGCCCCTTCCCTGCTCTCTCTGTCTCTCAAAAATAAACTTTAAAAAAAATGTTTTTTAAAATCAGAAATGTGTTCTCTTTGTTAAATTCCCACCGTTCTAGCTATGAGGACTTTGACCCCTCAGAGGATTTGGTGGTGATGTTTTTCATACAGGTGATCTAAAGAATCAGTTCTTTATATTTATTCAAGAGGAATGAAGAGAACGAAATAAGATAAATATGAAAACAATACACTCTTATCAAGAAACCCGTACCCGCCTTGCCATTTCCCTAGTTTCCCTAACGGAGGTAGCAGAATGAGGCCTTCTTTCTCTCCAAGTGGTTTTTATCGCCTGGGCGGGCAAGTTTTAATAAACTTTTCTCCCTCGACTCTCGACCTAATTCTTAAATGTTGGTCATCAGACCCCTGTGTTCCCCGAAGGCATGTAACTTGTTTTCCTGTTTTCCCCTGCTCCCCCACCCGGTGACCCCCGCTGCCCGCCCCGGGGGCAGGAGGAAGGGGAGGCGTGTGAGGAATGCTCACCTGTGAAAGGTTCGTGTTGTCATTGAAATGACAAGCCACCAAACAGGTTCTGTTTGTTCTCTTCACTGCAAGGCTTTCTCTGGCTCTAAAGTATGGGAATGAGCTCGTATCCTTTTCTAATCTCCTCGCTGGACAAGCCCTGCTCTCAGATACCTGAGAAAAGAGAAGGCAGGGCTGTGAGTCGCCGCGTCCTGGGAAGATGGGGACTCTGTAACAGAGGCCACTGGCGCAGGAATGCGGCCACCTGCTGACCAGGCCCGCAGGGGCCACCCCTTTCCCCAGGAGCAGATACGCTGCTGGGGGGAAGTCTGTCCACCTGCTGGGAGAAGAATCCGGCAGCGGGATGGAGACCGGAGGGCACTTTCCAGCCCACACTTTTTAGCATAAAAATGGTCAACCTTTGTGTGCGATGTTTCTAGTCCTTCTAAAATATCTATTGAGGGCGCCTGGGTGGCTCAATAGGTTAAGCATCTGACTTTGGCTCGGGCCATGATCTCATGGTTCATGAGTTCAAGCCCCACGTCGTTGGGCTCTGTGCTGACAGCTCGGAGCCTGGAGCTGCTTTGGATCCTGTGTCTCCCTCTCTCTCTGCCCCACCCAACTCACACTCTCTCTCTTTTAAAAAAAAATAAATGTTAAAGTTATTTAAAATATCTATTTAAGAGGTGCCTAGGTGGCTCAGTTTGTTAAGCATCCGACTTTGGTTCAGGTCATGATCTCATGGTTCGTGGGTTCAAGCCCCGTGTCAGGGCTGTGCTGACAGCTCAGAGCCTGGAGCCTGCTTCAATTCAGATTCTGTGTCCCTCTCTCTTTGCCTCTCCTCCACTCATACTGTTTCTCACTGACTCAAAAATAAACATAAATATATATATATACATATATACATACATATTTTGATGGGGGAAAAAAAGTAACAAAACTTCCCTACATATTCTGGATCCGTAACACCTACGAAATGCCAAGCACTGCTGTCAGCAGCAGGCTCACCTCTGTTCCTGGCTTGAGGGAGGCCAGTGCCGACCCCGGAGCCAGGCAGACAGACACCCGTCACGGCACCTGCCAGCCGGGCTCTGTAAAGATTGCTTCTTATCATCTAACCCGTATGAACGTTCATCCAACAATGAGCTAATGCAGGGGAAACATGGTGATTTCCGGAAATGACCCAGAAAACCAAAATGGCAAAAGGCCGTAAGAACCATAAATGGCCCTAAGGTGGGAGCAGGGACCACCCATCCCAGAGAACCGTGTGATCCTGGGGCACCTCCCAGAGCTGCTTTCTGCCTCCCAGATTCCTTGGCAGTCCCGCAGGCCTGTCCGCCGTGGCCCCCACAGGCCCTTCTGCTTGGGGGGTGCGCCAGGACCTGGAGCAAAGCCGAGTCCGCAGGAATCCCCCCTGCCTCACTGGCTGAGTTCCAGGTAGCTTTTCCTGACTTCCTCTGCTTCGTCCAGCTCCGTGAAGCCTGCTTCTTCCCCAGCCGAACATGCTGGGGAACCGTTTCCAAGAGGAGACCCACCCCGGTTTTATGGAGGGCCTTGGGGTGTGCTCTCTGGGCGCTAGAGCTCCTAGCGTGGTGGCTTAGGTTCAGGATTCGGGTCACCGTCCTCCCATCCCGCCCCTGTCTGCAGTAAAGGCGGTGGCTGTGCCATCCGATCCCAGGCCAGAGGCAGGAATTCACATTTGGAAGCAGAGGTTAATGGAACGTAGTCCTTGATAAACACGTCACACTTCATAAACCAGCGTCCCCGCGTTTGTGTGTGAGGCACCGTGCCAAGGGTAATAACCTGACTTCTGGAAATGCCTTTAAGGGGTGGGGCTGAGTGGATGAGGAATCCGTGCATAAAGGCTGCGGAGAACAGGGAGTTCTGTGTGCACACACACATGTATGCTTGCATGTGGGTGCACACTTGCATCTAGGTGATCAGTTGGTTGGCTTCTGTCCTTGGCACTTGCTGCTTGTTTCTGAGTGGTGTGCGCCCCTGGAGCGTTGGGGCGTGGGACGGGCCGCCAGAGGCTTGCCCTTGTTACCAAGGTGCATTCGAGGGTCCAGGGTCCTAGTAGAATTACGTAAATCCTCATAGAGGCCACACGCTGACGAATTACTGGGATGGCAATGCTAGAAGGTTCTCTCCCGCTTCCCACTGGTCTTCCTGTTGTAGTTTCCTGGTCCAGGAGATAGGACAGAGTTTATCCTTCCACCTAGAATGGTGTCGAAGCATTGTGAATTTGGGGGAAATAACCTCTGCCTTGTGAAGACAATTTCTTTTTTTTTTCTTTTTTTTTTTTTTTTTTATAAATTTTTATCATTAGGACATTACACCTTTTTTCACAAGTATAATTTACAGAAATGATACAAGGCAACTTTTAATCAAATGTCAATATTTTCCAATGTTTTGTTCAATTGAAATGTTATTTCAATTGTAAAAATTAGCTCCGGTTACAAAAAATAATCAAAAACCTTACTGGATTTCAGTTGCTTTTACAAAGGTCCTAAGAAGTCTTAAGCTGAACAACGCTTTAAGTAGAAAAACACTAATTTTTAAATAGTCTGCTCTACTATTTCTGTGGTTTATGTACATTTTTATTAACTGGTTTCTTTTCCAGGAAACCTGAGGGGTTTACTACATTAAGCATTGTAAAATAAAGACAGAGTTAATCACCTTCTAAGAAAAATACTCTGTATGCAACAATTCCAAGTATCAAAGATATTATTTACTGGTTGGTAACTGCCTGCCTACAAAATGGGAAATACATTTTGTTTTTCAGACTGCAGCTGCCCCTTGGTATCCAAAGTAAGGATTTTCCATAAGTAAAAGCTGCAAAGCAATTCACATAGTGGTTGGCTGAGGTCAATGTTTCTCTTCTCATTATTATTCTTTTTTTCTCCCCCACCGCCCCCACCATATTATTAAAAACACTAAGTACCTGGGATTTATTCTTCAGAAAGACATCGTTTGAGTAATTTCAAATGACGTACAGCTCTTCATGTAAAAAAGATGTTTTGTGGTCACAATTGCTTCAAAAAGTAATTATATTCAAATAACCTGACATATCATGCTTTAGCAATTACAGAGCCAGGATTTTGACACACGGCAATTTATAAGTTAGGCAAATGTGAAATGCTAGAGATGTGAACAGCTGTTCTGTTGAAGTTTGAAGTGCTGCAAGATTTCGGTAATGGCTTTATTTTTTCAGTGAACATCACCAGCCCACGGGATAGCGCCCTAAGTCATAAAGTACAAATCCAAGGAAGGTAATACCTTTCTCTAAGTTACAGAACTTTGGCAAATTAATACAGTACTCTTAAATACAATAAAATCCTTTCTGTTGCTGTTGGGAGTCATGTATTCTTTTAGTGATAATTTTCACTCCGAAAATGTCAGTAAGTACCAAAACCAAACACTGTGATTTTTTAATGGTAGTTTATAGCAGAGCAAGTTATTCTATACAAATTAGTATATCCTTTTAAAACTATGTAATGTCTCCTTTTGAAGAGCATCCCCTCACGCCAGCTCGTCAAGTTTACCGCAGCAGGGTAACTGCGTGAACTCAGGTGGCCTGCTCTGTTCTGGGGTTGGTCCAAAGCCAGGTAGAGTTCCAATGCGCGGAAAAGCTTTAAAATTCTACCTTAAGGGAGATTTAACGTGCCAATATGATTTCCCAAGTACTTTGCAAGAACTGTTACATTTCCATGTAAATACCGGAATCCTCCCAATTAGATGGTCACTTCCAACAGTACACTTCTGGATGATCCCTTTTATTCAGAAACCCTGCACCTCTGTGTTTGGATCAAAAGTCACATAGCTATTCTTCAGCTTAATGAAAAAAAATTATACCTAAAATATAGTTTTATTTTTTTAAATAACAAATAAATACATTGGCAGCTTGCAGAGACCGGGGGGACGGGGGTCCTGACCCGCTTCCATCCTCACTTCTCTACAAACGCCGCCGCCGCCATCGGTGTCCTTATGCTCCCTCTCGCCGAGGCCGCCAATTCTTCGATCTCAGCATTCAATTTGTGTATTACCCATTCCATTGCTTCTCGGCCCTTCAAAAAAATCCAGCACATCTATTGTCACCAAGTGTGAGCAAAGGCACGTATCACATAAGTGGCGCAGCAGGCAGCAACAAGGAGAGTTACAAATGTAATTAACTCTCACCAGAACGGACTGTTTTTTGTCCTACTTCTTGTTCTTTAATATTTACCAAATATCAAATGCTTTGAGAAACCGATCTATAAACTGCTTTCTGTTCCGCACGCAAAAGATGTTCTCAAAAGAATCTACAATTAAAGGATAGCGACGGTTTACTTATTTCTGATTCGAGCCGTCCCTTTCTTGGGGGCCAAAAGGTCAAACCTGGCATTTCTTTTATGTGTCCATTATTTTGAACCCAAATCCTGCACAAGGCCCTGAAGGAGCTGATCCCTGATTTTCTCTTCAACCCTTCTCCCCCAGTGCTTTACGCAGTTCCTTGAGGAAATGAGGGGGCACTTCATGCTTCCTCTGTCTCAGGCCCTTTGCACATGCAGTTCCTCTGCCAGAAATGCTTCCCAGCACACCCCTCACAACCCGCCTGCCCCTCCTTCAGCCCTCAACACAACACCCGTTAAATACTCCCATGGTTTGTACCTTTCCTTTCCTAGTGACGCGTGATCAACATTGACCCCCTTAGCTCCACGAGCGCACGGAGCATTCTTGTTTTGTTCCCTGCCGTATCCCTAGTCTAGCCTCGCACTCTGCCTGGCACAGACAGCGCACCTATAAATACCTTCTGACTGCTGAGTAAGTATAGTAAACATGTGTTAGATCCTTTCATGCTGTGGTGGCTGTTAGAGAAACAAAGGCCTATGATGGACCTGGGGGTTGCTGGACAGAGAGGGCAACGAAAAGGGTTAAGAACTGGTGTTTTAAACAACGGTACACAGTGACACACCATCGGGCCCCGGGCCCATACCTTGTCCCATCTCATTTACTCTTCATCCCCAACCCGGGAAGATGGCTAACTGATCTCCACTTCACAGAAGGGAAACCGAGGCACAGAAAAGTTAACCTAATTGTCCAAGGCTGTAAGGCTGGGAAGAGTTACAGCCTGCCTGTAAACCCAGTGGGGCTACACCCTACCGCGCCAGAAACTGCCTTTCCGGAGTCTCACCGCCTCGTGGTTCCAAGTCCGTTTGCCGGGACGGACACACGTTCCATACCAAGCTCTTCCAGGAGAGGAAACCTGGGAAGAAGAGCGACTACGGAGCAGCCGGACTTACTTTATTCGCATTGGAAGATATCGTACTCGCCATCAGTCCTTCAAGGTAACTGCTGAGACTGACTCCTTTCACAGTGATTATGGCTTCTTGAGTCAAAACAGTTCTGGAACAAAACACATCCATGCGGCTTCAGAATGACCTTGCAGTTTTTAAGGAAATACATGATTTGAATAAAAAATTCAAACACCCTGTGAAATAAGTTTGTCAAAAACACTTTGTACTCACTTTTCTGGGTCCTGAGGATGCGGTTTGTATATAAGTCTCTCATCTACTGAAACCATATTTGTAAATGAAATCTGCAGAATGAAAAAAAAAAATCAAATCATTTTGGAAACAAAACATTCCCAAAATTAATGCACAAACCCAAATCCTGCTAGGTAAGTACACAAATAAACCACTCTGATATACTGCAAACACAAAACTTAAATATCACTATTCGCTGCTTCCTTTGTATTAAAAAAATAATATGACAAAAGCATTATCTCAATAATATGCACATGATCCCAAATTCAATTTATTGAGTGTTGGCCCCTAGAAATAATCAGTGGGCTCATGGAAGCAGGAAAGCTCTGAGCTGCAGGCAGGAAAAGATAATACAGCACATGAGGCCTNATGCGGTTTGTATATAAGTCTCTCATCTACTGAAACCATATTTGTAAATGAAATATTGGTAGATTTGAGCTCCATTGTTTTCTCTGCGGGGTCAACTACAGAATGCTCCTGAACGTACGTTTTTGTTCTTGCCGCGCCAATAAGCTAAATAGAACATTCACAATTAGCGATCAGAGGAGGAAGGGGTTCTCAACAAGTGTATCAACGTTTCATTTGAAGGGAGAAACGTGTTACTATCTTGAACTGAAAAATCAGCCTCATGAACAACAGGGGGAATCAGACAAAGGTCAGGAAGGGGGCCCGTTTGAGGGTGGTGGGAATTTCACGAATGAGAGATGGCCACACACAAAAACCCTTCGCAGAGGCAATCAGCGACCAGCCTGGGAAAGACGTGTGCCGTACGAAGCGGCCCCGAAGCCGCCAGGGTGAGACAACAGAGCCCTGAGCCCAAAATACGGAAAATAAGAGTATCTGGGTAAACATGGCTTCTAGACAAAGGGCAGCTCAAGAGGGTCTGCCAAGGCTTTCCTGGAGCAGTGAGGGGACAGGGCATGGTGGCTTTGTTCCCAGGGGAGAAAAATGGTCATNCTGCTCGGACCCCACCCCCACCCTCCAGGCCCACCCCCCGCACCTTGCTCATTTCTGTGTCCTCACTACCTAATGCAGTGGTTCAGACCAAGGAAGCAATTGGTACATTCCTTGTGAAAAATGTGTCCTTCCATTTTCTTTTTTTTTTTTCATTTTTTTAAAAACGTTTTTTATTTCTGAGAGAGACAGACAGCCTGAGCAGAGAAGGGTCAGAGAGAGAGTCACAGAATCTGAAACAGGCTCCAGGCTCTGAGCTGTCAGCACAGAGCCCGACGCGGGGCTCGAACCCACGAACTGTGAGGTCATGACCTGAGCCGAAGTCGGACGCTTAACCGACGAAGTCCCCCAGGCGCCCCTGTCCTTCGGTTTTCTGAGTGGATCTACCTTCCAGGAGAAACTCTAAGGGGAACAGGGTCCGCTTATCACCCCGGACTTCCCTCACGCTGTAATAACGCGCCATCCCAGTTTCTTGCTGAAAGCCTGCTCACACGCAACGCGGCAGAATCCTGTCTTTAAATGCACACGGGCGAGTGTGAGACCCTGGAACAAGCTGCGGAGATGCTCTTCACTCCACATGCCCGAGCCACCAGTGCCCGCGGCAGCCGCCTGCCACTAGACCTCACCCCTGGCCCGGAGGTGGCGGCCAAAGTGGCAAGGGCAGAGCGGCACCCCTTTTAGATGAGCCGCATTAGCCGGCTTCCTTCAGAAGGTTTTCTCGGGTGCCTTCATGAAGACTGTAATAATATTTCCAATTCATTATACGCTCATAACTCAAGTTTATTATAATACAATTTGAACTGATGCGAAAATGACATTCAGAATCGGCTCCCACAACCTATTTGAAATTATAATGTGGTTTAGAAAACTTCTCGGCGGCAGTCACGTTTCCACGGCAATGAAGACGCACTTACAGATTTCACGATGGAAGGCAGGCCCCACTCGGTGCTGAGAAGCCTATGGCTGTGCAGCTTTCCAGAGGGATCTACGTGTCTGTCCAGCACGTCCACCCCGACCACGTTCGGGTTCATAGGGTTCGGGTATTTCTGCATCGCAGCTGTCGTGATGGTCTCCCACGGGTGGTCAAAGACGTGCTCTGAAGTCCAGATCTTCATGGTGCCGGCAGCCTGCGCGATGTCCGGGCGGCGCCAGGGGACAATGAGGCCTTGTGAAGACAATTTCAAAGAGGAGGAAAGTTCAGGAAGGGCCTCCCCAAGTTTTGCTGGGTTGGCTGGGACACCTCAACCAGGCTCTTCCCAACTCACAGTCCATGTGTTTGTGAAACTTCTTGTAAGGCCCTTTATTTTTTAGTCCAACCTTAAAGACCAAATGAATGCAATTAAAATGTTAGTAATGTACAACGGTTGCCTGAGACTAATAATTTGTGAAGCTTAGGGGGTGAACCAAGTGGTGCTGAGTACGACAGCATTCACGGATTCATTCAGCAGATCTCTGCGTCCTGTCCATATGCCAGGCACTGTCAGTGCTGCTAAATATTACCACCTATTCCTCATGGCTGCCTATCAGGGCGGGGGAGGGGTGATGACCCTTACAGACGAGAAAATGGGGGCTTCTCTCCTCTTCACCAGGGGCTCTGGGGGGGCTAGTAGGTCCATACGCTGTTTGCAGGGGGTGCAAACGCCCTGCTTTTCGCACCCTCTGGGAAGCTGCCCGAGCTGCTGCAGGCTGATGGCTGCCTGCCGTCCCTTCTCCCCAGTGTGGAAGGGACTAACCCTCCTCAGTGTCACCGAGATCACCATTTCATTTCTCCTCAACAGAGCCCTCTGGTCCTCCACGGAACCACTTTCCCTAGTGTTCGATCTGCCCCCCACCCCCCACCCCACTGGGGCTCGTCCCTGATTTGCAGCTGTGTATCCACTTATAGGACCTGAGGTAGGTATCTATAGGGGAAGAAGGGAAAGCAGGTGAAGACAGAGTCATTTCCACCATCAGGCTTGGTGGAAAGAGCCTTCCAGTGGGCTGGGCTGCACAGAGCTGGAGAGAGGAATGGGATCGTGTCCCTGGCCTGAGAAAGCTGGGGTTCTCTGGGCTGCTACTTGTGACCTCTGCCTCAGGGGATCCAGTTCAAAGCAGGTCCTTTGGCTCCAGGCCTCCACTCCCGCCTTCAGGACTTGCTTCCGGAATCCGGAATTGCCAGTCGCGGTTTCCAACACAGCCATGTGCAGGACTCCCATGCACACACAGCACACGCAGCTACCGAGTTCAGCAGGGACACTGCCCAGTCTGCTCCTTGGCAGCCCTCTGAAGTTGTGGTTGTTACTAGAAAGGCAGCCAGGCTCCAGTGGAAAGTCCGGGACCCACTGCATGGAGCATCAGTGCCCCGAGCACGGCGAGGCAGAGCGACGGCCCACGCCTGGCCTCGGACTCGCCCTCGGCTGGAGGCCAGCCAGCTCAAGGTGCTGGGGTTAGACTTAATCTCCACATTTTATTTATTCATTTATTTCTGAGAGACAGAGAGCATGAGCAGGGGAGGGGCAGAGAGAGGGTGGGACAGAGGATCTTCACTGACTGCAGAGAGCCCGATGAGGAGCTTGAACTCATGAACTGCGAGATTGTGACCTGAGCTGAAGTCAGATGCTTAACCGACTGAGCCACCCGGGCACCTCCATCTCCCCATTTTAAATCTCCAATCACATGTCACTCAGGACGCAACTGCAGCACAAAGTGGTGGTCCTTCCCCATCATGTCAGAAGTCATTACAAGTCTGCCAGCATTTGTAGCTGGAGTTTTGTCTACATTTTACTGGGTCGTGCCAGCTCAGAGGACTGGGCACCTCCATGCCTTGAGAGGCTCTGCGCTTCATCTAATAACGAATGTTGCTGGTATCTAAATTATGTTTTGGTTCATTTCTTCCAGGAATAATGACTTTCACTGCCACTTTGGGCCAGATTTAAAAATCACTCAATTTTATCTTTTAAACCAGCTTTTTCCCCCCTCAGCTTAATCATCCAAATGCACTGTGATTCCAAATGACTACTTGTATTTCTAGAAATCAGATCCACCTTCAGAGGTATATTTTACCCTAAGTGCACCGTACGCAATCCCAGGCTCCACGTGGAGATCTGGGGGAGGCGCTTTATAAGGAGCTGAGACCACTGAGAGGACTGAGCACGTTGACCCCACAGACAGAAAGGCCTTCAGAGGCTATGGGTGCCACCTCCAGAGGCTTACAGGGCTGTCAGAACAGATTATTCTGTGCAGCCATGGAAATTCCACAAAGAGAGACTTGAGCTCCGCACAGGAAACTCTAGAGGGTTTAGAGCTGACCGAAAGGGAAAGAACTGTTCACCGGAGTAGGAGTCCCACAGCCATGGAGGTGTACAGACACTGTGCAGGTGAGCTGGGAGAGGAAAGCAACGGGAATTGGTCTCAGTGTCACCCCTCCTTCCAAATCTGAGATCTTGTGATGGGTTCATATAGAGCAGGCTTTGCTGTTATCCTGACCTGAATTTGAATCCCAGCCCTATGGCTGTTGGCTGTGGGACTTAACTTCTCTGAGCTTCTCTTCCTTCACCTGACAAAATGGGGGTAACCCATACTTGCCCCATAAGGTTGCTGTAAGGACTGAATGAGATCACATATGTCAAATGTAGGCCCAGCACATACCTTCACCAACATCATCTCACCACTGCCATCATCACAACCATCATCACCATGAACACCATCATCACCATCACCATTACCACCATCATCACCACCATGACCTTCATCACCACCATCATCACCATCACCATCACCATTATCACCATCATTACCATCACCAACATCACCACTATCACCATAACCTCATCGTCACCATCACTACCACCATAAGTCACCACCATCACTACCATCATCACCATCACCATCACCACCAATATCACCACTATCACACCAGCATCAATATCACCACCATTATCTTGATCACCATCATCATTACCATCTCCATCTCTATCATCATTACCACCATAAAGCCTGCATGAGAATTCCTATAGAGCCTTCTGGAATGGCCCTGAGCAAGTCTAGTGGCATGAAGGGTGAGTAGGCACTAGCCTAATAGCCTCATTCAGACATGACTGCTCACCACGGTCCCATTCCTACATGCAGTCCTGTGGTTACTTCAGCAATGAAGCAAGTTTTAGACTTAAATTCCACTGCCTACTGAGAAACAGAATTTTGCCACTTTCTAAAAATAGGTCTCCAGAGCTTATTTTTCTTCCTCAGAACTGGGTAGGTCTGGCTTCCTGCTTAGGTACACAACATCAGAGGACTCCCTCTTCCAAGTTCGCACTTTTCCATGTCTCCTCTCTTTTCCCCGTGGGACTCACAGAGCTCCTCTCAGAGCTGGGCTCTCCCGCCACCTCCCCAGGCCTCCTCCCAGATGAGGAAGTGCCCAGCCCAGCCCAGCGCCCGAAAGACTCCAGGGAACACTGGGGGATTGTCCAGTCAGAGCCCCTTGGCCGCCTCACTGCCAAGAAGGAAGTGCTTATTTTGAGTTGCTGGGCTAGTCAGGCTGCGGCCCTCAGACTTTCCATCCTACACAGCCAGCCCTGGCAGAGGGATGTGCTGGGG
>NW_027529424.1:3758058-3765853 GCF_008692635.1 Crocuta crocuta | reverse complement strand
CGGGGTGGGGGGGACTCTCAGCCAGAACTTCCAGAACGGCCCTGGGGAAGCAGGTGGAGTGATCCAGGCCCAGTCACACCTGCCTCAGGTCAGCAGGCCCCGGGCCGGCTCCCTTCCTTTGCAGGAACTCTTGTAGCAAGTCCCCGTTTCTCAGCCCATGTGACCCAGGCCTGTCCCCCTGGCAGAGTCTCCTTCCAGGGAGTGTCCTCCTGGGGACTCCTCTGCAACTTGACCCCCTTTGCTCTTAGTGGACCCAGCACGGCTTTCTCAGTAGTCCTACGGCAGTGGGGATGGCAAGTGCCACCTCGTACCACTAAGAGGGGGCAGCATCCCATAGGAGGAGCCGGGCCCAAGAGTCCACTTCAGCGCTCACCAGTCATAGGCACGTAAGTCGTCGGCACTCTCGGGTGAGAGATTCTGAAACACTGAATGAGATAACAGATATGCATAATTTCTGAAAACTATATGCGTGGTATAGTCTAGGGTAGTGTTTCTCAAAGTGTGGTTCTTCCCTGGCCAGCAGAATAAACATCGTCAGGACATTTTTAGAATTGCCAATGAGCAGACTCACCTCAGATCTGAATGAGAAACCCTGGAGGCGGGACCCAGAGTTGAGCGAGCCCTCCACGGGTATGAGTCTGAGGCACTGGGCTAGTGAACAGAAAACAGACCCCGCCTTCTACGGTGCACAGCTGGGGAGGTATTCTGAAGTGCAGAATAGGTGCTGAATGTAATACCCTGGAAGGTAGGGACCACGTCCTACCAGGTGCATCCCCAATGCCTCGTGAAGCACCTGGCACATAGCAGGCGTTCAATTAACAGCCCTTACATAGAATAAGTGTGTGGACACTAAAAGACAAGAGTAGCTCAGAAGTCTTACAATGAGTGCATGTTATTTTTATACTTGAGAAAGCAGATAATCCCATTTGAGGAAGAGAAGAGGGTGCAGGGAGAGAGAGAGAAAAACGGTAGACGTGGGCCACTCTCTCGGTCCTGCCCACGATGGCTACAGGAGAGAGGATCAGTGGGAACCTTCATCCAGACAAGGGCCCTACATCCCCCACTGCATCTCTGGGGCTGCCTTGAGTGGACCAAGAGGTCACAGGTTGGCTGTGATCAGCATCCACTGGTTCATCCTACGAGTCTGTGAGCACCTATTCTGTGCCGTGCTGAGGGCTGAGGATGGAGCAGTGAGCAGGGCACACAGTCCCATGCTCCCAAGCTGGCAGTCCAGGGAGAAGATAGGCAAATAAGCACAGTAACTGCAAGAAGGTACGGCAGTATTGTGACCGGGGAAGTACGGGGGCTAGGGGACAGAGGGGGCGGGGCAGAGTACAGGGAAGGGACCCTATCAGGGAAGGTGGCCAAACTAACTTGACGGGTATACAGGAGTTAAAAGGACTACGGGGTGAGAAGAGGCAGAGGGCACAGCCTGTACAAAGACTGGGGGCAAGTGGGGACTAAAGCAGTGATGAGGGGAGGGCACAGGTGAGGGACTGTCCGTCACCCAGTGCTGGTATAAGACATGGTGTGAGGCAGGGGACAGTCCTTACCCCCAGGACTTGCAGTCTAGCTGCCATTCAACAAACACTTTCTAGACGCTGGGGAGACAGCAGAACAGAGCACAAAATAAGACTGTTGGGGGACTTACATCCTAGTGGTCACGACAGAAGCAAACAAACCACAAAGCCAAGAACAGAGCTTCAGGGAGAGGGGCAAGCAGAAGTCGTGGAGGGAAGGGGGGACTGGCGAAGGCAGTGACATGACAGGTGGATAGAGTCAGGAATGTGCCAGCTCACCCTCACATCACCCCACCACTCAGGGCTCTGTGGCTTCAACCAGATGGTTCCAGAATGCTGGTTTGCAATCAAAGAAAGGAAAAATTGCCAAGCCTTCAGGAGAGAAAGAAAAACGACAAAGAGTACTATGCTATCCTATACTAATGATATACTTACACATATTATGCATATTGTCTATACTGTATACACTATACAAGGCTATGTTAATGTTATACCATACTGTACATACCATACTATGCTGTACATATTATACTACACATGCTATAGTATAGCATAGTATATGTACATACATAGTAGAGTATAGCAAAGTATGTATAGTATAAGATGTATAATAGAATATAGCACAGTATAATATATATAATATAGCATAATATATACTACTGTGGTATATATATGTATATGGATTACACTATACATATTACACTATACATACTTTGTATATGAATGCTATACATATTATACTATATATACTATACTATGCTATACATATACTATACATACTATACTATACCATATAGACTATACTATGCTATACTAACACTATACTATACCATACACAATATGTTATACTAATGCTTTATAAGATGCTATACTATACCATACCATACCATGCCCTATTACACCATACAGACTATACTATACTATACATACTACACTACACCATGCTGTATTATACTATACTGTGCTATCCTATGCTATACACATATTATACATACTATACACATTGTACATGCTATACACATATTATACTACACTACACCTGTTACGCTACACATACTATATTATGCCATATTAAGCCCATACTATACATACTGTACTATAATAGAGCCTAATGCCTGACACATAAGCCACACTTCATAAATGTTTGTGGGACTGATCTAAGGCTGAGAATGGGGTGGGGGGTGTCTTTTTTCTGCTTGCCTTTGGGACTTGAGTCCTATGCCTGAGAGTGTCACTTCCAAGCCTGGTCCTCTCTCCCTTCAAGTCCCAGACCTGTCCAGATATGCTCAGAGGGAAGTGGTAAATGACAGGATCAGGGAGGAGTGCTTGTGGGTGAAGCATCAGCCAGGATAATGACGGTTAATGGGAGACCAAATCCCACACACCAGCCATACCTGCTGATCCTCTGATGAAGGAGGATGTTTGGTGGGCGTGCCTGCTGGGCTGGCGGCCTCATGAGGCCTCAACACGAGTGGGTCTTAACCAGATACCCTCTGAAATGGGGCTTTGAACAAAATCCACCTTGGATCCACATTTTATTCTATACTTCTGAAAACGTTTCTGGGAGGCCATATGCACAGGGAAAATAAAGACGGGCTCTTGGCCTGGCCCCGCCACCGACAAGCTATACCGCCTGGGCCACGTCACCAGCCACGTCTCAGCTTCCTCAATGTATTAGTCAGGATGGATCAGGCTATGCCGCAGTAACAAGTGAACCCCGTGACTTTAGTGGCTGAACAAAATAAAAGTTTCTTTTACTCAAAGTCACTCTGTGGCTCAGGAATCCTCCTCTGTCATGTGGCTACCTGGCCAGGAACACTTGGCCTCTAGGGTCCCTAGAGCAGAGAAGGAAGAGGCTTCTGGAAGATCTTCTCTGACAGGGGCTGGCATTACCCTTACCACACACACACACACACACACACACACACACACACACACACATAACCTAGCTGAACTCATTACATGGCCACACCCCAGTGCAAGAGGGCCTGGAACACAGTCCCTCCCCAGGAAGAGAAAATGCATGGAGAGGGCACAGCATCACCTTCATTTGCTCAACTATTAAATCCATAAATTATTTCATTACATGAAGGGAGGGGTATATAATATTTGCCAGGCATCAAGCATTAGAGCTACAGAGATGTCCTTGTCCTCAAGAAGTATGGTAGGTGAGGGGCACCTGGGTGGCTCAGTCAGTTAAGCAAGTGACCAACTTCGGCTCAGGTCATGATCTCATGGTTCATGGATTCTAGCCCACATCAGGTTCTGTGCTGACAGCTCGGAGCCAGGAGCACATTTCAGATTCTGTCTCCCCCTCTCTCTCTACCCCTCCCCTGCTTGTGCTCTGCCTCTCTCTCTCTCTCTCTCTCTACCTCTCTCTCTCTCTCTCAAAAAATAAATAAGCATTTAAAAAATAAAGTTTGATAGGTGAGACAGACTATACAGTTTATTTACTTTTATTTTTTGGTTTATTTATTTTTGAGACAGAGACAGAGCATGAGTGGAGGAAGGGCTGAGAGAGCAGGAGACAAAGAATCTGAAGCAGGCTCCACCTTCTGAGCTGTCAGCATAGAGCCCGAAGCGGGACTCATACCCACGAACTGCAAGATCATGCCCTGAGCCGAAGTCGGATGCTCAGCCAACTGAGCCACCCAGGCACCCCCAGACTACACAGTTTATTGTGAGAGCAGCCAAACAGGCACCCAACCCAGCAGTATATAGCCATGCGTGCCTATGGAAATGTACATGTATTTATTACGAATTTCACTGACATAAAGGATATATGGCACACAATTTAGAAATAACGCTGAAATACACAATACTCTTCACTGTAAATTCCACGAAGCCAACTGATTCTCACAGAACCTGTTCATTGTTTTTTGCCAGACCCTGGCATTCAACCATGAAGGGTTGCATTCCGATCAGCTCTCCCCCCAGTAAATTTATTCTCCTTAAATTGGGTATGTGATCTGTTCATAAACTCTCTCTCCCTTTCGTATTAATTTATATCTATTAATCTGAAACCTCTTTTCACATGAGCAACTTCTTTGCTAAGTCAGGTTAAGTTTTCAAATGCTGAGAGGTGTTCCCTCCATTTTTTGGATGATTCATAATGTAATAGCGAGGGACGCAAAATATGCTTTTATGTTTACTCTGAACTACTAACATTTTCCTTCTCACATCATTTTCTGAAGTTGAGACAATCAACGGAGCAGCCAATCGAGCCCTGGGTTATAGGATGGGCCGTCTCAATGGTGGAGCTGCTCCCACTGTGGCCAGTTTCCAGCCACCAAGCTGACATCATTGAAGACAGAGGTGGAAAGCAAGCTACAGCAGGAAATCAGCCCACGGTATTTCCACAAAACACGTACAGAGGACAGAAATAATATCAAGAGCATAGAAAATAGCAATGTAATTAGGAAGTGATGAATTTAGGGTATTTATTACCTTATTTAAGTATAAATTCCTATCATTTAATTTTAAGATACTGGCTGTGTTTAACAGCTGGCCTGTAAAATTCCCAAAAACTTAATAGTCTGGCCATCCAGGACAAGTCAGCTCTTGCCCGCAGTCAGAGGCAGGTCAGAGGAGGCAGGAGCTCCGCCTGAACTGAGTGGAAGCAAGTGTTATGATTATTCTAGAAGGGGAAGGGAGAAGGACCGTGCAGGCTGGACGGAGCACCAGCTGAGCCAGGCAAGTATGCAATGACCAGTGTTGGGACAGGGTGGCCACACAGCCCTTGTGACCAGGGCAGTCTCTCTCTGCCTGTGCTGTCTCCTTTTATTTTCAAAACTGCTTTGTTAGGGACTAAAATGATACGGCTTTCCTATACTAACTGAAGTGCTGCAGGCTTCCTGGGACCCCCAAAACCTCGGGATGCATGTGGGGGTGGGGGAGGAAAGGCTGTTTGGTGGGCAGAGAAGTCAGGTAGCGGTGGGTGGAGGAGGTGGAGGAGGGAAGAAAATGGCAGTGGTGACCATGAAGGGCATGTCCTGAGAAGTCGGGAGAGAAAGGGAATTCCCTGGGATGACAGGCTGGTGCCTAGAGAGGGTTTCTTTACTGGAGGAGCCGAGCTCCGAGGCCCAGCCAGGGCCCCAGCAGGCCGGCCTCATCCAGAGCCGGGACCAGAGCTGCTCCCTTACTGTAGCCTCACACAGCGGGCTAGGGAAAAAGAAAGAAATGCAAACGAAATTCAAGTGTCCAGCCCGGCTTTCTGACAGAATAAGAGAAGAGGTGGGCAGGACAGTGGCAAGGGGGCCACAGTCCCCCACGTGGTCGTGGTCCATCTCCTGTGGGAGGCTTGCAGTTCCCAGGACAAAGCAGAAGCACCTCCCAGCTAAGAGTATCCTCCGAGGCTGGTGTTGGTCGATTTTCCCACAAGCCGGTTCATACTGTCCTCACTTTCCTGGTCAGCAACCCTCCTGAATGCCCCAAAGCCTGATGCCTCCCGAGCCCTCCAGTCCTCTCATTTTCTCCCTCGTGGAGACGGGGCACAGCGGGCCCTTCCCTGGGGGGAGAGAGCCGGGAGGCAGCACAGCCAAGCTGCAGGCCTTTGCCTCCCCGGCTGCTGACCTGGGCACACGAGCCCGTGTGTCAGGGCGAAGCCAGCCTGCTCTCTGGCAAAGCAGCCCAGGACCACAATCCTGAGTTCCAAATGTTCTGAAACCTTTATGAGTCTTTCAGCCCCTCCATGAATAAGGCAAAGAAGTAAGGGAACGATCTCTGGCTTTGAAGAATGAGGGGAAGATTAAGGGCTATCCAGGCTGCATGACATGTACCCATGTACCTTTCAGGGCAGCGTTTTATAGAGTGAAGTGGATAGATAATTTATCTAAGTGCTATTGTGGGGACTCTTTGTGTCTGTGTGTTTCAGACGGTAGGTAGGTACATAGGTAGGAAGGTAGGTAGATAGGTGGGTTGGTGGGTGGATAGATGGATGGATGGGTGGATGGATGGATGGATGGATGGATGGATAGACAGACAGATAGACAGACAGATAGACAGATGGTAGAGCTCACACACAAATGAATATATTTAGCCTCACATCAGTTCTAGGNTAGGTAGGTACATAGGTAGGAAGGTAGGTAGATAGGTGGGTTGGTGGGTGGATAGATGGATGGATGGGTGGATGGATGGATGGATGGATGGATGGATGGATGGATGGATGGATAGACAGACAGACAGATAGATAGACAGATAGATAGATAGATGGTAGAGCTCACACTCAAATGAATATATTTAGCCTCACATCAGTTCTAGAAGGTGAAGTAAGTAGTACTGAGGAAACTGAGGCATGGTGAGGTTAGGTGACTTCCAGAATCCCACAGCAGGTGAATATCAGAGCTGAGACTTGAACCCAGGCAGTGTTGCTCTTAACTGGGACACTAAGCCACTTTCCCACGCACAGGGCATTCTGTCACTGGGCCTTTTCCACCCCTCTGGGACACACACAGGGGCCAGGAGTCATGGCATTAGATCCAGGCTGTGGGGCCTATAGCTTAGACAATGTGGGGGCCCTTCTTTAAGACAAAGACTAGAAAACTGTGCCTGAAAATGGCACAGGCTGTGGAAGAGGCTGAGCAAGTGAGGGTCACTGCATTTTAAGCCTCGCTGGCCTCCTGGTAGATGGGCCCCTGCCCCTGTAAACTCTGAGGCTGTTAGTCTCCGATTATCTTCGCTACGGGGTCCCGAAGTCTCTCCTGTCTCCTGGCACTGTGTCTGCCTTCCTCCACCCTGGAAGAGGAATCTGCATGGGGGTCTGAGGGATACCTGAAAATGGCCCCACACCCCTCTCAGCCCGCTGTCCAGGTGAGTGCTGCAGTCTGGGAGCCCTGACTCTGCTCGGAGAGATTCAGACCAGAAGCTGCTGGCACGAAGCCCGCTTCCCAAAAGCATGACCAACCAGGGGAAAGACGTGGAAAATTTTCTGACCACACCTGAAGCTGGTGGGATCATTAAAATGTAACCCATCCAAGGTCACCCACGTAGCCTGAAGCTACTTTGGAAGTACAGAAGGGAAAAAGGACCTGTTCTCTCTTGAATGCCACAAACAGCTCTTCTTTTTAAGAGGTACAGACAGGGTCACAGATGACCTGAGCCAGAAAGCCTCAGTCTCTAGGGAACAGTCTGTGTGAGTATTGCCAAGGGTTATCTTAGGTTCCTAAGCTTCAGAGACCATCACCCTGGACTGGAAGATTCCATCAGCAAAGGCTCTCTCCCTTCCCTAACAAGGACAGCCAAAAGCCACGAGGAGGAGGGTAAGGTTAGGCTCCATG